>NW_003852551.1:1093821-1101659 GCF_000181295.1 Otolemur garnettii
CAACATGAGCTTCAATCACAGTCTGCCATTTTTTAACCATAGAACACATGTTGTCACAGGTAAGATCCATACCATGGAAGTTAGTCAGGCAGTTTTTGCCCTGAACATCTTCAGTAATCAGTTTGAATTTTCTTTTTCTTTTCTTTTCTTTTCTTTTCTTTTTTTTTGAGACAGAGTCTCACTTCACAGCTCACAGCAACCACAAACTCTTGGCCTTAAGTGATTCTCTTGCCTCAGCCTCCTGACTAGCTGGGACTACAGGCACCCACCACAATACCCAGCTATTTTTTGGTTACAGTTGTCATCGCTGTTTAGCTGGCCTGGGCCGGGCTTGAACCTGCCAGCCTCAGTGTATGTGGTCGGGGCCCTAATCACTGAGCTACAGGGGCCGCCCAATCAGCTTGAATTTTCTTTTTTTTTTTTGAGACAGCGCCTCAAGCTGTCCCCCTGGGTAGAGTGCTGTGGCATCACAGCTCACAGCAATCTCCAACTCCTGGGCTCAAGCGAGTCTCTTGCCTCAGCCTCCCAAGTAACTGTGACCACAGGTGCCTGCCACAATGCCCGGCTATTTTTTGGTTGCAGCTGGTCATTGTTGTTTGGTGGGCCTGGGCTGGATTCGAACCTGTCACCTTGGGTGTACATGGCTGGTGCCTTAGCCACTTGAGCCACAGGTGCCAAGCCAGCTTGAATTTTCTAAATGCAACTTCATCATTCTGCAGATCAGCGAGACTCAATTCAAACACATGACCTTTGAGATCATTGGGTGCAATTTTGGTTCCTTGAGTCTTGGTGACTACTGTTTGGAAAAACACTGTTCTGCTCTTTAAGAGACACCTCTTTCGGGGGTACTCTGGCTGTGCTTGGAAGTCTAAGCCAAGCCAGACTGGCCTGGGGAGCCTCCCAGCCTAGAGGCTATTTTCACCGCAGGGGTTCCTTGCAGCTCAGGGAAAAGAACTGCCAAGAAACCCCTCTGTTTGTTTTGCTCTAGGCCTCCCTGCACCTCCCCACCCAGGAGAGGCTGCATTTCTTAGGTCAGTACAAGGCCCTGCCAGGCTGGGCCCTGCCCTCCTGTCCAGCCGCATCCCCTCTCCACTCCCTCATCTCAGACCAATGGCTGGGCATGGAAGGGGCCTGCCTTCTCTCACCTCAGGCCTCTGCACAGACTGTTCTTGAGCAGCCCTTCTCCCCTACCTTCTTGCTCATAGCTATTCATTGTGCAAACCTCATCTTAGATAGGCCTTTCTCCAAGAAGACTGATAGGTCCCGCCAGGGGCCCCTCCTCTGGGCTCTGGCAACGCCCTGGCCTTCCCTGGTGCAGAAGTCTAGCAGTAGCACTTCTTCACTGACTATACATCACTGGGCTAATTACCTAACCTCCCCATGCCTCAGTTTCACCGTCTGTGAAACAATGCTTAGCTCATAGAGTTATAAAGATGATAGGACTTAATACAGATGAAAATAGCTGGATGTGGTGGCACTCCTGTAATTCTAGCACTCTGGGAGGCTGAGGCAAGTGTATTGCTTGAGCTCAGGAATTTGAGACCAGCCTGAGCAAGAGTGAGACCCTGTCTCTACTAAAAAGAGAAAAACTAGCCAGGCGTACTGAATGGCTCATGCCTGTAGTCCCAGCAAGGCCAGGAATTTTTTTTTTTTTTTCCAGTTTGGCCGGGGCCGGGTTTGAATCCGCCACCCTTGGCATATGGGGCCAGTGCCCTACTCACCGAGCCACAGGCGCCACCACAAGGCCAGGAATTTGAGGTTTGCTGTGAGCTATGACACTATGGCACCCTATCCAGGGGCGACAGAGTGAAACTCTGACTCAAAAAAGAAAGAACAACTCAGATACAGATAAAATGTTCAATATAGTGCCTGGTACCTAATAAACACATCGTAAACACAGTAAAAACTCTCAATTCTTATCATGCAATATTTGGAATCGCCTGTTTTTCCATCATCCCCTGCTAGACTTTTATGAGCTTCTGGAACACTGTGTCTGGGTCAGGGCATCCTGATGTCGGCTTGGAGTGTGGTGCATGCTAGGCTCTCAAACAATTCTTTCTAAACAAATGAAACAATCCTGTCAAATCAATAAACATTTCCTGAACCTTTGCAAAGCATGCGAAGTATCTAACACTCCATGCCAGCCCCTGTGCTGCTGGTACTTTCTGTACGTCCATCCTTATATCCACATTTGGCAAATGGGTAAACTTTCCAACTCCTTGCTCTGCCTTTTTTTTTTTTTTTTTTTCCTATCAGGGCACACCTCCTGATATATTTATTTGTCTGTTTGTGACATGGCCTGACCTACCACTAGTCTCTGTAAGAACAGAGACTCTGTTGGGTTCACTGTGGTGTTGGCGAGACCTAGAGCAGTCTCAGGCACATCCAGATGCTCAGTTTATATCTGTGTTAAACATTCCCGCCTCGGGAGAAAGTTCTCAGACTCTTCTTTTTTTTTTTTTCCGAGTCAGAGTCTCACTATGTCGCCCTTGGTAGAGTGCCGTCACAGCTCACAGCAACTTCAAACTCTTGGGCTTAAGCGATTCTTTTGCCTCAGCCTCCCAAGTAGCTGGGACTACAGGTGCCCGCCACAATGCTCAGCTATTTTGTTGTTGTTGTTGTTGTCATTGTTGTTTAGCAGGCGGGTTCGAAGCCACTAGCTCCGGTGCCTGTGCCACCCTAACCACTGAGCTATGGGCGCCGAGCCTTTCTGACTCTTCTTCACTCCAGACTAAGATAGACGTCCCTCCTCTGTGCCTCCACTGCCCTGGGAATTACACACACCAGAGGACCTCTGTAAGTTGACCACCCACAGGATTGTAATAAACTGGTCAACATACCAAGGTGATCAACATAAGGAACTAGGCCTACTAGACTGACATGTACATGTGCTGGATGTCCAGCCCATGCAAATCAGGTCAACTTAAAGAGGTGGCCAAAGCAGGGAGGTGGTCAGCTGTGGAGGTTCCACTGGATTTTCCCCAACCTAGCAGTTATCACGCTTCATTGATACTACTTCTTAAAACTGTGATTTTCTTGACCAATTGGCCAACTCTGGGAGGGCAGAGCCTGTGGCTAATAATAATAATAACCCTCATTTGTTGAGAAGTTGGCACAGGCCAGCTCTTTACATGAGGCACCCCACTCAGTAGTTTCATCCAGCCTGGGAGAGAGTGTGTTGTCCCTGCTTATCAGGGAAGAAACTGATATCAAGGCACATGGAGGGCTGAGGTTGCTCCAGGTCTCCAGTGCTTGTGGACTAGAGATGTGGGGCTTGAGTGCTTGTAGTGCCTGACCCCGGCAGCCTGAATTTAGAGGTGGGGTCCTTAACTACTGCACACACTGCCTCTTCAAAAAGCAACAGCTAGGGGGTATGATGACTTACACCTGTGATACTTGCGCTCTAGAAGTCTGAGGTGGGAAGATCCTTTGAGCTTAGGAGTTCAGGACCAGGATGAGCCATAGTGAGACCCCGTCTCTACTAAAAATAGAAAAATCAGTTGGGGCTGGTGGTGGGCACCTGTAGTCCCAGCTACTTGAGAGGGTGAGGCAGGAGGATTGGTTGAACCCAAGAGTCTGAGGTTGCTGTGAGCTAGGCTAACATAACACCATGGCAGTCAAGCCTGGACAACAGGGTGAGACTCTGTCTCAAAAACACAAACAAAAAAAACCCCTAAAAAAACCCCAGTCCTTTGTTTCACAAATGGGAAGTGCTTAGCAAGTGTCTTCAAATGCTCCCTGATGAGCAGGAAACAGCAAAGGTAATTCTTGGTTCAGCTGATGTCCAGGCCTACCAGAGATGATGGGGTGGGGGTTGGAGGGGCTGGACCAAAGTCTCTGCCCAGGAAGAAATCATAACAGCACTTCCTCCTCCTTCACTTCCCAATGTGGGGCCCAGAGACTCAGAATTTTCACTTTGGAGAGATGCAGTGGGTGAGCGATGCCTCCTGTTCAACCCCCACAGCCAGACACTGGGGTTAGCACCAGGGCGATGATCTAAGAGGGCCAGAGCATCTTTCTGGCCATTAGCAAAAGGGAAACTAACAACTCACAAAAAAGCCCTTAAAGAGAGAAGTAATAAAATGAGTTCTGTCACCTCACTTAGCCCAAACAGGAGAGAAGACTCCCTGGATGTCGGCTAGTGATCCAGCTTTCCCCTCCCTCGGGAACTTCTATGATGTTCATTTTAAATTCAGTATCAGAATAATAGAAAGAACCCTTAAATACCTTTTACCTAGATTCATCGAATATTTTGCCTTTTGCCACATTTATTTTTTTCTTTCTCTTTCTTGATAGACGAGATACGCAGCTAGCTACAGATATATAAACAGATCAATAGGAAGCTATAGATGTAAATACACACATGTAATTATTTCCACTTTTTCTGAACAATTTGGGAGTAGATTACAAACATCGGGCCTCTTTACCACTTAACATTTCAATATGTATTTCCTAAGAACAAAGTGATCCTCTTACATGACCACATTTATAGCTACTAAATTCAAGAGCTTGAATGTTGGTCTTTAATCTACTACCCAAATTCCAATTCTATGAAGGGACCCAGTAGCATTTTTTTTTTTTTTTTTTAGAGACAGAGTCTCACTTTATTGCCCTCAGAAGAGTGCTGTGGCGTCACAGCTCACAGCAACCTCCAGCTCTTGGACTTGGGTGATTCTCTTGCCTCAGCCTCCCCAGTAGCTGGGACTATAGGCACCCTCAACAATGCCTGGCTATTTTTTTTTGTTGCAGTTTGGCTGGGGCTGGGTTTGAACCCACCACCCTCGGTGTATGGGGCCAACGCCCTACCCACTGAGCCACAGGCACCGGCCCACATTCTTTATGATACTCTTTTCCCTCTAGTGTGGGAGGGATCCAATCTGAGATCACGTATCGCATTTAAGTGTCATGTCTCTTTACTTTAATCTGGAATAGCAACTGTACCTTTCTTTGCCTTTTGTGACATTGAACTTCTGAAGAATGCAAACCAATTATTTTACAGGATGTTGCTGGATTTGGGTGTGTTTGGTGTCTCATCACGATCAGATGCAGCTGTGCATATGAGCTGGAATGTCACAAAAGTGACATTGTGTGTTTTTCAGGGCATCAGTTCCAGCAATGCCTGGTATCTGTCTGCCTGAACGGGGTGATGTTAATTTTGATCACCAGGTTAAGGGTGGTCTGGTTTTTCTACCGCACAAGTCATAATTCCCCCCGGCCCCATGCAACTAATAAGCAATCCCGGGGCCACTTTCAGGTCATGTAAATATCCGTTTCCTGCTGATTTTTACAGGGTTTATTTCTTATCAGCAGGAATTGGTTGTCCTTGTCATCCTCACCCCATGTGGGGCGTGACCTATTAGTGCTATGCTTGGAGCAGCCAATGATCTTAGAAAGACGTGGGTTTGTGGAGGTTGGACCTCCTCACCCCACCCTGAGGAGCCTTACTGGATGAATCCAGGAACTCTGGTTTCCCTACTGGAGGGTGGATCCCACTGTTGAAGGGTGTGGGCAGTTTCAGGGGAAGAAGGGACTCTTTCCATAGCCTCACCCCAAAACTAAGAAGGGAACCAGGTGGGAAAAAAGACAGGCACTGGGTTCAACTCTCAGGACCCTGGCCACATTTGTGATCAGCTCAGACAAGGTTGATGTTGTCCTTCGGTCACGACTGCCCCTGGTCTGCTTCACACACAGTAGGGAACAATGCAGTGATACCCAGTGTTCCACACAAGGACCTGAGGTGGACAGGAGGCTTAGCTCTATGTGAGGAGATTAGGGGTGTTCCACGTGGTAAACCAACCACCGAACCAGCCAACCAAGCCAAAGCCTCCAAGCATCACCGGAGCCACCAGCAAGTGAGCCAGGTAGACTGCTAGGACATAGGACACAGCTGGGAAGACACATACCTGCTGCCTCTCCCGGTCCCTGTGCTCGCTAGGTCACTGGCTGCTGAGACTCAGTCCAGCTCCAAGCCAGGGAACTTATTTATTCTTTTGAAGAGTAAAAGGCACTTGTCAGCTTTCAAAAAATACATTTGCCAGCTTGACTTTCAAACAGCTTTGTGCCCCCTGCCCTACCTAGCTGTGATCTAAAGGACTGACTGTTCAGGCCTCCAAGTACCCAAATAAATGAACTATGAGCATCCAGCGATGGAGAAGAAATGTCCTTATCCAGACCAAACTTTATGACTGGAGAATATTGCCAGTTTTTGCTCTGATGTTGCAGGGAAGCAGCAGGGAAGTGGACCATCCCCGGGATTCTCCTGCAGCAACGGCTGGCTGTCTCTGCCCCTTTAGGCATAGTAACTGGGCACCTCATCTTAGGCAGGGTCCTCAGCTTTGTGGTGGGAACTACTTCTTTGTGTTGAAGGTCATACCCATGCTCTGAAGTCCAAGGACAAATGGCAGAGCAGGCATCTCGGGGGGAAGACTGCTATCCCCAGGGCATTGCCCACAGGTGGAGATGGGTGATGGGATGGGGGAAGGACAGGAGAGTAAAGTGCACTCTCCAGAGTCAGTAGACTTGGAGTCCAATCTCAGTTCTGGTGGCTAACTTACTAGCTGTTTGATTTGAACAAGTGATAAAAATCTCTCTGAGCCTCAATTTCCTCCTCTGTCAAATGGTAGAAAGAAGAATGCTCAACTCATATCATAGGCATTAAGTGAGATTACATATGCAATGCATTCAATCAGGCACATGTGTTGTGGTAAGTACTCAGTACACCCCTAATAATAGTGTAGGCTCTAATAATAATAATGGTGATAAGGATGATGATGATGATAATTATTACTATTCCTGAGCCTCCAGGCTGCTTTTCTGGGCTTAGCTGGGAAGTTGGAGCTGGGGTGGGCTTGGAGTGGGGATGGTGACTAATGGAGCAGTGGGCTGCACTGAGCTGAGGCCACCAGACATCATTTTGGTGACCAACTCAGTGCCTAGCCTATCAGCAGCTCCGTTCCCAGCAACCTCCACCATCAGATTTTTTTGAGTTGTAGCAGGTGCCTATAGTCTAACATGATTTTTGATGCCTCTGTATTAGTCCATCTGTACAGATGAACTATGTTTTACTTGAGCAAACTATGATTTTGAATAGCTGAAGAATATTTCAATGAATGGATGAACCATATTTTGATAGGGAAGCAAAGTAGTATATTAGGTTTGGAACAGGCTTTGAAGATAGAGATCTTCGATCACTTAGTCAACACTTTTTGAGCCCAAACTTTGAGGCAGCTTGTGTGCAATAGGCTGGCCATACAGTGGGATGAAGAGGTCTACAACGGGAAATGAGCATGTAGCTAGTCCTGTGTTTAAACCCTGGGCTGTATGATATTAAATAAGTCACATAAGCTCCCCGAATCTTAGTTTCCCCATATATGGAAGCTCAGTTTAGACATTACAGTGTACACTGTAGAGTGTTATAAGCATTATCGAGGTGACTCATGGCTGTAATCCTAGAACTCTGGGAGGCCAAGGCAGGTGAATTGCTTGAACTCAGGAGTTTGAGATCAGTCCAAGCAAGAGCAAGGCCTCATCTCTATAAATAGCCAGGCATGGTAGCAGGCACCTGTACTCCCAGCTACTTGGGAGACTGAGGCAAGAAGATCTCTTAAGCTTAAGAGTTTGAAGTTGCTGTGAGCTATGATGCCATGGCACTCTACCCACGGTGACAAAGGGAGACTCTATTTCCAAAAAAATGTTTAAAAAGGCATCACATACCACCAACAAACATTAGTTATTTGTTCTAATAACTAATAATTGGCAGTTTAAGATATTGCTCTTAGTCATTTGCTTTTTACAAATAATATAGTCACGAATATCTTCCTGAATGCCATCTTTTTCTT
>NW_003852551.1:1101975-1109339 GCF_000181295.1 Otolemur garnettii
CCAAGTAAGTTTTTCTAAACCTTCTGCTATTCTTCAGTATTTACTAGGCAGAGAGGTGGACAAAAGCCACTGAATGGGTGGCAGGGGTTCTACGCAAACAAATGACCCAAACTCTGAGACCTGGATCTCTCATCTGCATCTTTCCTGTTCTTCCAACACACAAGGAAATTCCTGCCTCAGTGCCCTTGCACTTGCTGTTCCCTTTGCCTACAGCACTGTTTATCCAGATATGGTTCTCACTTCCTGCAGGTCTTTACTCAAATGCCATCTTATTAGAGAGGCTGTCCCTATTCCCTGTCCCCAACTCTCACTCTGCTTTCCTCTGCCTTATAGCTCTGTCCTGACCTAGGCATATTTACCTGTTTTTTTTTTTTTTTTGAGACAGTCTCTCTCTGTCACCCTGGATAGAGTGCTGAGGCATCATCATAGTTCATAGCAACCTCAAAGTCTTGGGCTTGAGTGACCCTTTTGCTTCAGCCTTCCCAGTAGCTGGGACTACAGGTGCCCACCACAACACCCAGCTAGTTTTTTCTATTGTTTTTCTAGAGACCAGGTCTCACTCCTGCTCATGCTGGTCTCAAACTCCTGAGCTCAGGCTATCCACACTCCCAGAGTGCTAATTTTCTTTTTCTTTTTTTGAGACAGAGTCACCCTGAGTAAGTGCCTTGGTGTCATCAGAGCTTGCAGCAACCTCAAACTCTTGGGCTCCAGCAATCCTCCTGCTTCATTCAGTCTTCTGAGTAGCTGGAACTACAGTCACTCACCAAAATGCCTGGCTAGTTTTTCTATTTTTAGTAGAGACAGGGTCTTGCTCTTGCTTGGGCTGATCTCAAATTTCTGAGCTCAAGTGATCCCCTGGGCCTCGGCCTCCCAGAGTGCTAGAATTATAGGCATGAGCCACCATACCTGGCCTTTCCTGGGTATTTCTTTATTGTCTGTCTTCCCGAGTAGAATGTAATCTTTGAGAGTCAAGATGGTGTCTGTTCTGGCCTGGAACAGTGGCTGGCAGGCCACTCTATAAAAATTGATGATATGAGTGAACAAAGAGATTAAGTGAGACTACTCATAATACTTAGTGTATTTGCTGGTGTCTGGAAACAGCACAAAGTTGTTCTAATGAAAAGGAGAGTAATAGTAGTTGGAAACTTAATACGGTACCTCATGTGGGTGGTAGGCTATGGAAGATCTTGGCTGCCATGTATATGAGTGGGGGCTGGGATGGGGAAGGAAGTATTTCCTCTCTGCCAAGCTGCAGAGAGAGGCTAATGGCCTCCACAGGAATCCAATCCAATTAGGGATTTGGCTTCCAGTCAACTTGGGTTCCCTTCCCGGCTGGAGCAGCTTCCAAGTGACAAAATGAAACCTATAAGTTCCCCAAGATGAGAGAGTCTCCAGATGAGTAAGCAGAGCAGAAAGGGGCGGAGGGTAGGATTTCTGCTCCCAGGGGAACAGATCTGTATTGCACCCAGATGGTTTTAATGCAGAGAGAGAGAGAGAGAGAGAGAGAGAAGTCAGGCAAGGAAGTTGCCCATAGAAGACTAGGCCCTTGCAGGGCATCAGCTGGTTGTCAGGGAAAGAAGTCAGCTGCAAAGTGAGGAGATGTGAATTTTAGTTTTAGTTTTGCCCCTACCCAACTGTGTGACAGGGAAGGAAACCAAATATAGGGCAGGGAGGACGAGGCCTGCCTGAGGTCACATACCTCCCTACAGCAGAACTGGAAAGGTGACTGTCCATAAGTTTAGGCTTGATTGCACCCAGAAGGCTCTTTCAACTGTTCTTTATCAACTTTCGGGTAGATAATACATACCCATAGGGCAAAAGTTACAAAATAAAACAGCAATAAATAAATAGCTATACGCCTCCATCCCCAGTGATTCAGTTCCCCTCTCTGGGGCTAAACACTGTTACTGATTTCTTGTGTATCCTTCCAGAGAGAAATGAAGATGTGATATACAGTTATGGCAAGAGGACATGTAGTTATGCAAATATGATATACAGGTATCACATTAAATTTTAGATCAATATAGAAAGATCTAATATCATAATGATTTTGAGTGTCCTCCATTTATTGTATATTTTCAGAATTTTTTTTGGTGAATATGTACATATTCTATCATATATGTGTTTCTCAAAAGCATGAAAAGTTTTTCAAATGGAACTTGCACATATTACAATACTTTCCTGTTTCTTAGTTTTTTTTGTTTTTTTTTGTTTTTTTAAGTTAGGGCTACAGGCATGCACCACCACACCTGGCTAATTTTTCTATTTTTATTTTATTTTATTTTATTCTGGGCTTAGGCGATTCTCTTGATTCAGCCTCTATAGGCTCCCTCTACAACGCCCAGCTATTTTTTGGTTGTTAAGTTGTCGTTGTTTGGCAGGCCTGGGCTGGATTCAAACCCGCCATCTCCGGTGTATGTGGCTGGTGCCCTGGGCTCTGAGCTACAGGCACTGAGCCAATTTTTCTATTTTTAGTAGAGACAGGGTCTTGTTCTTGCTCAGGCTGGTCTCAAACTCGTGAACTCAAGCAATCCACCTGCCTCAGCCTCCCAGAGTGCTGGAATTATATGCATGAGCCACTGAACCCGGCCCCATTCCTTAGGTTTTTAAATATGTTTGGTTGCTTTTAATAAATGAGATCTCTTCTTCTATTACAACTCCTAACTGATAGGGCTTTGTCTGTAGGAAAACACTGACTTAAAAAACAAAACAAAACTGGCTGGGCATGATGGCTCATTAGTTCCTCCTCATTATAGGAACTAATTCCTCCTCATTATGGGAACATGGTAGGGCCACAGTTGAAGTTCATTATGGGAACTAGTTCCTCCTCATCATGGGAACATGGTAGGGCCACAGTTGAAGCTTTGGATTTTGGAGCATTTCTGATTTTGGATTTTCAGATTAAATGCTAATGATCGAATGCTCGATATGGATTATTGCCTTTAATCCTCACAAAGGCTTCGTGAGGTAGGTTCTGTCCTTCAGTTGTTCCCCACTATCTTTGGTTTTGCTCTCTGCAGTTTTGGTTACCTGTGGTGAACAATGATCTGGAAGCAGTAAATGAAAAATTCCAGAAATAAGCCATTCCGAGGAGCATGTGGAAATCTCAAGCCACCCTGCTCCAGTCTGTTGGGAAGGTGAATCATCCCTCTGTCTGGTATCTCCACGTTCTCTAAGCCCCTTAGTCACTCAGTAGCCTTCTTGGTTATCAGAACAAGTGTCATGGTATCACAGTGCTTGTGTTCAAGTCACTCTTAATATTTTACTCGATGGTTTTATTTTACTAGTTGTTAATCTCTTATTGTGCCTAATTTATAATTTTTTAAAAGTTTTTTTAGAGACGGGGTTTTGCTTTGTCACCTAGCTGGAATATAGTGGCTTGATCATAGCTCACTGTATCCTTGAATTCCCGGGCTCAAGCAATCCTCCTGCCTCAGCCTCCTGAGTAGCTAGGACTATAGAGATGCACCTCCGAGCCCAGATAATTAAAATAAAATTTGTTTTTAGAGATGGGGTCGTCTTACATTGCCCAGGCTGCTCTTGAATTCCTGGCCTCAAGCAATCCTCCTGCACTGGCTTCCTAAAACACTGGATTATATAGGTGTGAGCTATTGCTAAATTAAATTTGATCATATGACTGGGTGCCATGGCTCACCCTTGTAATTCTAGCACTCTGGAAGGCCGAGATGGGTGGATTGCTTGAGCTCAAGAGTTTGAGACCAGGGAGGCACCTGTGGCTCAGTGGGTAGAGCACTGGCCCCATACATCGAGGGTGGCTGGTTTGAACCTGGCCCCAGCCAGCTAAAACAGCAGTGGCAACTGCAACAAAAAATAGCTGGGCGTTGTGGTGGGTGCCTGTAGTCCCAGCTACTTGGGAGGCTGAGGCAGGAGAATCGCTTAAGCCCAAGAGTTCGAGGTTGCTGTGAGCTGTGAGGGTGACAGAGTGAGACTCTGTCTTAAAAAAAAAAAAAAAAAGAGTTTGAGACCAGCTTGAGCAAGAGCAAGACCCCATCTCTACTAAATATAGAAAATCTAGCTAGGCCTCATGGTTGATGCCTGTACTCCCTCCTTAGGAGGCTGAGTCAGGAGGATCACTTGAGCCCAGAGACTGAGGTTGTTGTGAACTATGATGACACCAGTGCATTCTCCCTAGGGCAACAGAATGAGACTGTCTCAAAACAAAAGAAACAAACAAAAATCCCAAAAGAACTTGATCATAGATATGTACGTGTAGGAAAAAAAAATAGTATATATAGAGTTCAATACTATCTGCAATTTCAGATACCTATGGGAGGTTCTGGAATTTATCTTCCATGAATTATTGTATTTCTTGTTATAGCGATGAGGACACTCACTTTGGTTGAACAACTTGCCCAAACTGGGCATCAGGCAGTTTGGTAAGGAGACCCACACAAGGAACTGCAATACCACCCTTACCTCCCTGATAGGTGATGTAGAATCCAGATAAATGCTACGCAATCTCGGAGGCTTGCTGGAAGGGCCACCCTGTCCTTTGGACAACCTGACCCCTTGTGAAGAGACGATCATAAGCATAAACCACCTGGCTTCTGACTTCTCAGACTGGGAGAACTGGATGGTCCAAAGAGTATGCCAGGGATACGTGAAACCATAGCACAAACACAGTGTGGTCACTCACTCTGTAAGTTTTTACTCTGTACCGTGAACTGTCCTACGAGCCTGGACTACAGACATGAATAAAACCAAACTAAAATCTCTGGCGTCCTGGAGTTTATATTCTTGTTTGGGGTTGGGGAGACAGACATTCAGCAGATAAATAAGTAGATATATATCAGAGGGTAGGATAAATGTTATGGCGAGAAAGTAGAGGGTGGAGTGAGAAATACCTTGAGATGTTGCATGGTGTGGTATGTGGCACATGCTTAATGAGATGGTGAGATTTGAGTAAAGACCTGAAGGAGGAGCGGAAGTGGAAGTTTCAGGAATTCTCAGAGTAGTATGTTCCAGAGAGGAAGAAGAGCCAGTGCAAAGGCCTCCAGATAACAGTGTGCTTGGCCTATTCAAAGAATTGCAGGAGGCTGGTGTGGCTGGGTGGGGAGCAAAGGGGAGAGCTGGAGGAGATGAGGTCAGAGAGGTGTGTTCGGGAGAACAGGACATCTCCACCCTTCAAGATTTCTCTGTGCGTTATAAAACAAGCATGAGGAAATAATGCAAAATAAGCATGCATTTCAAAGCACTTATGGACCCTCCCCCGCACAAACATTGCCCCCCCCCCAATTGCTCTGCCTATCCATGTGAGCCTTGTTGGGGAAATTAGCAGACCACCAGTGTAACTGTGACTAGGTTTCTATGCACAGGTTTTCAGTTCAGCCTCTTCCTAGTGGCTTTCTGGTGGTCAGTAGGGGTTCTGGAGGTCATTACCATCTCAGGGCTGTGTGGAAGAAAATGCCTACTGGCTCCCTCCAGGGCAAGAGCTGTGTTTAGTCAATGAAGCTTGAGGAACCCTAAAAGGGTTCTGTTCCTCCTTCCATACCCTGGTGCCCTGAGTTCAGGTGGAGCCTGCACCAGACACTCATGGCAGGGAATATTTGCTGACTCAAACTGAATTTTATGAGCTCTCAGGCATGTTGAGATTCTGCTGGATTGTTTTCCAGCTCAGATTGACTTTGAACTGGTTCATCATTTCGGTTTCTTTTCAGGCAGGGTGGAGGGGGGAAGCTGGAAAGAAACTTTGGTTCAGTTCATGCTTCTGTGAAAAATTAACAGTGGGTTCAGTACAGAGTCCAGTGAGTCATCTCGGTTTTGTTGGTTCAAGTCTCCATCTTAGAGGCAGCCTCCTAAAATTTATTTCTTTTCAATAAACCAGATAGGCACAGAGAGTTGAATATGATGTCACTCTAGCCTGCAGGAGTGGTAGGGACAGAACAAGTCCCAGGGAAGATAACAGCCACACTGACTGAGCAAGCCGAGCACTGGTAGTTAGGGCCATCCCCCTGCAACAATGAAACTGAGGCTCAGGGATTTTCAGGACATTGGTGTCAGGGTTTGAACTTAAAAGAGTCCTACTTCAGAGCACGTGTTCCTAACTACTGGGGTACGTGTCTCTTTACCTGAATCCCTGGAGAAAATCGGAGGAACTTGCTTTGGGCTGGCAGAGGAAGAAACTGACCAGCATACTTTCAATGTGTTCAAACATTGATACGTGCTATGTACTAAAGATGTGGAAACAAACTTATGTCTGAGCCTCCTGAAACTCACTATTCAACCTAACCTGGGAATTGGGGAGGGGTAGCTGTGAGTTAAGTATTACAGAAAGTCAAAAGAGGGCACAAGTAACTGTTTCCAGAGGAGGTGAAATTTGCCCCAGGCATTCAACAGCAGTAAACTAGGAACAGGTGCTTACCCTGCGCCTCACCAAAGAACCATAGCCCCTGACCTTGGGAGGTTAAAACCTACTGCAGTTTATCTGATTTCAGAACCACCTACTTCAGAATTGTCCTGGGCATGTTAAAATGTGGATTTCTCTCCTCCCCAGAGAAATGTGGCAATTGCATAAAGCAGGACTAAGTGTGGCACACGGGTGATTCTAATGCACTCAAGTTTGCCAGGTGAGTAGGTGAACCAACATGGATAATGGCTTGGGGGTCCTTAATAGCCTTCAGGCACTGGGGTGGCAGTTCAAGACTTGAAGCTGTGGGAGAAGGATCTTGTCAAATTGTTTATCACTCAGGGCTTCACGCAGAGCCTGAAACACAGCTGAGCCTTATAGATACCTGTGACTATGCTGGCTCCCCAAATTAAAAAGACTTGGAGAGTCAAAAGGAAAAATCAAGTCGGAGGCAGAGGAAAGAGGTGTTCTAAGGCGATGAAGACTTTCCAGTAAGTTGTCCTGGAAAAAGTAGCTCCGCGTAAAACAAGGAGCTGGGGAGGTGGCCACTGCGGGAAACGGCGATTAGTCCTGGGGGATGCAGCAGGGGAGGAGGCAGGAGGCTCCTCTTCGTCTCCCTAGGCGGGCGGAGGCATGAGGTCACCTGGCACTATACCAGCAGCAGCTGCGGAGGACGCGCTGGCGCTGCAGAGGGAGGCAGTGTCAGGCTCCAGCCCCCGGGGACTTTCCCTCCCGCCCCCTCGACAGGCGTGGCTAGGAGTTCCGCCTACCGCCCGCTAGAGCTTTGTACGGCCGCACCAAGATCACGCCCGGAGTCCAGGCCACGCCCCATTCGAGAGGCCGCCGTGGTCCCTCCGCCCGTGCCACAGTTATTCCTCCGCCTTCCCATCCTAGGTCACGCCCCTGAGCTCCGGCCGCCCCACTCCCCCTAGACTTTGGAGAGTCCAGAGACACCAAACCGTGGCCCCGCCCACCCAAGGCCCCGCCCCCGGAGCCC
>NW_003852551.1:1110136-1115036 GCF_000181295.1 Otolemur garnettii
CCTCGAGCCAGTCGTCAGACGATAAACCGAACTTCTTTGAACGCTTTTTGAAAGAGCCTTTGCTGCCCGTCATCAAGAAACTGAAACTTTAATGTTTGGTGTAATCTTAAAAATTTTACGGAGGAGTATACGCTCCTGGACCTTTGGGAAAAGACCAGGATTCCCAACTTGAGGTTTTTTTTTTTTTTTTGGTCTTGGTATTTACCCCCGTCTGGTTTTCTTGTTTCTCAAGCACGGAATTGTATGATGCAACATTTTGGCTTCTCCCCCTCGGCGTTGCTGCTTCGGGAAAGAGTGTGTGCGCCCTTTTGTTTTGAAAGAAATTGATGCGGGGAAGAATTCGTAACTTTCTTAGGCTTTAAAGGGTTGACTTTTCCTTTATCTTTTCTTCAGCTTTTGTATCCTGGAACTATCCTACTTGCTTACAAATACTATCCCTAAGCTTTTCCTTTTTTCTTTAATATTTTTCAGTTTAGCAAGGGCGAGAGAGTGGTGGTTATAAACATCTGGATCTAGCTACTTCCCTTAAAACTTCTTTAAAAATCTTTGAGATTCTCTCAGCCACTTAACTGAAAAAACTAGGCTCATTCAGAGCTAGGCAACATACTGGAAACTTAACAAGAATGGAGAAATTATTTTTTTTCCCTAAGTTTTTATTATTTCACTGGTTTATTTATTTTTTATTTCAGGTTAATGTGCGGGTACAAACAGTTAGATTACAATGTTTGCATTTGTTAAGTAGAGTCCCTCTTGTAAATGTGTCCTGCACTCAAGAGGTGAGCCATGTACGCCTATGTTAAATGACTGAGTTTTTATTTTAAAGGAAGATAAAGAGGAATGTGTGTGATTTGGAGAGAAAACAGGATCAGCAAATGATTAGACAGTGTTTGTTTTAGGATTTTCTTGCAATGATCAGTTTTAGAAACATTTTTGTCCTGGAAACTGAAACAGCGGACAGGTGTAGAACACCCAGAATATCAAAGTGTCTCAGTTACTTTGGGTGGCAGATATAGTACTTTCAGGAGCAGAGAAATGTAGAAAGGAACCAAAAATTAGAGAAAAGGGAAGGTGGGGGGGTGATAGTGGTGGAAAGAAGTATGGAGAAGGGAAAAAGGTGGGTCAGAAATCATTAAAAATTTTTTTGCTGAGCTGGGAATAAGAAGGAATTTCCATAAACTTAAAGTATACCAACTAGTCTAAAAAACATGATACTTTAATGGTGAAACTTTAGAAGCAGCACTAAGAATCAGATAAGGATACTATCAGTATGGTTTCTATTCAGCATTGTATTGGGGGACCTACGCAATACAGTAAGACAAGAAAAATGAAGTAGAAGAATTAGAAAGGCTGGCTTGGCGCCTGTAGCTCAGCAGTTAGGCGCCAGCCACATACACCAGGACTGACGGTTTTGAATCCAGCCCTGGCCTGCCAAACAACAATGACAACTACAACCAAAACAAAACAAAACATAACAAAAAAAATAGCCCGGCGTTGTGGTGGATGCCTGTAGTTCCAGCTACTTGGGAGGCTGAGACAAGAGAATTGCTTAAGGCCAAGAGTTTGAGGTTGCTGTGAGCTGTGACACCACAGCACTCTACCCAGGGCGGCAACTTGAGACTCTGTCTCAAAAAATAAAAAAAAAAAAAAGAATTGGAAAGGCAGTGATCAATGCTCAATACCCCACTTGCTGTTAATTTAATCTTTAAATTAGAAGGAGAGGAGTGTGGTGCCCTGTTTCCCAAACTCGAGTCACTGGCGTAGTCCTTCCCAGTTTTCCTGTATTGTGAATCACTTGAGACCGTCCCGCTTACCACTACTTGTAAGCCTTTCTCACTGGGCTTGGGAGCAGAGAGCCAGGGCTCAAGTCACAGTTCTGTACTTCTGTATAACCCAGGTTGGGCAATTTGTTTTTCCTCTTTATGCCTTATTTTGTGAAATCAGAGCTGGAACTTTGCATTGATACAGACCAGGTTAGTTGATTGAAAGGAAAAAAAGGGACTGGTAAAATGTGGTAAAGGATTTTAATTGATTGCTTCTCAGAACTTATGTGTAGGAGATGCAAATGGGGGAAAATACCCTTGTAAATATAGTTATTTTGAAAGCAGTGAGGGGGCAGAGGCTGTGGTTGTCCAGAGTGATGTGTTAAACATTGTTAATTATTCTGGCAAGAAGTATCTGAGTTTGTCACAGGAAGCTATTTATACTTGAAGCACATGGCATTTATAGAAATTTAAAATTTGGCTTGGCGTGTGGCTCAAGTGGCTAAGGCACCAGCCACATACACCTAAGGTGGCAGGTTCGAATCCAGCCCGCGCCCGCCAAAACAACAATGACGGCTGCAACCAAATAGCTGGGCGTTGTGGCGGGCGCCTGTGGTCCCAGCTACTTAGGGAGGCTGAGGCAGGAGACTCACTTGAGCCTAGGAGTTGGAGGTTGCTGTGAGCTGTGATGCCATGGTACTTGACCCAGGGGGACAACTTGAGGTTCTGTCTCAAAAAAAAAAAAAAAGAAATTTAAAATTTGGTTATGGTGCTGGGGGGATGCAGAGGAGTGTAATGGGGTATTGTGCTAAGTCTAATACTTGTCTAGGACCGAGTTTTGTTTTGTTTTGTTTTTTTTTTTTTTGAGATAATCTCACTTTGTTACTCCTAGTAGACTGCTGTGCTGTCATAGCTCACAGCAAGCAATTCTCTTGCTTCAGCTTCCTAAGTAACTGGGACTACAGGCACCTGTCACAACGCCCAGCTATTTTTAGAGATGGGGATCTCCTCTAGCTCAGGCTGGCCATGAACTCACGAGCTCAGGCGATCTACCCGCCATAGCCTCTCAAAGTGCTGGGATTACAGTCATGAGCCACCGCACCCAGCCTATGACTGAGTTTTAAGTTGAAGAGAAATAGACTAGGACCTTCTCAAATAATGTGACAGGACTCACAGGTCCATTTCCTTGTGAGTATTATTTTTGGATTTGTTTGCCTCTGAACCCAGTAACTCCATCATTTGTATAATAGCAGTTTCCTACTGTTATTTTCTTGCCTCAATATCTAGAGGATAGGATATACTCCCAATAGTAAAACAAGTTTACAATGGCAGATGGCAGTCATTCTCAACAGTAGAAATGCTCTCTTCCCCAAACCGAGGGGCCTGGTAGGTGTATGTATTTTCCACTGTGGAACCACCAACCAATAGGGTCAAGTTCAGATCCTTCTTAAGCAAGGACAAAGTATAAGGTCTGTTATAATCTGACCACTGCCTGGGTTTCTTATCTAATTTACTAATTGTGTGTCCCAAGGCACATTACTTAAACCTCTCTTTGCCACATCTGCACAGTTGGGATATTAATAGACTAACCTTATGGGGATAAATCAAAATATGTACTATGTAATAATCTTTGAACAATGTCTAGTACACAGTAAACAAGTAAATGCTAGTTGTATTTCATTTTGTATGTAAATCCCCTGGGTCTAGTTGTTGCTCAGCGGGCCTGCAACTTAAGAGGGTACCAAATATTTGAAATGAGATTTCAGAGCATTTTATTATCAATGAATATGTCTACCACGCTCTGGAATTGGAAACTACTTACTGGGATATTGATGGTTTGAGTGTCAAACCTTCGTCCTTATTTTTTCTAGCCTCCAGTCTCCAAAACCCTGTGTGATTTTATCTACTCACCTTTTTTTTTTTTTTTTTTTGGAGACAGAGTCTCACTTTGTCACTCTTGGTAGGGTGCCCTGGCATCATACAGCTCATAGCAACCTCAAACTCCACAACGCCCAGCTTTTGTTAGAAACAGGGTCGGTCTCTCTGGTTCAGGCTGGTCTCCAACGTATCAGCTCAGGCAGTTCACCCTCCTGGGACTCCCAGAGTGCTAGGATTACAGATGCGGGCCACCATGCTGCTGCTTACCTCTGTTTTCTCCATTACTTAATACTTCTCATCTTTTCACGTATGTACCATATTTTCCACCACTGTTTTTTCTTGGCTGTGTCTAGAATTTGGGGAACCAAGATTTCTGTTTGGGTGAAACTAAGTATTAACTTTGGAACCACAAAATGAGAGAATTTGAAAAGAGAATAGATTTTTCAAGTTTTCTTTTGGTTGTATAAGCCCAGCTCCTATTTACATTCCCTTCTACCCCCACCCTCTAAGTAGCTTTGATGTGATGGTGATACTTCTGATCTCAGTTTAGGAAGTAATCCTTTCGTAGAGTTTTGTTTTTATGGACTGGAATATAAACTTGGTGTATCGTTATGAATTGGGACAATTTATAATGTTTAATAAAGTTTTAAAACCTAAGATTGGTTTTTGTTAATACGCACATTTTCTTACCCTTTCAGTCTCCCTACACTTTCCTGTTTTTCAGATTGCTTTTTTTTCAGCAACTTCCCAGGGGTACATTGTTGGCAAGTAGTCACCACGCTGCTGGGATTGGAACAGGGGTTGTAAAAAGTTAATCTGGTGCAGGGTAGCATAACATATGAGAATAACTGTTTCTTTTAAGCTATTTGACAGGAGTTACTAATGTGTGTGGACCTGGAGCCAGACTGCTTCACTTGAATTTGGCTTTTACGAAGTGGCAGGCAAGTTTCTTAAACTCTCAGTGCTTCAGTTTCTTGACTTCCAATATCAGGAAAATAATAATAGTAATAATTTCATAAGGTTGCTGAGGGGATTAAAGCTGATAATCTGGGTATATTAATTAGAGTAGTTTAAACTGTTATGATTATTAATTTACAATGGTTCAAATAAGTTAGAAGTTTCTTTCTTTCTTTTTTTTGAGACAGAGCCTCAAGCTGTCCCCCTGGGTAGATTGCCGTGGCATCACAGCTCACAACAACCTCCAACTCCTGGGCTCAAGCGAGTCTCCTGCCTCTGCCTCCCAAGTAGCTGGGACTACAGGC
>NW_003852551.1:1115056-1116408 GCF_000181295.1 Otolemur garnettii
AAAGCTCAGTTGCCACTTCATTTCCCTGAATGCGTGGGTGGTGGTGATATGATCTGCTTAGCTGAGGGCTATTGGGCGTGCTGGTCTTACCTCTTCTTCAAGTGTACGGATACCGTTTTCTGGCTTGCATTGAATGCATTTTTTTTTTTTTTTAAACAGAGTTTCACTATGTTGCCCTTGGTAGAGTGCTGTGATGTTATAGCTCACAGCAACCTCAAACTCCTAGGCTCAAGTGATCTTCTTGCCTCAGCTTGAGCCACCTGGCCCGGCGATAATACTATATTCTTTTCATTTTTTATTTATTCTTTTTTTGAGACAGAGTCTCATCGTATTGTAAAAGTTGTAGTTGGTTTGAGTACTGTGGCAAGTAGCTCACAGCAGCCTCAAACTCTTGGCAAGGGGATTGAACACATGAGATGAGAGGCAATTGGAAGGGCCTCCCTGTCAATAAAACTTGTACTGTGGCAAATAGCTCACAGCAGTCTCTAACTCTTGGCCTTAACCTTGGTCTTGCCTCAGCCTCCCAAGTAGCTGGGACTATAGGGGCCTGCCACAACGCCCGGCTATTTTTTGTTGCAGTTGTCATTGTTGTTTAGTTGGCCTGGGACAAATTTGAACTTGCCACCCTTGGTGTATGTGGCTGGTGCCATAACCAATGTGCTATAGGCACCGAGCCGGGAGTGCTACTTTTGACATCATTTGTAAACTTACACAGAAAACAATTGATAGACTAATGTCTTTGAAAGAAGGAGGAACCAGGAATAATTCAAATCTATAGTACCAGGGAGACATATTATTTCAAAGCTGAGGATTAGACTTCTAAAACTTAACTTTGGTTTTTGTTAATATTTTTTTTATCCTTTTAGTCACTTTACACTTCCCTATTCTTTGGACTGTTACCTGTCAATAATTTCTTCATGGCATTTGGGAAAGTGCAAATGGATTATACACTTGGAAGGTTTGCTAGTCTAAAGTGAGAGTCCTTTTATTTGTTTCAAGGGCAAAAGTCCTCTTTTTTTTCAAACAGAACAAATGGAATAGATTTTCTATAGTAAATGATGCTGAGAACTGTTCTAATAATTGAACAAAAACTAATTCAACATCATGACAGTATTACCTTGGATGGAGTTGATTTGCTATTCATTTGAGGTTTCTAGAGGGGAAGATTCAGGAGATGGAAATGAATGTAAAATGTGAAGTTATTGAAAACTCTATTTCAGCATTTCACTCTGAAGACCTAACAGTGCAGCTTTTTGCAAAGGCCAAGGTGATGATTTTGGTTAGATGTGAAATTCTGAGAGAAAGGGGTCCAGAATGAGGGAGAGGCAGGAGGTTTTTTTTTTTTTTTTTTT
>NW_003852551.1:1116640-1120613 GCF_000181295.1 Otolemur garnettii
CGTGGCTGGCGCCTTAGCCGCTTGAGCCACAGGCGCCGAGCCGAGGCAGGAGTTTTGAGGCAAGGGGATTGAACGCATGAGACCAGAGGCAATTGGAAGGGCCTCCCTGTCAGTAAAAGTCGTAGTTGGTTTGGAAAGATACAGGGGTGTCTGGAAGCCAGTAAAATGGTGAGCAAGACTTTCTCACTTCCTTTCCATTAAAGCGGTGAGCCTCTGTCCTGGTGTCTCCTGTATAGGGAATTCCTGAATCCATAAAAGGGAAATGTATTAGGCAAGATGGGAAGTGTGATTAAGGTGAGAGTTGGGAAGATTAAGACTTCGATTAAGTAAAGGAATAGGCTAGGATGGATTTTCCTGTTTTACAGGCTCTTATAAGAGAATGGAAAGGGACTTTCTAAAGGAAAATAACATTTAGGTCATAACAAACTATCCAAATATGATTTAACAGAAATCTAAATTTAAGACTAGGTGTGGTGGCACATGCCTGTAATCCTAGCACTCTGGGAGGCTGAAATGGGAGGATCACTTGACATCTGGAGTTTTGGGACCCACTGGAGCAAGAGCAAGACCCTGTGTCTACTAAAAATAGGAAAAATGAGCAGGGCATTGTGGCAGACACCGGTGGTCCCTGCTAGTTGGGAGGCTGAAGTGAGAGGATTGCTTGAGCCCAGAAGTTTGAGGTGGTTATGACCTAGGCTGACGCCATGGCACTCAAGCCTGGGCAACAGAGTGAGCACCCTGCCCAGCTTAAAGTGACAATTTAATGTAAATAAGACTGTGATGGGAAATTATGGCAAAGATAGAGTATGCTAAATTTTAACATTAATGTTTCAAACAAGTAATAATATTAGAACGAGGGCCAGGTATTGACCTGAGTTCATCATGCATCTATTTTGTCTTTCATAGATGTGTTTTTCTTGAAGCTAAAATAAAGTATAATTGTAACTCTAAGCTAGGAGTGTGGCAGGTTTTCTTCTATTTTTTTTGGTAATAAAATTATTACTTCCAACTTTATGTGTGAAATAACTCATGAAAAGATTTAGTTCTCATTATAATGGGGGTTGTAAAAATGTCAGTCATCTGTTGTTACTTAAGTATTGCGTTTTTATCACTGCGCAGCGGAGCTATTTACTTCTATGTGTGGGAGCAAAAAAAAAAAAAAAAGAATCTGAACAACACTGGATAATACAAGACCAAGCAGAAAAGCTGAGGTAGTTAACAGTTTTTAAAGATTTGTGAGTTCTCTGCACATTTTCCTCTGCTAACAACTAATTATTTTTGAGGAATGGACAAGGTGGTAGATTACTAGAATGAATGTTCATTAGAAACTAAAGATGAACAAGATTAGGTTATTGTGCTACCTAAGAAAAGTGGACAAATGTAAGACTATGCAGATTAATTGGAGGAAAAAAAGGTGGTTAGACTTAAGAAATAAAATTTTGGCCTTGAATATAACATACCCAATACTGGAATTAAATTTTTTTCGAAGATCTAAACTTCCTTTGAAATGGGAAAAGATATTTGCATATTACAGATTGGACAAAAGCTTGATAGCTAGGATCTACAGAGAACTCAAATTAATCAACAAAAAAAGACCCAACAATCCCATGTATTACTGGCCAAGAGACATGAATAGAACCTTCTCTAAAGAAGACAGACAAGTGGCTAACAAAACATGAAAAAATGCTCATCAGCTGGGCATGGTGGCTCACGCCTGTAATCCTAGCACTCAGGGAGGCTGAGGTGGGTAAATTGCCTGAGCTCATGGTTCAAGACCAGCCCAAGCAAGAGTGAGACCCTGTCTCTTAAAAAAAAAAAAAAAAATAGCCAGGTGTTGTGGCCGGCGCCTGTAGCCCCAAGCTACTTGGGAGGCTGAGGTAAGAGAACTACTTGAGCCTACTTGAGGTAAGAGAACTACTTGAGTTTGCGGTTGCTGTGAGCTGTGATGTCATGGCACTCTATATTGAGGGCAACAAAGTGAGACCGTCAAAAAAAAGAAAAAAAATGCTCATCATTGGGTGGCGCCTGTGGCTCAAAGGAGTAGGGCTCCAGCCCCACATGCCAGAGGTGGCAGGTTCAAACCCAGCCCCAGCCAAAAACTGAAAAAAAAAAAAAAAATGCTCATCATCCCTAATCATCAGCGAAATGTAAATCAGAATTACCCTGAGATAGAACCTAATCGAGGGAGAATGGCCCACGTCACAAAGTCTTAAAGTTGCAGATAAATGCTGATGTGGATGTGAAGAGAAGGGAACACTTTTACACTGCTGGTGGGACTATAGACTAATACAACCTTTTTGGAAGGAAGAATGGAAAATCCTCAAAGAATTCAAATTAGACCTCGCATTTGATCCTGCAATCCCATTACTAGGCACCTACCCAGAAGAAAAAAAATCTACCACTCCACTGAGGGTGATAAAGTGAGACTGTGTCTCAAAACAAAAAAATAGAGTTTTGAATTAAGACATTTGCACTAGACTTTATTGGAGCTCAATTTATAATCACCAAACTGTGGAAACAACCTAAATGCCCACCAACCTAGGAATGGATTAACAAACTGTGGTATATGTATCCCATGGAATACTATTCAGCCATTAAAAAAGATGGAGACTTACATCTTTTGTATTAAGCTGGATGGAGGTGGAACACATTCTTCTTAGTAAAGCATCACAAGAACGGAGAAGCAAGAATCCAGGGTATACAATTCTAATATGAAAGCCGTAGATGATCTAATACAAGGTGGGGTTAGGGGAATGAGGGAGTGGAGAGAGGGGATTTATGGGGGTCATGGTGTAGAGCATACTTCTTGGGGGCAGGAGACACAAACGATCTAAACTTAGGAAGAACATTTAGTTTTATTTTATATTCTTGATACTCTGGGTTACAGTATATTTTAGTTAACATAGGAATCCAAAATTTTGATTTCAAAAATATTTAGAGCTTTTTGATTCATCATGAAATTATGTAAAAATTGTTGCCAGCTATCAGTAATAGACTTTATTTACATTTTATAATTGTCAGTAGAGCTTTTGATTGCAAATATACTTTTTCTAATCACTTAGCATACGTAGTATTTACAGTTAATCTATTTTAGTTTAAATATTGGTCCTACATTTGAAAAGTAATGTAGTTAGGGCACTGGCCCTGCTAAACCAGAGGCAGTGAATTCGAGCCTTGCCTGGGCCTGATTAAGAACAACAACAACAAAAAAGGATAGGTTACAGGGCAGGGCTCTTGTCTGTAATCCTAGTGCTCTGGGAGGCTGAGGCAGGTGGATCACTAGAGCTCAGGACTTTGAGACCAGCCGGAGCCAGAGTGAGACCTTGTCTCTAAAAATAGCCAGATGCTGTGGCCAGCGCCTGTAGTCCCAGCTACTTGTGAGGCTGAGGCAAGAGGATCACTTGAGCCCAAGAGTTTTAGGTTGCTGTGAGCTATAACAGCACTATACTTCCGAGGGTGACAAAGTGAGACTCTGTTTCCAAAAAAAAAAAAAAAAGCTTTAAGAAATGATTTAAGTGGCAAACTAAGATAATAGACTTAGCGATGAATGAAATGTTCACATTGTATTCTAACATGAAGGATAGATAGTATTACTGAATCTATTAAGTGGTTTATTATCAGTTGTTTAAGGAAACGTTTATCCTTTCTCTCAGTAATTAGTTGCATGTTCTATAATTTTGATCTGTCTAAAAATAAAATGGATACTTCTTGCCTCAAATCTTGAATGGACTGTATTTTCCCTAGTTGTTTATTGAATTAGGTACAAACTCTTAATGTGGCATTCATTATTTAACTTGTATTTCCACTCTTAATCCCCACTACAGCTGCAGATATACCTCATATTCTATCTAGATTGGCCTTGAACATGCCCGGTACGTGGGAAATTAGCTTTTCCAACTCCTTTCCTATCCTTAAGTTCTTCTACTAGAATTTATATCTGTTGTTCTTTCCTTCACTTTTTTTTTTTTTTTTT
>NW_003852551.1:1121008-1122659 GCF_000181295.1 Otolemur garnettii
TTATGGCAGTTGTATTTGGTTGGGGGAGGCAAAAAATAAACATAGCTCATTTAGTGATTAAGTGCTATAAGGGAAAATGAAGTAGGCTAAGGAGCATAGAGAATGAATGTTTCGATTTAACGGGACATTCTTTTAGCCCTATGGAATAGGGAACATGGAGGCAAGGGCAGAAGTAGGATGACTAATTGGAAGAGGTTTTTTCAGTAATTCAGGCATGAGATAAATGATGGGAGCTTGGAATAAGGCAGGAAATGGCCTGATTCTAGATATATTTCTAAGATGGAGATAATGGAATTTCCTGATGGACTGACGAGAGAAAGAAGAGTCAAAGATGATTCTGATGATGAGGTGGGGAAGGCTATGGGAAGGGCTAGTTCTGCTTGGGAGATTTGCTTTTTGACTTTTTTTTTTTTTTTTAAGACAAGGGTCTCACTTGGTCACCCTTAGTAGAGTACCCTGGTGTCACACACGACAACCTCAAACTCTTGGGCTCAAGTGATTATATTGCCTCAGCCTCCCAAGTAGCTGGGACTATAGGCACCCACCACAGCGCCCAGCTGTTTTTTAGAGAGCTCTTGCTCTTGCTGGTCTTGAACTCCTGAGCTTGAGCAGTCTACCTGACGTGGCCTCGCACAGTGATAGGATTACAGGCATGAGCCACCAGGCCAGGCCAAATCTTTTTCATTGAGTGAGTGACTACCTTAAGTAGAATTGGCAGACCTAGGCCTATTGCTACTAATTATAGTTGGCTAAAAATATATTTTAAAAATGTTATCCTTTGAAAAATGGATACGTGTTTAAGAGTAGTATTTGGGGAGTAGCTGGCAGAAAACAAAGCATGGACTGGCTGAGATTGCCGGCATATATAGTAGCATTCCACCAAGTTTGGCGTTTCTCAGAAGCCTTTCACTCACTTTTTTTTTTCCCCCACTCACTTTTTCTGATATGACAGTACTTATTTGAAAAAGATCCCAGTTCATAAGGTGACAAAACCTTACGTGACTCTAGACCAGGGGTCCTCAAACTTTTTAAACAGGGGGCCAGTTTACTGTCCCTCAGACTTGTTGGAGGGCTGGACTGTGGGCCCTGGGAGGAGTTAGCTGCTAAGCAGGACAGGCAGCGGCGGCAAAAACACCCAGCAGGCCGGATAAGTGTCCTAGGCGGGATGCATGTGGCCTGCGGGCCGTAGTTTGAGGATACCTGGTCTAGACTTTTAAGTATGGCACAGTACTGCTTACAATTGTATGTATAACATATATATATATATATTTTTTTTTTTTTTTACAATTATATATTTTTTAGTTACAATATCTTCAAAGTCAAAGTATGAAGAATTTGAGTATGAAGAATTTTCTCTTGATGGCACGTGTCCAGTTAGGTTTTGCAAGATAAACTTTCCACAAGATAAACATACCATCTATCTTTAATGCTGGAATTAAGAACTGTCTTCCGGTGCGGCGCCTATAGCTCAACCGGCTAAGGCGCCAGCCACGTACACCTAAGGTGGTGGGTTCAAATCCCCAGTCTGGACCCACCAAACAACAATGACGGCTGCAACCAAAAAATGGCCGGGCGCTGTGGCGGGCGCCTGTGGTCCCAGCTACTTGGGAGGCGGAGGCAGGAGACTCGCTTGAGCCCAGGAGTTGGAGGT
>NW_003852551.1:1123648-1125907 GCF_000181295.1 Otolemur garnettii
CCTTAGCTGCTTGAGCCACAGGCGCTGAGCCTGTTTCATTTCTTAAATGCATAGAAGAAATACATAGAAGAGTATTTCCTGCTTACCTGAACGAATATAAACATTTATGGAGTGTTTTCTTTGTGTCAGGCACTATATTAACTGCATTGCATGTATTAACTCATTTGATTGTTGCTCAATAAAATGTTTGCTAAAGGAATATATAGAAGCTTCCCCACCCCTCCCTTGCACAGGCTTGATTCCAGAGAAGGGTGGTGAGAAAAGAAATATCACTTGATTGGGGCCAGGCAGGTGTTTTATGCCTGTAATTGTAGCATTCTGGGAGGCTGAGGCAGGTGGATTGCCTGAGTTCAGGAGTTTTAGACCAGCCTGAGGTAGAGTAAACCCTCTCTTTAAAAAACAAACAACAACAACAAAAAAAAACACTAGTTATTGTGGCAGGTGCCTATAGTCCCAGCTACTTGGGAAGCACAGAGGATTGCTTGAACCCAGAGTTTGAGATTGCTGTGAGCGATGATGCCATCGCACTCAACGCAGGGCAACAAAGTGAGACTGTCTCAAAAAAAACAAAAACAAAAACAAAAAAAATCACATCACATGATTGGGAAAAAGCAAATGCCTGTTAAGTTCACAGAAATACTTATATAAGAAGTCAGAGAAACGGGCTGAAAGGGTGATGGAAATCCCTGGGCTCAGTTTATATTTGCTGTTTTGATTTAGTCTCTTAAAATGGTTCTTATTTTATTGAAATGAACAGATTTTCTTCCTTGCAAAGTAAAAGATTGAATGGAGATCTGAGAATTGCGTTTTAGCCTGGAACACATGGCTTGACAGCCATTCGGATTAAGAGTTGTGGATGGAGTTATTGTCCGGATGACTCAGCAGGGACCCCTGTGTTGTAATATGGCTTTGATAGCTGCGCATATGGGTATTTTTTCCCTATCCTTTGGAATATTTGTGATCTGAGATCCCAGAGTTAGAGCTAGGGTATGATTGTAGATTTGAAGTATCATTTGTATTCTCTATGTAGGCACTTTAGACTGTTTTAAAGATAATTAGAATTAATATTTCAAACAGGCAATTGAGTTGTCATAGGGAAGACTGGATCTGTAGTGTTAATGCTCCTTTTACAATGTAGTTTTTAAGATTGTGGGCCCTGGAGCCTTGCAGCCTGTGTTTGAATCCTTGTTCTACCCTTCACTAGCTGCCTTGGTGTCTCCACTGGGGCTTTTATAAAGATTAAAAGAGTTAATGTTAGGAAAGCACTACTATAAGAAAGCACTTTGCACTTAGTCTGATACATAGTAAGCCTTGTTTGCTTATTACCGGTTTGCCTTTGGGAGTGCAGTGTTAAGCCTGTGTTGGCCTGTGGTTAGTTTGTAAGTTCAGCATACCATATGGGAGCTATCTAAGAGGAACATCTGCCAGGCTGCCGCGGCACCCGAGTGGGTCACTTTCCATTCTTTATCAGAAGAACAGCGTTAGCACAAAAAAGACTCTAAGGTTGGACTTGAATTCATTCTGAATTAACTTCCGTGGCCTGTGATCCTGTTGATACTTCACTAGGTAACTGAGGGACTGTCAGGTTGGACTCTGACATCTTAGTTCATTTGCGTCAGCAGCTCTTTCTGGACTTGGAGCTAAACTGAGAGTCCACTATTAGGAAGCCATTTTATTTGTTCTTTTTTTCTTTCCTTTCCTTCCCTCCCTCCCTTCCTTCTTTTTCTTTTTATTTATTTACTTATTTTTTGCAGTTTTTGGCTGGGGCTGGGTTTGAACCCACCACCTCTGGCATATGGGGCTGGTGCCCTACTCCTTTGAGCCACAGGCGCCACCCCAGTTTTTTTATCTGTCTCACTTTGTCACCCTCTGTAGAGTGCATAGCATCACAGCTCACAGCAACCTCCAGCTCTTGGGCTTAGGTGATTCTCTTGTCTCAGCCTCCCAAGTAATGGGACTACAGGTGCCCACCACAACACCTGGCTATTTTTTGGTTGCAGTTTGGCTGGGGCCGGGTTTGAACCCACCATTCTCCGTATATGGGGCTGGCGCCCTATTCACTGAGCCATGGGTGCCACCCTCTTTTTCTTTTTTAAAGTGAAACAGCGAAGTAAAGAGGAATAATCTAGGACATACAGAATTTATTGGTTCTGTAGTAGTGCTTTTGAATTGGATTTTGGCTTCATGTAATACTGAATTTCACTGTTTCTTGACTTTTTTTTTTTTTTTTTTTTGAGACGGAGCCTCAAGCTATCCCCC
>NW_003852551.1:1126767-1128392 GCF_000181295.1 Otolemur garnettii
CTTAAGTGATTCTCTTGCCTCAGCCTCCCAAGTAGCTGGGACTACAGGCACCTGCCACAAAGCCCGACTATTTTTTGGTTGCAGTTGTTTAGTTGGCCCAGGTCAGGTTTGAACCCGCCATCCTCTCTGTACCTGGCTGGCGCTATAACCACTGTGCTACAGGTGCCAAGCCTATTCTTAATAAATTTTAAGGGGAAAGGGTAGAGTTGAAGTCTCCCAATTGTTTATTTATAGACCGTATCATTATTATTTTTAAAAATTTTCACCTTAGGGCCAGGTGGGGTGACTCATGCCTGTAATCCTAGCACTTTGGGAGGCCAAGGTGGGAGGATTGCTTGAGCTCAGGAGTATGAAACCAGCCTAAGCAAGAGTGAGGTAATAGTGTTGGGTGCTTACTGTGGGCCAGGCACAATGTGCCAGTCTTTTACCTTCTGTTCCTTGATTCAGTCCTCATCTAAACTCCAAAATAGATACTGTCAACCTCGTTTTTGCAGGGCCAGTAAGTAGCAGTGCTGGGATTTGTACCTGGGTCTTTATGATTCCAGAGGCTGATTCTTAACCACTAAAAGCTTTTTAATTTGTTTATGTTCTTTGTCTTTATTTGAAACTTGAGTGTTTGCCTAACAGTTTTGTTTTCATTATGTACTGTTTTCAGTTACCCTGAAAAGTAAAAAACTGTGAATATTTGAGGATATTTCTAGAATGTAACAACAAAACAATGAGCCTAGATGGTTCATTAGATGACTTTGGTTGGCTTTCAGTTCTCTTGGTAAAATTTGAAAGGAAGCTAAAATTTCCATTACCTCACCTATTTGCATTTTTGGGGCCTGGTTAATTAGTATTTTGTAAAGTACTTTAAAGGGTTTATTTATAAGCTGGTTAAGGATCCCCATTTGAACATTATGGTATTTTGATTTTAGAATTCTTTTCCAAGAAGTGTCAAAGTGGTTCAAGTTTAACAAAAATTACATGTTAATTTGTTAATGTTTTTCTCTGAGTTCTCCCACCTCCCTTCTTTCTTTTTCCACACCCTTCAGAGGAGTCTATGCTTTGTATTGTTGAAAAAAAAGCAAGGAAGTTTCTTTTCGTGGAGAGAGGAAATGGCTGTTAGTTCAGGACTTTATCCATATTAGGTATAAACTAAATATAGACGTTTAATCCAGGAGTGAAGTCACATCTATAAAGTTTCTTAAGCAGAGCTAATGAGATCAGCCAGTGCTCTTGGATCTGTTTTTTTCCCCTACTTTTGGCTCACTTACCAAACTGATTAGTCCTATGGTCTGCTTGCTTTTTACCCTGTAAAAACAACAACAAAAGAAACAAACCATTTAAGGAACCTTTCTATAAAAGAAGCGTGTGCTGTGCATGCACACATACAAGTTGTTTTGTGTATGAAGCATAGTTATTCATGTCTTTGCTTGATGGGAGGTTATAAATATATTAGTTTATTTAATTTCTAGGCCCTGTCATTTTCCTATCACTGATTCTTTTTTTTTTTTTGAGATAGATTTTCACTTATTAACCCTCGGTAGAGTGCTGTGGCGTCACAGCTCACAGCAGCCTCCAACTCCTTGGGCTTAGGCGATTCTCCTGCCTCAGCTCCCCAAGCAGCTGGGACCACAGGC
>NW_003852551.1:1128789-1138173 GCF_000181295.1 Otolemur garnettii
TTCGAACCCGCCACCTTAGGTGTATGTGGCTGGCGCCTTAGCTGCTTGAGCCACAGGCGCCGAGCCTTAAGTTGGTTTTTATTCTTGAGTCTCTTGTCTCACATACTTTTTACTGTTGGCCAGGCTCATCTCATGTAAATTGTTAAGAAACATCTCTTTTACTTAGAATTTTCTTGGTTTATTCAGTTTTTAATCATTGTCAGATTGTAAATGATGGACTCAATCTCCAGTTTGTGACCAAAGCACATGTTGCTTTCAAAGAAGGACTTTTAAAAGCCCCCAGAAGCATTCTTATAGTAACTGTTTTTAGCTTTTGTGCTTCTTCTGAGAGCCCTTTTCAACGATGTCATTTGAGACACTTACTTGTAAATGTGCTACACTACTGGAGAAAAGAATTATATGTGTTTATAGCATAAAACTGGAATACAACTAACTGTAAAACATTTAGTTTATGATAGTTGAAGTCATGAAACCAAATGTTGTGCAAGGCTCAGTTCAGATATCTTCTGAATCTTTGTCTGGAAGGACCTTATATATGCTCCCTTAGCAGAACTCATCTTTTCTTCTGTTTGAACCAATTACACAGTTTTGTATTCTGCCACTCATCTGAATCTTTTGTCACATCTTCCAGGCTAAAATGTGAATTCTAAGAGATCAGGAAGCTCTTATTTTTTTTCTCATCTTTTATATCTCTCATCTGTCGTAAACCTTGATATACAGGAGATAATCTGTTAATTCTGTAAGCATCTCTTAGCATCTGTTTGCAAATTGGTATGCGTAGTATGGGCTTAGGAGCACATTGTTGTGGTGCTATGTTCTATATAACTTCATAGTAAAAGACCAGAGATAAAGGTAGTATTCAGTTATTGAACTTGAGACACGTAATTTGGGTTTTATGATTGGTTGCTCACTTCATAGCCGTTGGTCTCAATAACACATTTGTTTAGAGGACTTAGAATCTTCAAATTATGTAACTGGTTGCCCAGTTCAACCTCTTTTAAGTATCATAACTAATCTGCTATTATTCTCATGCTTCTTAGAAGTGATACCCAATCAAGTCTGGATTTATTTTATATACTAAGATAGCTTTACACTTGGGTTAAGTTTAGGCCCAGCCAAAGAGTTGAGGCCTGAGATTCCAAAGTCAGATCCAGTTAATTAGAAGCAGTCGCTTAGAAAACAAAGACAGAGCTAATAAAAGTTCTTAGTGCTAATGGAGCTAATTTGCCTGAGAAATGCAAAATATTTCAAGAGTGAATTCTTTGACTAGAAGATACTGTATTTTCCAAATTAATTTCCTGAAAGATAAAGTTTAAAGACAGATTTTGTTTCTTGTGTCTAAAATGGAGCAGACAGGCTGGGCATAGGGGCTGTAATCTTAGCACTCTGGGAGGCTGAGGCAGATGCATTGCTTGAGTTCTTGAGTTTGAGACCAGCCAAGCAAGAGCGAAACCCATCTCTACTAAAATGAATAGCAAAACCTGCCAGGTATAGTAGCGCATCTCTATAGTCCTGGATACTAGGGAGGCTGAGACAAGAGGATTGCTCAAGAGTTTTGAGTTTGTTGTGAGCTATGATTCCATGGTACTCTACCCAGGGCAGCAGAGTGAGACTGTTGTCTCTAAAAAAAAAAAAAAAAAAGGCAGACAGAACTGTTCTAAGTTAGAATCTTTCTTTCTTTCTTTCTTTCTTTTTTTTTTTTTTTCAAGACAGTCTCATTATGTTGCCCTTGGTAGAGCGCTGTGGTGTCATAGCTCACAGCAACCTCCAACTCTTGGGCTTAAGGGATTCTCTTGCTTCAGCCTCTCAAGTAGCTGGGACTACAGCACCCACCACAATGCCCAGCTATTTTTTTGTTGTTGTCGTTGTTTACTAGGCCTGGGCCAGGTTCCAACCCACCAGCTCCGGTGTATGTGACTGGCACCTTCCCTGCTGAGCTACAGGCACTGAGCCAATTTTCCTTTTGTTTCTTTTTTGTGGAGATGAGATCTTCGATTGCCGAGGCTAGTCTTGAACTCTTGTCCTCAGTTGATCCTCCTGCCTCGACCTTCCAAGATGCTAGGATCACAGGTGTGAGCCACCATGCCCAGCCAGAAATCAGAGTTTTGATCCTGCTGCTGAACTCCGGTGGAATGTCTGGTTAAAGTTGCTTGGTCTGAGAACTTGTTAGTAAAAAGAAATAGTTCTTACTGCCTAATTTAGATAGCTGCTGAAAGTATAGATTGGGGGAATAGAGATATTTCTTGAACACATCATTGTTTTCTTACACTCCTGGAATCTTTCTGAATCTAGTCTATTCTGCAGCATGTATATTTTAAAGTTACCCTTAGGGGAAATGGGTTGCTGGATTTTGACTTGCAGAAGAATTTCACCCATCTTCCTAACATATTTGTCTTCAGTTGATAAATAAGGGCAGTTAGTGAATTTAGCTTTGGTTAGAGTGGTTCTCAACCTTCCTAATGCCATGGCCCTTTAATACAGTTCCTGCGGGTCCCAACCCACAGGTTGAGATCCTCTGGGTTAGATAATACTAAAAAATCAAGGTTAGGGGCAGCGCCTGTGGCTTAAAAGGGTAGGGTGCTGATCCCATAGGCCAGAGGTGGCGGGTTCAAACCCAGCCCTGGGAAAAAAAAAAAATCAAGGTTAGGGTGGCACCTGTGGCTCAAAGGAGTAGGGCGCTGGCCCCTTATAAGGGAGGTGGCGGGTTCAAACCCGGTCCTGGCCAAAAACTGCAAAAAAAAAAAAGACGGTTAGACAGTCAAAAAGTTTGAGATGCTTTTTTTTTTTTTTTTTAAATTTATGTGACCCAAGTGGGGATAACTAATTATAAGGGAGCATGTTTCTTTTTTTAGATAAAATGATCAGGGCTTAATATAATCACAAATTTTAGTGTTCAGTATTTCTGAAAGTATAAATGTCAGACAGTCAAATTCTATATAGCTTTCTCTGAAAATGTCTTTACTTCTTTAAAGATATTTTTGCTCGAGTAGGATTGGAGATCACATTTTATTATTATTTGTCTTTCTGGTCTGTTACTTCTGACGAGAATTCAACTGTCTTTCAGTTCATTATTCTCTTGTATACAGTGTATTGTGTATTTTTTCTTCTAGCTACCTTATTTTCTTTTATACTTGACTTTTTAGCATTTTCATTATGATATACCTAAGTGTGGCTTTTTAATTCAGCTTCATGTTTGTGAAACTTCTTGAAACTGTAAATTTATCATTATTTGGGAAAATTGGGGCTTTTATTACTTTTTCCCTCCCCTCTCCCCTTCTTTCCCCTTTTCCTTTCCTTTTCTTTTTTCCCCTTTCCTTTCTTTTCTTCCCTTTTCCTTTCCTCTTTTCCCCCTTCCCTTCCTCCCTTTTCCCCCTTCCCCTTTCTCTTTTTTGCCCTCCCCTTCTCCCTTACCTTCTCCCTCCCCTTCTCCCTTCCCTTTCTCTCTCCCCTTTCTCTCTCCCCTTTCTCTCCCCTCTTTCCCTCTCCCTTTCCTTCCCATTCTCCCTCTCCTCCTCCTCTCCTTCCCTCCTTCTCCCTCTCTTTTATCTTCCTCCTCTTCCCTAACCCTCCCTTATCCCCCTCCCCTCTCCTCCCCTCTCCTCCCCTCTCCTCCTCCTGTCCCCTAGCCCTCCTCTCTCCCCTCTCCTCCTCCCCTCTCCTCCTCCCCTCTCCTCCCCTCTTCTCCCCTCTCTCTTCTGTTCTCCTGTCCCTCTCTCTCTTTCTTCTGCTTTGTTAGCCAGACTGGTCTTAAACTCTTGAGCTTAAGAGATTCTCCCACCTCAGCCTCTTGAGTAGCTGGGAGTATCGCCACATACCACCACACCTGACTTACTCACATTGAGTTCTCCCACTCAGTTGTATGACCTATGGCATGTTACCGAGATTCTCTGAACCTCAGTTTCTTCATCTAAAGGATGAAGAAAATAATACCTAATTTCCTATTTTTTGAAGTATAATTCACATAATACATATCAAATGTGAAATAAACTGCTCAATAAAAGGTAGCTGTTGTTTCCAGAAAGTTTTGGTGACATTTTGGTTTATTCTAGTTGATACTTAATGGGGAGTCAAATTAAGGTAGACAAAGCAAGGAAAAAAGACTGTGGTCATTTTTTTTTCTTTCTTGTCATCATTCAGGTTTTTTCCCCCCACTCAATATCTTTATTGAGGAACTTATAAGAAAGAAGGATGGACCCTCTGTAAAGAATGAGATTGCCTCCAAACCAGTCAATATTTTTAATTAGGGGCTTTGTAATTTATTCTGAAGAAGACTTTGCTCCTCACGTCTTAGGCTTTGGTGAGTGAAGAAGAACTTGGGCTTGTTAGGTTGTGACTCTTGCGTGCTTAGATGGAAAGTCTGGTCATTGTAAACCTGACACTTTGTTTTAAAAAATGATTCTGGCTGAGACATTTCAGATTTGATTTTTTTCAAATTCAGGCGTTTGTTTTCATCTTCTCCATATGCTTAAAATAAGTAACGGAAGTATTCAAAATAATCTTTCTCAACTGACATTCATTTCCCATGTTATTTCAGCTAGCTTTTGAGCGACTATTTTGCATTCACCATTCATTCAAAAGTTCTTTTAAATTTAAACAGTTTAACATTCTGGCACTGATTAGGGAAAGGAATAAGATTACCATGTATAAACATTTGGAGCATTTTCTAATTTTCTTAAAACTAAAAGGAAAGCAAAACACGTTCATTATAAAAAGGCAGCTAGGATAAAGACGTACAGAGTTAATAACGCCTGTCCCTACCTCTTTCCAAATCTGTCCTGAGGCAGATGTATTAATTTTGGCTTGTTCCATGCTACTCCCATCTTTTCTAGATGTAAAGGCCCAATCTGCACATCTGTAGTATCTCTTGTTTTTTTTTTTTTTAATTTATTTATTTTTATTTTGGCTGGGGCTGGGTTTGAACCTGCCACCTCTGGTATATAGGGTTGGTGCCCTACCCTTTTGAGCCACAGGCACCGCCCCTGTAGTATCTCTTGAATAGATTTCCCTGTCCATCCTCCACCCTCACTCCTACCTGGATGCTTTCCTTGACCTCCCTGCTCAAACCAGACATGTGGGAGTTACTTGATTTCTTTACCTCACTTCCCATATCCAGACCATCAGTAAACCTTCTGGTTGTATTATCCCAATTCAGTTTAATCCACCCATTTCTTTCCAGCACTGTTTCCTCTTGTACCTGATTCAAACCACAATTAACTGCAACTACTACGTTAGGTCTCCCAGCTTCTATTCTTCATCGGCTCAATGCCCCTGTTTTCCATATGGCAGATGGTTTATTGTGTTAAGTGGAAGTTGGATTTTTCCCTGATGGACCCACCAGTACAGCCCTTCAGTGGTATCCCATTACCCTGATCTTTGGCAGTGCCCCCCCCCCCCGACCTATTCTTTCCCAATTGGAACCTCCATGAAGTTGGGAATATGTTCTCTACTAGGCACATGCTTTTTTACTCAACATTGACTACTATTTTAAGAACTTTTCATTGGTTAACCTCACTTACTATTCATAGTAAGTCTTAGGAAATCTTCCTCATTTTACATATAAGGAAACTGAGGCCCAGAGAAGTTGAGTAACTTGCCCAGTGTCACACAGGTGGTTAAGCAGAAGAACCCATATAGCAAATCAGTCACTCTTTCAGTCCTTGCTGTTAAACATTGTGTTAGCTGCTTTTTTTTTTCCTACACAGTAGGTACTTCGGTAAACATTTGTTAAATGAGTGAATAGATTGTTCTCTCTGTGAGCATAAAGTTAAACCTCATTAATTTGGTCTATGAAATCGTTCAAGATCTGGCCCCTGCCAGGACCACTTTCTCTTCTATTTCCGGCAGTCTAGCCCTTTGGCTCTTCACATGGCTGCTCTCATCTTCTTTAGGTCCAGGAGATTATCCATGATCATCTTATCTAAAGTAAGTGCTCCTTGTCCTTTCTCTGAGAACTTTGTTTCCCTTCAGGCATTTATTGCAGTTTATAGTTTTTAACTTCATATATTTTATTATCTGTTTCTTCAAAATAAAAAAAAAAAAACAAAAAAACTTCTAAGTTTGATGAGGTCAGGTCTGATCGATCTCTTCACGCTGGTTTTCCAGTGCCAGCTACAGTGCTTGGGAGATAATAGGGTCTTGGTTAGTATGTGTTGAGGGTTGAGTAAATGTATGTGGGTCTTAGGCAAAGTGGTGTTCTGGAAGATGTGAAGAAAATGGGGAAAGACAGCTCATAGTTTGAATTTCAGTGGCAAATGCTACCCAGACCAAGAGTTGTTTTTTTTTTTTTTTTTGATTCATTATCACACTTTAATGTTTTCATTCGTCCTGTGAGTCTTAATTAGAAATTAATGCTGATATTGGTTTGGGTGCTAATGGCTGTGAATGACAAAAAACGCCACTTCACATTGACTTTAACTGCTAAGGAGGAGTATCTAATGAAGTCTAGTAGGAGGGCTGTCTGTGCGCGGTCCCTCAGGGGCCAGGGCTGGCTTCCTCGTGACTCTCTTGGCTTTCTCCTCATCTGCTGCTGAGGCCTCAGGCTTCCATCAGATTGGCCACAGCAGCCACATGTTTTCCATCCAAGGGTTCTTCCTCTTTTGGAATCTTTGTCTTTAGAGGGAGAAACTTTTCCTAGGAGAACGTCTGACTAGAACCGGGCCATCTGATTTTGTCTAAGTCAGTCGCTGGCAAGGGGAGGAAGCTATCATGACTGTCTTAGAACCAGTCAGGAATCACCCCTGGAATTGGGGACTGGGTCCTTATTTCCTGCATTCTTTGGTTAAGGGAGGAATGGATGGATACCTGATCAAAACTTCGGAGTTCTGTCATCAGGAAAAAGGAGGAGAATGGATGTTGGGCAGGCAGCCGTCTGGCTTCTGTGGTTTAACTCTCTGTCCCAAGCTGATTTGGAGGCCTAATTTAAATTTTTGAGAAAGATGGTGGCTTAATTTAACTTTCTGAGAAAAATTATTCGTCAGAAAGATTTGATAAATTTTTTTTCCTTTGCTGAAAAACTGGAACATGTTCTTTGCAACTCAAAGTCTTTTATTGTTAGCCAATCAATAGAAAGCTAGTAAATGAAGCATCTGCAAGCAGGTCCTGAGGGAAGGTTAAAAAACATATATCTCATTGAGGTTATAGTCTGGCTCAGAAGACGGGGTGCAGAGACAAAATAGTAAAGTAATTAATACACAGTAACAATTTAAGAGATCAACAAGACAAATCTCTATTAATTGTTAAATAACTGATACAGAGTTGCTGTTCTCTGGGAATTTGTAAGAAATGCAGAATCTTGGTCACCACCACAGATTGACTGGTTCAGAATTTGTTCTTTTGCCGGGTGTGGGGGCTCATGCCTGTAATCCTTGCATTTTGGGAGGCCAAGGTGGATGGATTGCCTGAGCTCAGGAGTTCAAGACCAGCCTGAGCCAGACCAAGACCTCATCTCTAAAAAAAAAAAAAAAAAAAAAAAAAACCAAAAAAATCCAGGTGTGTGGCAGGTGCCTGTAGTCCTAGCTACTTGGGAGACGGAGGCAGGAGGATCACTTAAGCCCAAGAGTTTGAGATTGCTGTGAGCTGTGATGCCACGGCACTATACTGAGGATGACAAAGTGAGACTGTCTCAAAAAATAAAAAAAGGAAAGGAAGGAAGGAAGGAGAATCCATGCTTTGACATGGTCCTCTCATGATTTGTGTTGACAGAATTTGAGAATCTGGGATAGAAGTTGAGAGGTCAGGTAATTGATTTGAACTAAGAGATCTAGAAAGGTTTCTTGGAGGTGAGACTTGAGCTTGACCTAAAGGACAGGTAGTGGCAGTGGACATTTCAAGTGGAAAATGTGATTTTAATAAGTGCCTAGATTATTGTGGTCATTTTGCATAGTATGAAAAGGAAGAGGTGTGGAGTAGTACTGTGGGTCCTAAAGGACATCGGTGGGGAAATTAAAAACATTATTTTAGTGACAAGGTCTCGCCCTGTTGCCCGGGCTGTAATACAATGGTGCACTCATAGATCACTGCAATCTTGAATTCCTGGGCTCAAGCCATCCTCCTGCCTCAGCCTTCTGAATAGCTGGGACTATAGACATGTATCACTATGTGCAGCTTATCTTAAAAGACTATTGTACACGTTTACAGGTTTTTTTTTAAATTAAACTATTAGCTGTATTAGGTAATTGAATCATGCGTTGCTCATTTACGAAAAGAAACAGAGACAACCTTTGAAACTACAAGAGGGTGAATCATTTCTCCCATTCAACAGGTTCAGCTGTGTATGGATGGTTGTGGGTGGAAGAGGGTGATTTAAAAAGACAGGTATTTCAGTCAGTCATTCAGATGTGACATTTAGCTGAAACAGCTGGCCGAATTGTGTAGTTTAGCTATTTTTTCCAACAACATAGTAACTTTGAATCTTGACGACTTTAGTAATAACTACATATTTTAGTAGGTTATTTCAGATAGGTAGGCATGGTAAATTTTAGTTTTACTTTTTTGGGCCCCTCCCTTTTCACATTTAAAAATAAAATGAGAAGATGTATTTTTCTGTAGCTTTGAATGATTTCTTAATTCGCAGTGATTTAGACTAAAGCAAGAGAATGTCAAGTGTACTATTAGAAGCTGAACCACGAACGTGAGGAGGAGCTACTGGCAAACTCACAGAACTGAAACTCTGCAAGCCATGATTTACTGGGGCATGTATGTTTACGACACTAGAGAAGATGTTAAACAAGTGTTATTTCAGCTGTGATAAGATTGGATGGTATATTTATAGTTTCATTGTATCCTAAATTGAAATTGTTTTCTTTTAGAGTATTCTCAAATTCTTAAACTATTCAGATTAATTTTGGTAGGCTATAGGTAATACAAAGGGAAGGAGTACAGCTTCTCTAGTTCATAACTGGATCTCTGGTGTTCAGTGTAGGTCCTCATATAATTGGTTGAATGAATATAAAATTAATTGTATTTTTTGGGGGGTAGAGGGAGGGTCTTGCTTTGCTTGCTGCCCAGACTAGTCTCAAATTCTTGGGCTCAAGTAGTCTTCTTGCTTTGGCCTTCCAAAGTGCTGGGTTTACAGTCATGAGCCACCGTGCTTGACCAAAAAATTTTAATTTTGAAAATTGATTTTTATCTGCCCTTAAAGATAATATGTAAGTAGTTCAATAAAAGTGAGCTATAATACAGTTAGAAACTATTAGGACTGAAATGGACACTAGGTTAATATTTTAAAGAGCTACTTTTTTGGAGACAGTGTCTCACTTGTAAAGTGCTGAGGTGTCATAGGTCACAGCAACCTCAAACTCCTGGACTCAAGTGATCCTCTTGCCTCAGCCTACCAAGTAGCTGGGACTACAGGTGCTGCCACACGCCTGGCTACTTTTTGGTTGT
>NW_003852551.1:1138699-1141268 GCF_000181295.1 Otolemur garnettii
AACAATTGAAAGAACACACTTTACCCAGGTTTGTGTATTATTAATTGTACTCCATTTGCTTTCTTACTTGCTCTTTCTCCTATATGTTGTATACATTGTGATCCTGTACTCCTAAATACTTCAGTGCATATTCTCTAAGAGTAGGAATATATCTTGTATATGTAATTGTTATTTCTTTCAGGAGATGGGGTGGGTGTACTCACTCTGTTGCTTATACTGGAGTGCAGTGGTGTGATCTTAGGTCACTTTAGCTTGAACTCCTGAGCTTAAAGGATCCTTCTGCCTCAGCCTCCAGAGAAGCTAGGGCTATAGGCATGTGCCACTGTGCTCAACTAATTTTTAAAAATCTTTTGTAGTGATGGGGCAGTGGTTCTCAACCTTCATAATGACACGGCTCTTTAATACAGTTTCTGTGGATCTCAACCCACAGGTTGAGAACCGCTGCGATAGGGTCTTGCTATGTTGCTCAGGCTGATCTTGAACTCCTGGAATCAAACAGTCCACCTGCCTTGGCCTTCCAAAGTGCTGGGATTATAGGTATGAGCCACCATGCCTGACTGAGAAATCTTTAGTCAATGCTAAAGTTATTACTAAAGCCTCCCAAAGCACTAGTATTACAGATGTGAGCCACCATGCATGGCCACGTAATATTGTTGCGTTATAGTTATTTGGTAAATCAATTTCTCCATCCCCACCTTCCATTTCAGAACAGAAGACTAAGACTCAAAGAATGTAAGTGACTTGCCCTTAGTAAAATAGCTTCTAAGTGGAAAATCTAGCCTATTTTGCCAGTCAGGTATTGATCCTGACTCCTAATGTCACACACAATCTTTTATTCCCCTGATAAGTCATTTAGTAGCATAATACAATAATGAAAATGTGTAGTTATTCTTCTGAACTGGATATAAACATCCAATAGCACTTTATTTACAAAAGACTCTGGATTACTAGAATTCTCCTTGATATTATATTTAGTCTTAAACTTTTATTTATTTATTTTTTTAGAGACAGAGTCTCACTTTATCGCCCTCGGTAGAGTGCCATGGCGTCACAGCTCATCGCAACCTCCAATTCCCGGGCTTAGGCGATTCTCTTGCCTCTGCCTCCCTGTAGCTGGGACTATAGGTGCCCACCACACCTGGCTTTTTTTTTTTTTTTTTTTTTTTTGCAATTTTTGGCCAAGGCTGGGTTTGAACCCGCCACCTCCGGCATATAGGGCCAGTGCCCTTCTCCTTTGAGCTATAGGAGCTGCCCAATGCCCAGGTATTTTTTGTTGCAGTTTGGCTGGGGCCAGGTTCGAACCTGCCACCCTGGGTATATGGGGCCTGTACCCTATCCACTGACCCACAGGTGCTGCCCCGGTTTTAAACTTCTAGAAACATTAATGTCGTGCTGTTTGCATTAAAAGGTATTTACATCTGCTTCTTAGTTTGTGTAGGAAAGAAAATTCTTGAACTTGAGTGTCTGTGTCTCATGGGGCTTTCAGCTGGTTTGGTTTAAGTTTCAGTATGTCTAAGTTTAAAGCAAGATAGCATGGAAGAAGAACACTGTTATTTACTAAATCTGACCCTAACAAACAGCGACAAGATTGCTGGCCTACAAAGGGCTGAGTCCAGAGGCATCATTAGGAATTCAAAGTTTAACCATGGGACAAACTTCTTAGCGGTTTTGATTTTTTTTTTTTTTTTTTTTGAGACAGAGTTCTCAAGCTGTTGCCCTGAGTGCTGTGGCATCACAGCTCACAGCAACCTCAAACTCTTGTGCTTAAAGTGATTCTCTTGCCTCAGCCTCCCAAGTAGCTGGGACAACAGGCACCTGCCACAATGCCCCGCTATTTGTTGTTGTTGTTGTTGCTGCACTTGTCTTTGTTGTTTTAGCTGGCCTGGTCTGGGTTTGAACCCATCAGCCTGGGTGTATGTGGCTGACACCCTACCCACTGAGCTATGGGTTTTGATTGTTTTTAAAACATGTTTTTTCCTCTGGTAATGTTTATGAAAATAAGCTCTACTCACCAAATGTATCAGAATTTGAATTGCTTGAAGTGCTTGTTCAAAATTACGGATTCCTCGACAGCCCTGCCTCACTGAATCAGAATATATGGAGGTGAGACCTAGAACCTATATTTTAAACCTAGTTTCTGGATTTTTTTTTGTGTGTGTGTATATTCTTTGACATAGATTTGCTTCATTTTTAGAGTTTTTTCCACATTCATGTTGTAATTTGTGATTTACTCCATTTTTGTGTGCTTTTTAAAAATTTTTAAAAAATATTTTCTTTTAATTTTTGAGACAGAGTCTCACTTTGTTGCCCTCGGTAGAGTGCTGTGGCTTCATAGCTCACAGCAACCTCAAACTCTTGGGCTTAAGAGATTCTCTGGTCTCAGCCTCTGGAGTAGCTGGGACTATAGGCACCTGCCACAACTCCTGGCTATTTTTTAGAGATGGGTCTTGTACTTGCTCAGGCTGGACTTGAACCTGTGAGCTCAGGCAATCCATCTGCCTTGGTGTCCCAGACTCATTTTTGTGTGTTTTTGATGGGAACGTTTTTGTTTGTTCTTTTTTTTTTTTTT
>NW_003852551.1:1141376-1157100 GCF_000181295.1 Otolemur garnettii
GCGAGTCTCCTGCCTCAGCCTCCCAAGTAGCTGGGACCACAGGCGCCTGCCACAATGCCCGGCTATTTTTTGGTTGCAGCCATTGTTGTTTGGCGGGCCTGGGCTGGATTCGAACCCACCACCTTAGGTATATGTGGCTGGCGCCTTAGCCACTTGAGCCACAGGTGTTGAGCCCCCCCTTTTTAATGATGTTTATATTACAGATATCAAAAGTAAGAAAGGGTATACAGTGAATAGTCAACTCTTCCCATCTGCCAATTTTAGAGCACTATGCTCTTCTAAGCCCTTTCTTTTTTTGAGACAGAGTCTCAAGCTGTTGCCCTTGGTAGAGTACCATGACGTCACAGCAACCTCAAACTCTTGGGCTTAAGTGATTCTCTTGCCTCAGCCTCCCAAGTAGCTAGGACTACAGACACCTGCCACAGCACCAGACTATTTTTTGTTGTTGTTGCAGTTGTCATTGCTGTTCAGCAGGCCCGGGTTGGATTTGAACCCACTAGTTGGTGTATGTGGCTGGCGCCGTAGCCACTGAGCTACAGGGCCGAGCTTTCTAAGCCCTTTCTATGTATTCACTCATTCAGTTCTCCTGACAGTCCAGTGAAATGTAGGTACTATTCTTATTCCCATTTTATAGGAGAGTGTAGCAGGCCCAGGGAGGTGAAATCACTTTTTCAAAGTCACCTAGCTAGGAAGTGGTGGAGTTGTCTGAGAGTCTGGCTCTAGATTAGTGCTCTTAACTGCCATCCTCTGCTGAGTGAGAGGATATAGTAAGGATTAACTAGATTAATACATCTGAAGAGCTTGTTTGGGGAGAGTGGAGAGTTCATCCTCAGTAAGGTAAATGTTTCATGTGAACTCTAACAGCCTATCCTGTAGTTTCACGATGGTTATCCATCATGTAATTTCAAACTGATCAGTTCCTCTCTAGACTGCACAGGTTTTTATCAGTAGAGTCAACTTCATGAGTTCATGATGCTGAACAAGGAAATGATAGCAACTGAAGTCTTTGCAACATCCTGACCTTCACTGTATTCTATTTACATAGGCAGAACTTGGATATGTAGTAATTCTAACAATATATCTCATTTGGCTTAATTTATATTTATTGAATTAGTTCAGTGACATGGTTATGGCCAGGAAACAATGATATACGTGCGTTGACTGGAGATTTTTAACATCTTAAATAAGTGATAATCTTTGCTTTCTTCCATCTAGTGGACCATTTAAACTTTATATAGACTATTTTTTAAAGACTAAGGCCATCATGTATGTCAGTTGCAAGAATTTAATATGGAAGATAATTAGATTCTTTCCTCTCTGTTACTTTGCTGAAAGAATAAAGTAATCTAGGGATTTTAATGGCTAAGCGCTTGAACTGAAGAACCTGTTGTGAGGCCTTGAGTTTTTGCATGAGTTGTTACCTTTAAAGTCAGGTGAGATTTATTAAACAATTACCATGTGCCAGGAATTGTGTGTACCCTAACTGACTTGGTCCTCATTAATGACGTGGTGTGGTAGGTTAACTTTCACAGGTGTTAAGTAATTTACTAAAGATTACACAGCTAATTAAACAGTGAAGTCAGGATTTAAATGAAGATATGTCTGATTCCAAACTTTGTTTAAACATCTGTGACAGACTTGTAGAAGGATTATACCACTCTTATAACAGCTTATACCAACTCCATACCTTGGTTTCAGCATGTGTTTAGCAAAAATTCTGAAGAAATAGGTTATTGATGCCCGGTGACTTTGCCCACTTATCTTGTTTTGTGACTTTGAGATTAATCTGAATCAAAGCAGGTCATTTTGTGTATTCCCACAGCTAATTTAGATGGACAGCATCCACACTAAAGGTAAATGGGGGTTCAATGCCTGTGGCTTAAGTGGCTAAGGTGCCAGTCATGTATACCTGAGCTGGCGGGTTTGAATCCAGCCCGGGCCCGCCAAACAGCAATGATGGCTACAACTAAAAAATAGCCAGGCGTTGTGGCGGGTGCCTGTGGTCCCAGCTACTTGGGAGGCTGAGGCAGGAGAATCGCTTGAGCCCAGGAGGAGGTTGCTGTGAGCTGTGATGCCATAGCACTCTACCCAGGCTGACAGCTTGAGGCTCTGTCTTGGGAAAGAAAAAAAAAAGGCAAATGGGGTATTAAAATTTTAAAGTTCATTCTTTTGGCAACACATCGTTCTATACATTCCCTAGAAAATGTGTTGAGAAAAATAATATAATGGTCAGGAGCCCATTCTTACCTTCAGGTCTCAACTTTCCTGTCTTCTTACCTGAGTGATGATCACATCCCATCCCTAGTTTCATAAGAACAAAGACAGAGAAGAAGGAAGATAAAGCCTGTTGGGGGTTTAAAAATCTGACTAGTCCAAAGACTGATTCTACCAGGTTTTCTAAGTGAGCAGTTCCTTAATCTTGACTTAGTAAAACATTAAAATATTTTTGGCATCTCTTACTGACCCTTCTGCAATGTAGGAGTTAATCCTGCAGTTTCTGAGTAAGTACGGGTATTATGCAACCAATATTATGCTACCAAGAAATACATGAAGAATTACAACAGAGGTCTGTAGGGAGGAGGGGCAGCTAGTGTGACGAATGGGGAGTGCGTGACAGTGTGCAGCAGGCAGCAAGTTAAAAAATACCCCTTCTTAAGAACAAAACTCCAGTGAAGGTGAAGGTTCTGTCATTACCTGGAAATTCGTGATTAGTCTGTGTCAGCAGGATTATTCCAATGTTCGCTTTAATTATTTGGGTTTTCTAATTTTTATCAGAACAGTAGAGGCGTGTGTGTTTCTATAACATGAAATCATAATTTTGAAACTATTTACATAATCCAGATTAAAATCTCCTCTAGCATGTGTTTATTTATACATATAATCTTATCTATACATTTTTAAAAAACAGCTTTATTAGATATAATTAATATCACAATATAATGTACCCCTTTAAAATATACAAGTTAATGAATTTTGGTATAGTCACAATATTGTGCAGTCATCATTGATCAAATTTTATTTTTATTTTATTTTATTTTTTATTTATTTGAGACAGAGATGCCCTCAGTTGTGTACTGTAGTGTCATAGCACACAGCGACCTCAAACTCTTAGGCTCAAGTGATTCTCTTGCCTCAGCCTCCCAAGTAGTTGGGACTATAGGTACCTTCTATAATGCCCAGCTATTTTTAGAGATGGGGGTCTCGCTCTGGCTCAGGCTGGTCTTGAACCTGTGAGCTCAGGCCCTCCACCCACCTCGGCCTCCCAGAGTGCTAGGATGCATCATCATCGGTCTAATTTTAAAACATGACCCCACAAAGAAACTTGGTATCCATTAGTGGTCACTCACCCTCCCCTCTAGTTCCTAGGCAATCACTAATCTGTCTCTGTGGATTTGCCTGTTTTGGGGCATTTCATATAAATGGAGCCATATACATTTGTCCCCCTGCATCTTGGGCGGAGGGATTGGTTCTAGTATCTCCTTCCACCCCCACTCCCCATTCCCGGATGCGCAAGTTCTTTAGAACTGGCTCCTTTCATATAGCCTGTTTCCAAAGTTTATTCAAGTTATAATGTATTATCAGTACTTCGTTTCTTTTGATTGCCAAATAATGTTCCACTGTATAGATATACCACATTTTATGTGTTTTAAGTTTTGCTTTTAAAATTTATTATTTCTGAGAGACTACTTTCTCTGGGAAGATAGTATAGATGGTAGTAGCCAGCAACCTGGAAACATTAGCAGGCACAAACAGAAAGACTCCAACAAAATACTGGCAGCCCATGCAACAGTTTCAGACAGTAACTGCTCTACTCGAAACACCACAGAAAAAGCTGGCCTCACCCTCACTCACGTCTGCAAAGGCTGAATGGGTGGCCTAGACGCCCATCCTCTGGTGGTGGTCTGTGATTTAACAGACCTTTTACTGAAGGGCTTAGATAGTCTCCAGTGTCTTGCTGTTACAAACAATGATGTTTCAATGTTCTTCCCTCTTACTTGGATCTTTGGATATCTGTATAAGTGTTTCTACAGAATAAATTCTACATGTAAAATTCTTGGCAATAGCATACAGTGGTGCTTTCAGAAGTGGTGGTTAGATGGATAGCATCAAACCATGGGAGGTTAAGAAATATGTAAGAAGTATTGTCAGTCTTCATTTTTCTCTGTTGTCCAGACAGGCTGATTTTTATTGTTCTGTCTTCCAGTTCACTGATTCTTTCCTCTGTTTTTTCATTTACTTCAAGCTATTTATTCATAATTGCATTAAAATTTTTATCATGGCTGCTTTAAAATCTTTGTCTAGTAATTCTGTCATCTTGGTGTTAGTGTCTATTGACTGTTTTTTGGGTTTTTTTTTTTTTTTTTCATTCAGTTTGATGTGGTTTTGGTATGACAAATGACTTTCCTACTTAGAGATTCTGGGATCTTGTTTAACCCTTCTATTTAAACTTCTCTGACACTCAGATAAGACTTCTCTAACCTGCTCTGATGGGGATTGGGGGAAGAGGGATAAGGGAAGAGGGGGTGCACTGCCTTGTTACAAGCAGGTAGAGATAGAAGTCCAGGTGCACTTAAGATGTGCCTCCTTGGCCTGGCTCAGTGTCTGTAATCCCAGCACTCTGGGAGCCCAAGGTGGTGGGGCACCTGAGCTCAGGAGTTCAAGACCTAGTCTCTAAAAAGAGCTGGGCATTGTGGTAGGCACCTATAGTCCCAGCTACTTGGGAGGCTGAGACAAGAGGATCATTTGAACCCAAGAGTTGGAGGTTGATGTGAGCTGCGATGCCATGCCACTCTACTAAGGGCAAGAACTCAGAAAAATAAATAAATAAATAAGTAAATTGCTTTTACAAAGTGGGCAGGGGGTATGGGAGTCCAAGGGGATGGGGGTTCATAGTATATGGCATACCTCTTGGGGGCGGGACACAATTATCACAATTATAAGAAGGACTTTACCTAACAAATGCAATCAGTGTAAACTAATTCTTTGTGCCCTTAATGAATTCCAAACAAAGAAAAAAAGATGTGCCTCTCATTTTTATTTTTTTTAAAAATAATTTTTTATTTTTTAATTTTAATAAAAATTATTTTTTATTAAATCATAACTTTGTACATTGATGCATTTATGGGGTCCAGGGTATTGCTTCAGTATACCATGTGAAATGTTTACATTGAACTAAGTAACACATCCATCACAATGCCTCTCATTTTTAAACGTAATACTTCTGAGAGACTTTCGCTTCTGGGAAGGTAGAATAGACAGCCATGAGTTTCCTGACTTTTTTTTTTTTTTTATTAATTTTCCCTCTATCTATCCCAGACTTGGGAGCTAAAGAAGCTAGCGACCGAGGTAGGAAAGTTCCTCATCTGCTGAGGGGGGTGGGTGAGAGGGAGTTCCAGTTCCAGCTCCCCATGTGATCCCACTAATACCCCAGTAGAGGTGATCTCATTTATTGCTCATTGATGATCAGAGTACTGAGTTGACTCTCTGTTAGGCCTCCTCTGACACCACCCCAGAGGTAGGAGTTGAGGATGGTGATGGAGGCCCTGGTTTCTTGGCTGGCCTTTTCTGACAACATCTTGCTAGGAGTGTTATAGCCTTCTGAGGGTTGATTATATTAAGTTGGGAATAAAATATATAAATTGTAAAAAAGTTAGGCAACAGAGCCTCTAAGTTGACCACTGTACTAAGGTGCATGTGGCGCACGTCCAGTCTATGAAAATTGGGTCAACTTAGGTCAATGTTGGGAGGTGGTCAACTATGGAGGTACTGCTGTATATAGTGTTAATATAAAAGTTATATGTGTTTTAAAAGAAAAATGTAGTATGTACATAGAAAGTAAAAATGTAGAAGTCTAGGCTATGTAATCCTAGCTACTTCGGTGGGTGAGGCAGAAGGATTGCTTGTGGCCAAGAGTTTGAGATCAGCTAGGGCAAAATAGCAAGACCCTTGTCTCAAACAAAAAAAAAAAAAAAAAAAAAAAAAAGGAGAAAATATGCTGCTATTGATGATAAGAACAGGTGTTCACTATGTGTCAAGTACTCTCCCTAATGCTTTATACGGGCAGTGTATGGCTAGACCACACTTACCAGCCTCTCTTATAGTTAGATGAAGCCACGTGATTAAATCTTTTCCAGAAGAATTTGAGAAGAAATGACAGGTAGAACTGGGCTGGGGCACTTAGTATGTGCCTCTCAAAAAAAAAAAAAAAAAAAAAAAGTTAAAAAATCACGCGGAAGAATAAGTAACAGATTACTGAATGGTTCAAAGGCACTGCTGACTTTCTGTAGTGTTTGGTTTTTACTTGTTTTAAAAATGATGAGTATACATTGCTGTTGGAAGCAGTGAAAAGTGAAGCATTTTGTAAAGGCATTCTTTCCTTCAGTGTTTGTGTTAGTATGTGTTGCACTGCAAGCTGGGTAATTCATAATGAGAAGAGGCTTATTTGGCTCATGGTTCTGTGGGCTGGACAAGAAACAACTGTGCCCACATCTGCTTCTGGTGAGGGCTTCAGGGAGCTGCCAGTCAAGGTGGAAGGTGAAGCGGGGAACAGGTGTGTCTCATGGCCAGGCCCGAGCATGGGAGAGGGAGGCTGTTTTCAACAACCAGCTCTCGGGTGAACTAATAAAGTGAGAAAACTCTCATTATCTCGGGGAGGGCACCCCACCACTTAAGAGGGACCATAACCCAAACACTTTCATCAGGCTCTGCCTCCTACATTGGGGATCAAATTTCAACATGAGATTTGGAGGGGCCAAACATCCAAACCATGTCAGTGCTACTGTTAGATACTTTATGTCAATTTTTTTTTTTGCAGTTTTTGGCTGGGGCTGGGTTTGAACCCGCCACCTCTGGTATAGGGGGTTGGTGCCCTACTCCTTTGAGCCACAGGCGCTGCCTCAGTTTTTTTTTTGTAAGACAAAATCTTTCTCTGTCACCCTAGGCAGAGTGCCTTGGTGTTATATCTCACAACAGCCTCAAACTCTTGGCCTTAAGTGACCCTCTTGCCTCAGCTTACCAAGTGGCTAGGATTACAGGCACCTGCTACAACACTGGCTTATTTTTCTGTTTTTAGTAGAGATGGGGTCTCACTCTTGCTCAGGCTGGTCTTGAACTCCTGAGCTCAGAGGATCCACCTCCCAGAGTGCTAGGATTACAGGCATGAGCCACCACACTGGCTCTATATGTCAATTTTTATTGTTGTTGACACAAAAGTGGGTGTAGAATTGAAGGTATTGTGACTCTTGGTATAGCACGTTTTCCACTATGTCACGGTGCTCTCAGTCAGTCAGTTGTAGCAATAGGTTGTATTCAATGGAGTTCATCCTAAACAATAATTTTGGTTCTCTAACTTTGTTGAAATGGAATCTTATCAGTACAACTTTGATTGAAGGAGAAAGTTTTTGACTTGGAACTTCCAGAAATCTGAATTTCTCCATAATATTACTATACTTAAAAAAACTCACCTGACTAGTAGCTCACAATTTTCCAATGCTATGAAAACTTTGGAAAAACTTGTTTATGGCAATGTTTCTTGTTAAACTCATCATCAGTTTCAGCGGAGTAATTAATAAAAGGCATTTTTTCCAGGTCTAGCCTGAAGAGTACACCTGCTTTTACTTGTGTGCACATGAAGGAAAGTGTTTATATGAGGACTGTGAGATGTGTAAGAAACTTCTGATGCACGTAAAAGAGATGTAGGTTAGGAAAATTTTGCTAGATGATGAATGATAGACAAAGGAGGCAGTCAGGCCACCTGTGGAAGGAAAAGGCATTTGCACCTGACCAGGTCTTCCTGGATCATTCTTGTGTCCTGAGATGATGTCCATGCCCAAGGATGTGCTGTGCAGACTGTTGTAGGAAATTACGGGGTGGTGGCTTTTATCTGCAGCTAGTCCTTGTTCATCTCCAGCCTGCTTCTAGTTTAATGTGTTCCCAAAGACCTATGTTATTATGTCTTTATTACTTTATTATGTCTTCTTTATTGCTTTAATGATTTTAACACTACTATGACAAGGGTAGCTTGGGAAATTATAATTTTATAGATTTAATAAACGGAATGGGATGCAGATCTTGAGTCAGACTAATTCTTTGTCTACCAAACTACTGTTCCTTCAATAAGTTTCAAGTTGGGAATAGTTTTTCTTGTATTTTTATCTCTGGTGCTTAAGCATGTTAAAGATAGGAGGGGAAAAAAAGCCAAAACAACGGTAATAGAATTTGGTTATCTACAGCCCTAACCTGGTGTGAAAATACCCATCAGGCTGTATGGAAAGGTAGTGCGTTAACATTTTCCTATGTGTAGTAAACTCACTTGTCTGTTACCAGTGTTCCTTGCTATGACTGTGTGGCTAGCATCTTCAAAAAGGGCAACTTTGAGGCTAAGTACAGTGGCTCACACTTGTAATCCTAGTGCTTTGTCGAGGGGGGAGGATTGCTTAAGGCCAAGAGTTTGAGACTAGCCTGAGCAAGAGGGAGACCTTGACTCTATAAAAAAATAGAAAAATTAGCTGGGCATGATGGGCACACCTGTAGTTTCAGCGACTCAGAGGCTAAAAGCAGGGAGATTGCGGCATGGCGCTTGTGGCTTAAGCAACTAAGGTGCCAGCCACATACACCAGAGCTGGCAGATTTGAATCCAGCCTGGACCTGCCAAACAACAATGACAATTGCAACCAAAAAATAGCCAGGTGTTTGGCAGGCACCTGTGGTCCCAGCTACTTGGGAAGCTGAGGCAAGAGAATCACCCTAACTTCCCTTACCATTGATTGTATCCAGCAGGTACTGTTTTCCTTTGGGATCTGCTTGGGTGCCTATAACAAACTAAGGATTCCTGGGCCCCATCCCAGGTATTCTATTGAATCACAGTCCCTGGATGTGAGGGCCAGGAATCTTCATTTTAAACTTTTTCCTTAAGTTATTCTTAATCTCACTGAAGTTTAAGAACTGGGCCTTCTTTAGGAAGTAAACTTTTATACATGTTGCAGTACTGTGCATCAGGACTTAATGATTCACTGCCTATAAATTCTGTGCATGTTTTGTTACCGATAAAGAATGATCACATTTATTATTATTTTAAACCAAGCTCAATTATAACTATCCCATGTTTGATTAGGGTAGGTTTTGAGATCCTCCTTATATGCCCATGTGTTTTGTTTGCTTTTCTGTTTTTACTCCTTTTCACCTCTCCGTTAGTTTAGGGATTAATGACTTTTTCTGATGTAGCATTTTACTGACATGGTTGTGAATTTTTGAGGGAATTGGTTTGGGATAATAAACAGTCCCTTTTACCAGCATCTTTGAAAGACTTGTTGCAGTGTTATTTCTGGCAGTCTGTGGACTTCATGGTGAACAGGCTGTCTTGATCTCTAGCAATGTCAGAACGTTCTCTTCCTGCATTCTGACTCCCGCTCCTTTCCTCACCCTGTTTCCTTCACCCAGTCTCTCCTTAAATTTGGGGCATACACAATGGAATGAAAGATTTGTTCCACGCTGATGTTTAGGAAAATTCTATGTTGACTTTGAGCTCAGGGATACCAACTGCCATTTCTTAAGTAGGATTAGAAATAGCATATTAAAAAGACATGTTTGGTTGTTTGCTGGTTCCCTGAAGAAATGTGTAAAACAGGATATGGAATATTTACAACAAATATGTGTATTTTTTGATGGGAGGAGGGCTGGTGGTTATTTAACTCTTTGGAGACAGGTACGCTTACAAGTTTCCCTATTTATGTTGCCTTATAAAGAGGAATACTGTGTGATGGAACAAGAAATGATTTTTACATTTCATAAACTCATGACAGACTCTGTCTTTGTCCTGAGGCAGGATATGTGTGCCCCCTAGGAATTGGTCTTCTATCCATCACAGCAGTTGTTACCGCATGTGGCTATTTAAATTTAGATTACAAACACACTGCATTATGACAGACATTTCCATCAATGACTGACTGCATATATAACATAGATTATAATACCATATATTTACTGTACCTTTTCTATACTTAGATGTATAGATACCATTGTGTTATACTTGCCTATAGTATTCAATACAGTAACATGCTATACAAGTTTTAGTCCAGGAGCAAAAGGCTATATATAACATCTGGGTTTCAGTAAGTACATTTTATGATAGTCATACAACATTGAAATAACATGTAAGACCCATTTCACACAATGTGTCCCCATCATTAAGCAACATGTGACCATAATTGAAAATAAAGTAATTCAGTTTAGTTCAACTAGCCTCCTAGAGTCTCACTCTGTCACCCTGGTGGGTAGAGTGCCATGGTGTCATAGCTAACAGCAACTTTAAACTCCGGGGCTCAAGTGTCCCTTTTACCTCATCCTCCCAAGGAGCTGGGACTATAGGCGCCCATTAGGATGCCCAGCTTGTTTTTTCTGCTTTTAGTAGAGGCAGAGTCTCACTCTTGGTCAGGCTGGTCTTGAACTTCTGAGCTCAGGGTAGCCACCTGCCTCAGTTTCTCCCAGAATGTTAGGATTACATGTGTGAGCCACCAGACCCAGCCCCATTTTAAATACTACCTGGCCACATGTTGCTAGCAGCTACCATATTGGACAATGGCAATATAGATCATCTCCATCGGTCCTGAAAGTTCTTGTGGACATTGCTATGCTAGACTGGTCATTTTAAAGAAGAGACAGAGGCAAATGAAAGAGCAAAATAATGAACACCCAGATTCCCACTCTTCCTTCCACAGTACAACTGTTCCTGTCTTTTATCTTTCAGTAAAATTTAGAAAAAGAACTTTGAGTATGATCATTTTGACTTTGTGTTTTAATATTTAATTCTCTTTCCCAGGCTGGCAGTGATGGTGAAAGCATAGGAAACTGCCCCTTTTCCCAGAGGCTCTTCATGATTCTTTGGCTCAAAGGAGTTGTGTTCAGTGTCACCACTGTTGACCTGAAAAGGTAAGAAAGACACAGCTGCAATTTGGGATCAATTTAAGTTGAAAGTATATACTGAAGTAAAACACTTCAGTGTTTTGTTTTTTTTCCCCCAGTATGATCCTGGCCCCTCACTTTGATTACGCATAAAGGATGTATTGTATTATAGTTCTGCTGGTTTATGGACAACTTCTGTAAATATTATGAACAACTCACAATATCAGTGTATCACATGTGACCACTCAGTCCTTTTAGGAACTTAATGTATGTTTACCTTAAATCTCGTGAGTAGCTTCAGGAACTCAGTTTTAGTGTGGATGCAGTAAAATACTTGACCTTTCCAGTGTAAACATGGAACTATGAAGAATTTTCTAAGCAAACATGACCTTGGTCTCTAATGTGCTAAACCTGTGACTTATATAATCTGGATCTTTAACCATGGAATTTTTAGGAGGCTGAATACTCCTTTTCATTTAATTTGTAATTTACTTGCCAGAGAATAAAAGTAGTTTTCTGTAACATGTTTTTAATCCCATTTGGGTAAATATATTATAAAATAAGAGCAATTATCTATGGGCGTTTGATTGTTCTTGTTAGTTTAGGAGTCGTTCGTAGCTTTCTCCCTCACAGACCATAATGGAGAGGGCTGAGAAGAGTCCTGAGCTTCTCTTCTTCCTTAGCAAATAGGTCTGAGGTGAAGGACATATATCTCTTTCCCCAAAAGATTTAAATCAAGGGTTAAGAGTAGCTGTGCCAATGGGAAAATCTAGGACTTGGCAGTGGAAATGTACTCCTTTTGACACAAATGCACAGTATGGTTCACTACTTAATAAGCATATTAATTCATGAATTGTATGTAGGAAAAATATGGACAGGCTATCACTGGACGTGTGGCAGAATTCACGTACAGTATCCCTTTGTGAGCCTCAGACATGGATTATCTGAGAGCTATCATGCCATTTCCAGCTCTAGGTTAGCATGTTTGAATCTCTTGCATTTATTTGAAATTTTACAGACTTTAAACATTTATTACAAATAAGCTGTGAAGTCTTACAGGGAATGCTTTAGTTATATATATAAAAATGTAGAATTAAACTCTTGGGTATGGTGAGAGTTAAAACTTACAAGCTCTTAGGAAGACATTACCTAGTTTATGTTGGACAGAGCTATTGTAAGAATGAAGTCAGTCATGCAAGTTACCCTTCTATTACTGTTTTTTTTCCTACATGCATTCACAAAGGAAGTCTTGCAGTATAACTTCTAAAAATAAACTATGCTACCAGGCCCACACCCTTGCTATGTCCTAAAATACATGGATTTCTCCACTTCCATTTTTGGCTTGGAGCAAGTGAGTTGACTGCCATGACTGCTATGCTTTGAGAAAGCCTTCTTTGAATTACTCAGTACAGTGCTTGATTGTGGTCCATACCAACCAGCAAGAGAGCCATAGCAATGGGAATCTAGGTCCGGAAAGGAAGGGAACCCATTGTGGTTAATTCAAAGTCATCTATTTCTTCTCATAAAGGCATTATTCTTACACATTGACTAATATTTCAAGATTTAGGTGTGTATAAGTGTATATGTAGAAATATGTGAAGTGTATTTAAGTGTATATGTTAAATATTTGTGTATATGTGGATACATAGATTACATACATATAATATGCAAATGCATATTCTGTGGCACATGAGAAATAGGCATTCAGGACTTCATAACCAGAAAATATCAGTGATGTATGTTTATTTCCCAGGGCTTTGTGTAGAATCACCGGTAGAGAGGACTTAAAATTGAAGCTTATATTTTTTTGGTTTTCTTTAGAAATCTTAGATTTAAAAAATGGTCTTAGGGCAACTAAAGGCATGAAAATGAGTCCCTTTAACCCCCAACCCCTGGCCATCAGCTTCTCCTTTACAGAGATGAGATGATTTTAGGTTTGATCTTTCTCCTTCCAGACCTTTTCTATGAGTCGACATGCTTAAAGTCTTGAGCAAAATTTCACAGAGAAGGTATGCCAAGAGAGTGAACATTGGCTCAAAAAATAATGTATATTCAATTTTTCGCAGAGGAATAAAACATCCTGTCATAAGTACCTTTTGTAATATATTTTTCATTTTAAAACATTAAATGTGACTCTATTTAGAAATCTGTGGGGGAGAAAATGCCAATAGTGCTTATTTTTCTGCTTTTCTTGATAATTGCCTAGTTTCTTGGTGAAAAGTACTGATCCCAGAACAAACCAGTGGAGAACAATAGTATACCACTGAGAGCTATTTAGAAGCTCACTCTGTGCTCTGAAAAAAATGATTGTTACATGACATTTCATCTATAAGAACAAGCCCCTTTCTAGTTCTGGCACCGTATGACATGTTCTCTTTGAATCTCAGTTGGTATTAATGACTATGCTGGTCGTTTTCATGTGCCTCTTGTGAACCTTTGAATAGTCTCCCGTTACGTTCCTGCCTGTGCAGCCTTGGTGCTTTAGCTTTCCAAACTTAATTTTCTGTTCATGCTGCAGTTGTATTCAAGAACTTGTAGATAAAAAAAAAATGCCCAGGCTTCAGAAAGACTTAGATCAGAAAGATTTACATCAGAAAGAAAGCAGAAAGATTTATATCAGTCACTATTTGAACAAAAGTTTCAGGTTAAGTGTAGGTGAAAATTTTAAAATTGGGGGTATAAAGATGCCATCAATTGGGGAGCAACCATGGCATAATAGATAGTATCAAGAGTAGAGACCACTGGGACCGTGGGCAAGCTGCCTCATCTCCCAGGGGGAAAAAGGAACATTTCCTCTCTGTCATCTAAATGCTAGATACTGTTCGGGGCACTTCTTACTATTTTCAAACTATTTTCAGACCTTGTATTGACTGGAATTCATTGTTGTATCAGACTTTCTGGTGGACAGGTTCATTGCAGTAATCAGGGCTTTAGTTGAAGACTTTTACCATCTTCATTATGCCTAGAAGTTCCTACCTCAGAGCCTAGCATTTGCGAGCACACTTGGATTTTAGTTAAATCTGTCAGTGCCACAGATAAGCTTGAGAGGTAGGCAAAGGGAAGACGAAGGAGAAAAGTCTCCCCATGAGGAGAGAGAAACACTGACACGGTGACCGGGATGTACCCAAGTGCAGCCCTATGTCGTCACACACCTGTTGGGATAAACTTTTCTGGTTTTGAAAAATGGGGATAAAAATGATAACTTGAAGCCATTAGCTCTTTATTGTAAGGAGCTGTATCTGCTGATGAGTGAATACAATCCTTTCTCTAGGGCATTCTCTGCAAGAATAAATGAATTGGGGAAGACTGCTTATGAAAGATGGAAGTGTATGTTTCCATTCCCATTTCTACCTTGAACACCGAAACTATCTCATTCTCTGCAGTGTCCCTGGTGACTTCCTTCTGTTTCCAATGTAAACATACCATTTGTAATATATTATGTGAGTCAGACCCACGCAGATTACAACAGTAAGGACAGAAAGCTGTGAAGGTAATTGTGAGAGTTCAAATTTTAACAATTTTGATAGTGTCAAATGTTATAATGGAGCTGTGAAACCAATACTTCGGTGTAGCTTAAAAGGCATTTGAAAACTCAGAAGAAAATCTGACTCCCAGACAGTCTTCAGATTGTTTTATTTTCATTCTCATGCCTCTGTGGTTCCACCCTTCTGAAAACAGTCTGCAGTAGAATGAGAAATCAGTTTCATTTCCAAGTAGATCTTCAGTAGCAGCGGCTTGAATGAGACAGGAGGAGAGACTAAATGGAAAGGCATAGGTCCTGCCTTGAAAGAAATGACCCATTTCCTGCTGCTTGCCAGTCAGGAAAGCACAGACTCCATTTCTCCTCTTTGTGAAGTTGACATGCACTGCTGAAGCCCTTATTAGAACAGTCCTACACCTCGAGATGAATGTGTTTTATGAATGCGTTCTGAATCACACACATATCCTGTGTGGGTGGGTGGGAGTGGGGAGAGGCCGGCAGAGAGGGGGAACTTAGCCACATGCCACATGGTCTTTTTCAAGGTGATTTCAAAGGGGATATCCAGTTGAGGCCGCTAAGAATGGGACTAGAAAAATTATTAGTGAATATTTTTCTAAACCTCTTATCAGTCTAATCTTACTTCTAAACTGTGTTTTTAAAATATGTTACAGAAGCTAGATTTGAAGTCTTTTCAGGGGTGCTATTTTGTTTTTAAAATATGGCTCTACCCATTGACATCAAAGTAGACTGAGATTAGCAGTTTACCACATTTAATCAAAATTGGCAAAATCTTTAAACTGGTTGGGACAAACAGATAAATTTAGTAACTAGGCGACTTGGTGTGTGAGTTTTGGTGAATCCCCAATTAATTCATTCATTTAGAGACTAACATTAATTAAGCCAGAATATAGCAAATCTAGTAGTAAAGAATGATTAACAGTAGGGCGGCGCCGGTGGCTCAAGGAGTAGGGTGCCGGCCCCATATACCAGAAGTGGCAGTTCAAACCCAGCCCTGGCCAAAAATTACAACAACAACAACAACAAAAGAATGATAAACAGTAGTAAAGTATTTTGAAACAAAGAATTCTGTAGTGTTAACTGGTGGGGTTATTTTCTGATTATGTACTTACATAGTGTCCAGTATTCTCTTGATATGTGCAAATTAATTTTATGCCTCAAAAATCAGCACCTTCAAAAAGGAACTCAATTTAAAAGGTAAGTTCTATGTACTTAATTTTTCTTTTTACATTTAGCAGGTCAGTCTGTTACAGATAGGTCATCTGTAACATCAGAGCCAGCCCCAATGTTCTATAGCTGTGCTTGTGCTCATTTTATACCACGCAG
>NW_003852551.1:1157285-1159477 GCF_000181295.1 Otolemur garnettii
AAAAAAAAAAAAAAAAAAAATTAGCTCCTATAAGGTTCCTCTTTTCCATTCCTTTCCTCTTTTTGTTTCTTGTTTCTCCTTATTTGCTTTTCTTCATCTAGAAACAAAATGGGAGAGAACAGCATAACTTATTCCATCTAGAAGACTACTGTAGTAAGGAAGGTTAGAAGTAAAAAACCCCAAAGCACTGAGTGGTACCAACACCTCTATTTCAGGGTATGAGTTCTGGGCAGTTATTAGCTTTTTCTAAATATCACTTAAGAGAAATATTTGCGTTTGATGAGTGAATTGTTGACTATTTATTGAAGGCCTTTTATGATGTAAGCAAAGGTGTCCTGAAATTTTTAGCCATTGCCTATCGGTTCAGTTTCATTTACCTCGAACTGCAGTTCCTGCAGTGTTAAGTTGCTGTGAAACATCTGTAAAACGAGCCTCTTTGTGGGTCAAACAGAACACCTGAGGCCTTAGAGTACCAGGTGAGGACTAGAAGTTGAAGGATCTTAGATTCCATTTGGTTGATAGGTAGCTTGTAATTGAATCACCTTGCTGCTTAGAACGTGTCCATTTGTTTGAAATCTACAAATTGGACTATTTACCAATGTTAATGGCAAATTGTTAATCAAATACCTGACTTTACTTCCCTTGGCTGTATGTATGCTTCTAAATTAATCAAATTTCATTGTTACTGATCAGTTAATGCTGGCCAACCAATTATGAACCATCAGCTCTATTAAAGTTAAAATTGGCAATTTATCTCTTGCATGATGCTTTGTTATCATGATACTGAAAGTAATGACTTTCATTTGCATATTTTACTTTCACTTATATTGTTTTATTTGATCTTTATAGGCAGAGCAAGTCTTTTTCTTCTCTTTCTTTCTTTTTTTTTTTGGAGACAGAGCCTCAAGCTATCACCCTGGGTAGAGTGCGGTAGCATCATATCTCACAGCAACCTCCAACTCCTAGGTTCAAGCGATTCTCCTGCCTCCGCCTCCCAAGTAGCTGGGATCACAGGCGTCTGCCACAATTCCCTGGCTATTTTTTGGTTGCAGCCGTTATTGTTGTTTGGTGGGCCAGGCTGGATTTGAACCCGCCAGCTCAGGTGTATGTGGCTGGCGCCTTAGCTGCTTGAGCTACAGGTACGGAGCCTCTTTCTTTCTTTCTTTTTTTTTTTTTTTTTAATTTTTCAAATTAATATGAGGGTACAATTTTTAGGTTACATTGTTCTCCCTTCCAGGGTAAAGTTCCATTTGTAGAAGAGCCCCTCACCCAGGGGGCGTGTCATACACTCTCACAACGTGCACATTAGGTGAGATCCCACCTCATGTCCTCCCAACTTCTGCCAAATGTCCTTCTCCCTACCCCCTCCTGCTTCTCTCTACCCCTGAGCTGGACTATATTAGTGTTTTATTGTTCTTGTGAACATGTAATTGTTTATATATTGATTTCATATTAGTATGGAGTGCATTGGCTATTTATTTTTCCATTCTTGTGATACTTTACTAATTAGAATGTATAGGCAGGGCAAGTCTCATCTCCGTAGTACAGATGAAGAAATCCAGACCCAAGGGAGGTGGTATACTTAGTCATGTAGCTGGTGAATGGCAGAGATATTTAATGTGAGACTTTTTTTGAGACAGAGTCTCATTATGTCACCCTCGGTAGAGTGGTGTGGCATCATAGCTCGCAGCAACCTCCAACTCTTGGGCTTAAGCAGTTCTCTTGCCTCAGCCTCCCAGTAGCTGAGACTAAGGCACCTGCCACAACGTCCAGCTATTTTTTGGTTGCAGTTATAATTGTTGTTTAGCAGGGCCGGGCCAAGCTCGAACCCGCCAGCTTTGGTGCATGTGGTCAGTGCCCTACTCACTGAGAGCTAAGCCTAATGTGGGCGCCAAGCCTAATGTGAGACATTTTATTCAGTCTTTGGTTCTTTCTTCTCTACTATGCTAGCCTTATCCCTCCCTTAATAAATATTTCTGTTTGGATAGCTTAAAAGCTTTAAAAATTATTTATAGAAGTAATAGCTATCCTTCCTTCCTCCATTATTTTAAAACTTTGGGACCTTTCTTTCCCTTTATGTGATTCTACCATATTCACGAAAAATATGAAAAGGTAGACTTATATTATTACTTTATACTTAGGCATTTAATTGACTATTCGTTATAAAAATGTTGCTGGATTTTTTTTTTTTT
>NW_003852551.1:1159732-1161001 GCF_000181295.1 Otolemur garnettii
GGGAAAATTGTTTTCCAGGTGATCAGGATTCGTGTATGAAAAGGTTAAAAGAACATTCTTACTCATCATTGGCATCACCCCATGGGAGACGTGTGTGTTGTTTGTTCTCTTTTTCTGGTGTATTTCATACAAATCTCATTAGCCCTGCTTGCTTTGAGATACTGTTCTTTCTGGTTTGTTTGTTTGTTTGTTTGTTTGTTTTGGTTTAACTTTTTAAACTTTAAAATGTTAAGATTTGAAAATATATAAATCCTGAGCTGTTAGGGTTTCTAGATTATTGATTATATATAAGATCTTCCTGAGTTGAGGAGGAAATGTAAGAGGAACAAATGTGAATCTCTGAGTGGAGAGCGTGACTGGATGACTTGAAGGCTAGAGGTGACAATGGTCCTAGGATATGCTGAGCCCTTTAATGTGCAGAGAACAGATGATTTGGATGATGAGTAAAAGGGAATAACCAAAAGGAACCAATGAAATGAAGATTAGAAGAGGATGGCTTGAGGCCAGGAGATCAGGGTGAGCCTGGGCAAGAGTGAGACGTCATCTGTTTGAAAAAAATTTAAAAATTAGCTGGGTGTAGTCCCAGCTACTTAGGAGGCTAAGGCAGGAGGATTGCTTGAGCCCAGGAATTTAAAGTTGTAGTGAGCTATGATGACGCCCTAGCCCAGGCAACAGAACAAAAACCCTGTCTCAAGAAAGGAAAAAATGAAAAGAATCAGAGTTGAAAACCAAGTCAGATTTTGACCTTTAAAAGTCCTTCTTTTGGAACTTAGATTCTTATAGAAGATGAGAGAAAATATGCCTTATTTTTCTTTGATTTGAAAGAGAGATAGACTCTAGAACTTAGGTAAAAGGAAGGCTTCAAGTAAGAAAAGTGGATTAATCACACGACAAGCCTTTGGAATGGAGTCATGGAAAGAGGAGGTGCTCTCCAAACCTAAAGTGAAAGCTGGAACCAGAGTGAGAATATGAATGAATGAAGAAGAGTAGGGGAAACTGATAGTCTGGGCTCAGTATAGATTTTGGAGTCTTTCTACACTGAAAATTCTTCTTATGACAAAGTATTTCACCTTCATGATACACTTTGTTTTATTCAAATTCTATGTAGTGTCTGGTCAAGAAGGAAGGAAGGAAGAAGGCAGGCAGGTTGGCTAATTTAAAAACCTGGATAAACAACTCTATGAACTGTAATAGGAAGGGGAAAGTTCTTTGAAGTTGAAAAACAATATTGTCATATTGCTTTTCTTAAAGTTTTTTTTTTTTTTTTTT
>NW_003852551.1:1161101-1162685 GCF_000181295.1 Otolemur garnettii
TAGCTGGGACTACAGGCGCTCACTACAACGCCTGGCTATTTTTTTATTGTAGTCGTCACTGTTGTTTGTCAGGCCCAGGCTGGGTTCGAACCTGCCAGCCCCGGTGTATGTGGCCGGCACCCTAGCTACTGAGCTGCAGGTGCTGGGCCCTTAAAGTTTTTTAATTAAGGAAAGTTTTCAAAAACACACAGGAAGAATAAGCTTCCCCACAACCTAATTCAGTTATCAAGATTTTGCTGCATTTGCTTTGTCCCTTTTCTCTTCTTACTCTCTTTGCTGAAATGTTTTAAAGTAAATTCTGGGCATCATGTAATTTCACCCCTGTTTACTTCAATGTACATCTCCTAGCAATATGGACATTTTCTTCCCTAAGCATAATGCCGTTATCACCCCTACTTCTTTTAGTAGTATGTAATCTGATTTCCCTGGTTATCTCCAACGTATCTTTTTATCCTTGGCTGGGTTGTTCAATCACAATCCATATAATTTCTGCTTATATTTGGTTGTTACGTCACTTTACATTTTTCTTAATCTACAACAGTCTCCCACTTTTTTCCTCATGCTACCGACTTGTAAAACTCTAGTCACTTGAACTGTAGATTGTCTCACATCCAGAATTTAGCTGATTACATCCTGGTGGCATCACATAACTTTGTCCTCCAGCAGCCCTATTACTTGTAAATGAACTTTTTGGTCTTGGCACCCCTTTGTACTCTTAAATTATTGAGTACTTCAAAGACCTTTCAGATATGTGAGTTACATCTACCAATTTTACTGTGTTAGAAATTAAAGCTGGTGGCTGGGCACAGTGGCTTACATCTATAATGCTAGCACTCTGGGAGGCCGAGGCAGGTGGATTGCCTGAATTGAGGAGTTTGAGACCAGCCTGAGCAAGAGTAAGACTGTGTCTCTAAAAATAGCCAGGGATTGTGGCAGGCACCTGTAGTCCCAGCCACTCAGGAGGCTGATGCAAAAGGATTGCTACTCTACCCAAATAAATAATTAAAAAAAGAAATTAAAGCTGAGAAACTAAAAATATTTATTTACTAAAGCAATTAAATGGAATAATAAGGAACCTATTACTTGTTGTGGAAACATACTTTAAAAGGAAAATAGCTGTATTTCCCAAAACCAAACAAACCAGAAACATGGCCTTGTTTTATATTTTTGCACATCTTTAATGTCTGCCATAATAGAATAGGCTTCTGTATTCATTACCTTTGAAATCATGCCAGGTAGCTAAGTAAATTTGGAAAATTCCAATATACGTACATGAGAGAATGTGAAAAAGGCAGACAGTGTCTTAGTCTTATGAGAGTTGTTTTGACCCTGTGGACCAAAGGGTCTTCTGGATCACAATTTGAGAAACAAGCTGCCCCAGGGGCTTGATTAAGTTCAGGGTCAACTTTTTTGGTGGGAACACTTCATGGTGCTGTGTGCTTCATACTTTATCATTAGCAGGCACACCATATCTGGTCATCTCACTTACTGATTCTAAAGTTCATTGGCAGGCTTGGCTGAGCCGCTGTGCTTTTTGAATAACCACACTCGGCTTAGCTAGAAATTCAGTATGCTCTGCAGCTC
>NW_003852551.1:1163069-1167140 GCF_000181295.1 Otolemur garnettii
AGCAACCTCTAGCTCTTGGGCTTTGGCGATTTTCTTGCTTCAACCTCCCGAGAAGCTGGGACTATAGGCGCCCGCCACAACGCCTGGCTATTTTTTGGTTGCAGTTTGGCTGGGCTGCATTCAAACCTGGTACGCTCAGTATATGGGGCTGGCGCCCTACCCACTGAGCCATAGGTGCCAGCCCTCATTTTGCTTTTTAACCAAGTAGTAACAATATTTCTTGCTATTATTGTAAACATAATAGTTTTTACCATTTTAACAGTGTTATGTAGTATTTTCACTTTTTCCCAATTAATAGAAGGAAGGTTGTTTAGTTTTGCATTCCTTTGAAAATTGTGCTATTTAATATTTTCCCCATGTAGTCACTTGTTTATAAATATCTTTTGATTCATACCTGCTTGATTTTTGATGACTTTTTGGACAAAAGCCTTAGGTAATACAGGTTTAAAGGCTTTGTGACTCACTATATATTTTGTTGCCTTTTACCTTTGGTTATGCTGTCTTTAATAGACTGAAGTAATTTTTGATAATCTGCTGATCTTTTTTCCTTATGAAGTTTGGACTTCTATGAAAATGAAAAAGAGGTAGCGCTGAGTTTTAAATCTTACAGTTGAAAATGATTGCAGGAATCAACTGCTCTTTTTTTATTTTGCAAAAATAATGAAGGCCTAGAGAAGTTATGATTTAGCCATCTTTACATAATTAGTTGGTGCAAGAGTTTAAACCAGAGACTGACTTTCCCTAGTCTTTCCCCCTCCTCTTCGTCCTCCCACCATTTCCACTAAGCACCATAGTTAAATTTGGAATAAGAATGAAGAACTTTGTTTTTTGGTTAAAAAAATCAAAGACTTAATTCTTAGCATAAATCATGTACTTCGCGGAGGTTTGCTTCATATTAGAATACTATTGGCGCTATTGTACTGGAAAAAGTACTGTTTCTCATTCATTTTTATGTGCTTTAAAATGTAGAACTGCTCTGAGAATTGAACGTATTGTTGCCTTTTTAGTTAGGTTCAAAAGTAATCTGATTTTGACCACTCTTTTGCCTAACAGGAAGCCTGCAGACCTGCAGAACTTGGCTCCTGGGACCCACCCACCATTTATAACTTTCAACAGTGAAGTTAAAACGGATGTAAATAAGATTGAGGAATTTCTTGAAGAAGTCTTATGCCCTCCCAAGTGAGTATTAAAGAAAAAATATATGGAAATATTGCCACCTCTCTGAAGCTTGGTCTTATTTGTCCTCAGAGACCTTTCTTCTGATGTTATTTGAATTACATTCTCACAGCATTAATTGGATCAACTAGGACTCTCTTCTAAGTTTCTTACGGTTATTGCTGTAGTTGTGAAAGTTATGTCTGGCTAGGTCAATAAGCCATACTAAAAAGGTGGGATTCTGTGCGGTAGGTCAGGAAAGACTGGTTATTTGCGGGCTGTTGACCCCAAACTAAGAAGTTTAGGGAGAAGAAGGGCTGGAGAGGGACATGCTTCCGCTGAAGGCAGCCAGAGTGTCTGAGCAGCGTGTGGAGCAAGTTGCTATGGAATTTGCTCTCAGTCCGTTTTAAAGGTAACTTTCTAAAGATATGATCCAAAGGAATTGACTTTTCAGACTGTGTCCCTGGGATTCAGAGTTTTTATTTACTTAATTTCTTGAGATGTTTCAGATCTCCAGGTCTCGCCAATACTATAATGAAAATTACCTAAATTGCAAAAGGGCAGTTTTGCATCATATTATAATCTTGGCATAGGTTCAAAGCTTTAGGCTTTTCAAGTTTCATTATCCTGCAAATGGACGTTTCTTTTCCTCTGACCCAAACCTTTCTTGTTAGTTAACTTGACTTTTATTCTCCACACGTAGATATATTTACGAGGAATGGGATTATTGGGTTAGAGAGTTCTAAAACAATTATACAGGGGCTCCCCCCTCTCGGTTCTGCCCACCAGCCTCTGAGCAGACTATGGCTATACCTCCCACTCCTACATATGCTGATCTTGGCAAGTCTGACAGGGATGTCTTCACCCAGGGCTATGGATTTGGCTTAATAAAACTTGATTTAGGAACAATCTGAGAATGGATTGGAATTTACAAGCTCAGGCCCAGCCAACACTGAGACCACCAAAGCGACAAGCAGTCTGGAAACCAAGTGCAGATGGACCCAATATGGCTTGATGTTGCCGGAGAGACGGAACACTGTTAACACACTGGGCACCGAGATTACTGTGGAAGATCAGCTTGCACGTGGACCAAAGCTGAAAAAATTCATCTTTCTCATTGAACATTGGGGGAAAAAATGCTAAAATCAAGACAGGGTACAAGTGAGAGCACAGCAACCTGGGCTGTGACATGGACTGCGGGGCCCTCCATGAGGGGTGCTCTGGTGTTGGGTTACGAGGGCCGCCTGGCTACCAGGTGAATTTTGAAACAGCGAAGTCCCAAGTGACCCAAAGTAGCTTTGCAGTTGGCTACAAGACCAGTGAATTCCAGCTTCACACTAATGGGAATGATGGGACAGAGTTTGGTGGCTCCATTTACCAGAAGGTGAACAAGAAGTTGGAGACCTCTATTTGTCTCACCTGAATAGCAGGAGACATTAACACTTGCTTTGGAATAGCAGCAAAGTACCCACCTCGACCCTGACACCTGCTTCTCGGCTAAAGTGAACAACTCCAGTCTGATAGGTTTAGGATACATTTAGACCCTAAAGTCAGGTATCAAACTGACACTGTCAGCTCTGCTGGGTGGCAAGAATGTCAATGCCAGTGGCCACAAGCTTGGTCTAGGATCGGAATTTCAAGCATAAATGAATACTGTATACTTGTTTAACTTTAAACTATTTTGCAGCATTTAGTGTAATATTTTAATGTAGTATGTCTGGGATGCAGGTATTGTTCAATATTGTGTTAGACATCCAGATTAAAGATGATTCTGTTTTAAACTGTTACCCTTTCACGCTCGTTGGCTACGCTCAGTGGTTAGGGCTTTAGCCACGTGTACCGGGGCTGGTGGTTTCAAATCCAGCCCAGGTCTGCTAAAAAACAACGATGATGATAACAAAAAATATAGCCAGGTGTTGTGGCAGATGCCTGGAGTCCCAGCTATATGGGGAGGCTGAGGCAAGAAAATTGCTTAAGCGCAAGAGTTTGAGGTTGCTGTGATGCTACAGCACTCTATTGAGGGCAACTTAGACTCTGTCTCAAAAAAAAAAAAAAAAAAGGAAAGGAATAAACTTGATTCCAAAACAATATCTCAGCTGTAGACTTGAGGAGAACTTGATGGCTTCTTTAGAGATGCCAGGTTTCTTTGTTATCTAGAAATGGCTGCAAGTGAAAGCTGCTTATGTGTAGGTGCTTTGTAAATTCATACTGAGTAAATGAATGAAATCGTGACTTCCTGAATTGAACCTTGGTTTCCTAACCCTTATTCATGAGAGGCTTATTGCTTGATGATATGTATAAACTCACCCAAAAGGGACTTTTTAAAGGCAGATCTTCATGACCTGTTCCCAACTTCTTTTACACCAAAAGTTCTGCAGGGTGTGGTAGCTGTTTCCTTTGTGCCATTTTGGGGTGGAGAGAGCAGATGTGGTGAAGCCAATAATTCAGGACTTAATTCCTTCTCGTGTTGTGGTTTTTTGCTCTTGCACTGGAGTATGAAATAGCTTCTAGGATCCCTTGCTATAAGCTGGGACGTCTGTGTGATTGTAATCACGTGGTAATGACACTTTAGTCCAGTCTAATTGGACTTCTGTTGTATTCTCACCACTCAATTTCTTTTTTTAGCACTTTAATGACTATATTTTAGAGTCTTCCATTTGGTGTAGAATTAGATCCTCCCCCTTCAAATTCTGTAATTAATATTACTTAAAATAAAACTTGAATAAAATATTGGAAAAAGAAAAGAAAAATATTGGAAAAATAAGATAATGATAAGGTTTGTTACATTAATTGACTCTTCCTTTCATATGTGATTCTGTTTGATAGCATTTTACCCACAGTGGAACTTCTTTCAAAATCATAGTTAATCCTCGGAAACCCTGCTGCTTTTTTTTGAGACAGAGCCTCAAGCTGTCC
>NW_003852551.1:1168534-1187062 GCF_000181295.1 Otolemur garnettii
GTTGTTTGGCGGGCCAGGGCTGGATTCGAACCCACCACCTTAGGTGTATGTGGCTGGCACCTTAGCCACTTGAGCCATAGGTGCCGAGCCTATAGAGTTATCATTTTTAATTTCCTCAAGAACTTTTTCATTGCATCCACCACTTGACTAACTGATGCAGAAGGCCTAGCTTTGGTATAGCTCAGCTTTCAACATGCCTTCCTGCTGTGCTTAATCATTTCTAGCTTTCAATTTAAAGTGACAGACATGTGACTCTTCCTTCGCTTGAACACTTAATGCCCTCATAGGGTTATTAATTGTCCTAATTTCAATATTGTGTCTCTGGGACTAGAGCAGCTTGAAGAGAGGGAAGGAGACACAGGAACAGCTGATAATTGGAACATTCTGGAGCAGAAGAGTCATTTTGAATAAATAGTGTTTCTTTTGGGGACCCAGCGAAGTGGCTGAAGCCTGTTGTGCAGGGTTGGGGATGGCAGCAGGACGGCTGCTAGAAGTATGAGTAGCAATGGTTTTGCTTACAATGAGCCCATCACTCTGTTGAGCAGAAGTGCCCTCTTAGTTAGCAGTCTTGTGCTAAGTCTAAAATTTGATTTTCTTAATCTTTTTTTAATACTAATTCTAAAAGTCTGTCCTCTGCCTTCCTTCCTGTCCTTCTAAGAGCCTGAAACTTCTTTTATCTCTGTTTTCCTGGAGTCCTAGCCATCCTTTCTTTCATCTTCAGTAATGTATCTCCAGACCAACATTAATGAAGCTGTATCTTGATGTTTTTCCTCCAGGCCATGCATATAATTAGAATACCAGTAAATCAAAACTAGGATCTTTGCAAAATGTAAATTGAAGCTTTCTATTCATCAGTAAAGGGCTGTCACGAACATGCATTCAACTTAGTGGGCATAACTTTTGAAAGATTGTGGCATCACAGGACCAACTAGATCCCCCTTTATTCTTAAAAGCCTGTCATCTCTGACAAAGTTCCACATCTGCCAACTCATTTGCAGACACTAATTGACAGTGATCTTTCTCTTATGTTACTATAAATCATTATATCAACATTAAATTATAGAGAAGCAGTTTGAATGACTTATTCTCTGTGAAGGAAACTTTATTTTTTAAAGCATCATCTGAAGTACTTACTTTTTCCCCTTTTCTTCTAGTCTTCACGACAAGGATCTAATGAAGTCCTTATTGTATAAATTCTTCTTTTTGCAGTTTTTGGCTGGGGCTGGGTTTGAACCCATCACCTCCAGCATAAGGGGCCGGCACCCTACTCCTTCAGCCACAGGCGCCGCCCTCTTCCTAGTATATTTTAAGTTTCTAAAATCAGTGTGCTGACATCTGTACAGCTTCAAACAGATATTTTCTCATATTCTCAGTCTCCTTCAACAACAACAAATTCTGCCCTGTTTTATTTGAGCATATATAGTATAGGGATACCATAGCTAGAGTTGGTCTTTTCTTTCAGTTTAAAGACTTGGAAATTTTTGTTGTAAAAGGTTCATCACAGGCTAAAATTCTCCCTAGGGATGTTCTCTTTGTTTTTGTGTTGTAGTTTGTAGAAACTCTCTTCAGAATTTAAAGTTTTAAAATTTCACTTCATACGTGCTTATAATACCAGCACTCTGGGAAGCCAAGGTGGGCAGATGGCTTGAACTCACTGTTTCTAGACCAGCCTGAGCAAGAGCAAGACCTTGTCTTTAAAAAGTAGCCCAGCGTTGTAGTGGGTACCTGTAGTCCCAGCTACTTGGGAGGCTGAGGCAAGAGAATCACTTGAGCCCAAGAGTTTGAGGTTGCTGTGAGCTGTGATGCCATGGCACTACGGAGGGCAACAAAGTGAGACTCTGTCTTAAAAAAAAAAAAAATTTCATTTTATGTAGGAGAGTTCTTTTTGTTTTTTGTTTTTTAAGAGGATAGGGTCTTGCTCTGGCTTAGGCTTATCTTAAACTCTGGAGCTCAAGCAATCCACCCACCCCGGCCTCCCAGAGCGCTAGGATTACAGGCGTGAGCCCTTGTGCCTGGCCTAGTAGAAGAGATTTTTGATGCTGCCAGTGCTCCTGCTGTTACTGTGTGCTATGCACCGTGCTTGTGGATGATTTTGTGGGTTATCTCAGTTAATCTTCACACAGACTTTATGAAGTAACTTAAGTAATCCAAATGATTTGTCTAAGGGTCCACGATTAGTGACGGCAGAGCTGGGGTACTTTTGAAGCCAGGTCAATATGACTTCCACAGTCTGCGTTTTCTCACTTTCCTGCTTTCTACCTTTCATTTCATTGTGTTTAGCTTTTATGAAAGAGGCAAAATGTTAAGTCTGTAGTTGGGATTGTGCTTTACTGAGCACAAAATTTAAGGCTAGGTTGGGCGTGGTGGCTCATGCCTCTAATAATCCTAGCACTCTGGGAGATGGAGGTGGTGGATTGAGCTCAGGAGTTCAAGATCAGCCTGAGCTAAGGAGAGACGCCATCTCTACTAAAAATAGAAAAATCATCCAGGCATTGTGGCTGGTGCTAGGAGTCTTAGCTACTCAAGAGTCTGAGGCAGGAGGATCAGGTGAGCCCAAGACTTTGAGGTTGCTGTGACCTAGGACATCATGGCACTCATAACACCAGGGCACAGAGTGAGACTCTGTCTTAAAAAAAAATTTTTTTTTTTTTGTTTTTTTAAGGCTAGCTCAAGTTTAGAGACAAGAGTAGGAGAGAAATCAAAGATAGTTTACTTAACTCTAAGCAAGTGGGACTGAAGGTAGTTATCAAACTTAATTTGGTGAAATCCTTTAAAACAAGGGGTGAGGCTTAACTTCTCATGAATTTTTATGTATTTGTATGTGTTGAGACTGCAGGTTTGGAGCGGGACTGCCTTCCCCTTAGTGGGCTCTGCTAATCAGATGGCCTCTCTTTCTTTCCTGCAGAATTGTTTCTAGCGGATGGATAGGAGGAGGGAGTGTTTCTGCATCGCCACCTGCCTGCCTTTTCCTCTGTTGCTCTGTATTGTAGGGCGCCAGGGACCCTTCCACTGTCTTTCCCTTTAGGACAGTGGGGTCTTCGGGTCTCTGTTACTGATCCTCTGCCCGTGCTACCTGTAAACCTTCTTGTTCTCTAGATAGGATGAGAGAACAGAAGAGTTGTGCAAACTGGTGGGTTAGAGTCGAGCTTTTGAAATGACATGTTTTTTGGCTTTTGGTGATACTGAGAACAGAGTGTTTTTATGTGAGCCCTTCCTGACTTAATCTTGACAAATATAAATACAAGCAATTGTCTACTCTGCAGTTGTTTAAAATTCAGAGACAAATGGAAGGTTTAAACCAATTTGCTGGAGTTTGTAACTGCAGGTTTTAATGTGAACTTTTTCTTCTCCGAGGAAAGTATTTTTGTATTTTTCTTAGTTGAAGGAAGGAACAACTTTGCCAGACAGCTCTGAAACTTGGGTTTTTAACTGAAACAGGCCTGTGTATTTGGCTAACTTACTGATAAATGATGGAATAGAGCTGTGATTTTCAACTGGTATGCCTCGACACACTGGTGTGCCATGAAAGGACGTCAGGTGGGCCACAAAAAATTTTAAAGATCATTAATTAAATTTTTTGAAAGAAGAAAAAAGTCTAGTACATTATTTTTTTACTCTTTTTTTGGATCAGTGTAATTTAAGTGTGCCGCAGAAGTTTAACTATAGGTTCGGTGTTTGAGATAAAAAAGATCGAAAAACACTGGTATAGAAAGAAAGTAAATAAATTTGGAAGAGAGCTCCCAATAAAGTGTTATTAACCCATTTTTGCAAATGAGAACTACAGTAAAAGAATTTACATGGATTATTTAGTAGGCTGTGTGATCAGCCTTGGTATTAACATAAAAGAGAAAATGTTTGTGATCTTTCCTCAAAACCTACGAAGTTTCTTAGCTAGTTAGGACTAAAAGTCTAAATACCTCGGCCGTGCATTTCTCTTCTGCCATTCACAAATAGGCTTTTATGAATTATTTGCCTCTCTTTTTGTGAAATGTTAAAGCGAATACTCACAATAATTGAACATTCTTGCTTGATCAAAGCTATTTGCTAAAACTAATAGTAATGGATGAATTAAAATGTAATCTTTGGGGAAGGTGCAAAAAAAAAAAATCGAACTTGGACCTACAAGTTTAGGATTTGACTGATCTGTTAGAGAGAATCTGACTTGTAATAGGAAAAAAAGAAAACACTGGCCAGGCAGACAAAGTATCTGAGCTTTAGTTTGTCCACACTTTTACTAACAGACTTTGGGGTCAAGTGTGCATGCTTTCTGGAACATCATTTCCTTCCTTTTAGGCAAAATGAGAGATTTGGGGTAAATGTTCTCTTTTGGCTATAGTATTCCTTTTTAAAAAAATTGTGCAAATTTATGGGGTATGAAAAATGTGTTATGTGTATATAAAGTGTAGTGATCAAATCAGAGTTTTAGAGTATCCACCTCCTGCCACCTGAGCATGTTTTTGTTAAGTATAGTCATCTTTCTCTGATGAATTTATTTTTACTGTATGTCTACACCCTTTAACTGCCTCTTCTGTGTATCGTCTCCCTACCTCCACTCGTACCCTAGTCTGTTATGTTTTTATTCTCTATCTCTACATGTTCAATTTTTTTAGTTCCTACATATAAGTGAGAACTTGTGATATTTGGTTTTTTGTGTTTGATTTACTTTACTTAAGATAATTACCATCCATGTTGCTGCAAACGACATCATTTCATTCCTTTTTTGAGACAGAGTCTCACTGTTGTCACCCTTGGTTGAGTGCCATGGTGTCACAGCTCACAGCAACCTCAAACTCTTGGGCTTAAGTGATTCTGTTGCCTCAGCCTCCTGAGTAGCTGGGACTACAGGTGCTTGCTACAACACCCGGCTTTTTTGTTGTTGTTGTTGCAGATGTCGTTGTTTTAGCTGGCCCAGGCCAGGTTCGAACTCACCAGCCTTGGTGTATGTGGCCAGCACTGTAACCACTGAGCTACGGGCACCACCCAATAGCATCTGTTTCTATGTGCTGATAACAAGCCCTCCTTCATTTTACTTGTTCACCAAGATGTTTCTCTAGTTGGAGCTCTTGTATATTTTTAAAAGCACAGTAGGAGATATACTTTCATATGCTCATCCTTACATCCCATTCAATAATTATAAAAATGAATATATAAAATGATTTGTAATTCAGACCTGCCTTCCTGTAAGTTATTTTGAGAATTATGAGGTTTACTTCATTAGAAAAAGGAGGTGCAGTTAAATACTGGTTGGGGAAAAGAAAACTAATTTGGGAAACTTGGCTAGAGGAAAACATAGATGTTTGAAAAGGCACTTCTGTTCCCTGCACTATTTTTGTTTGAAATGGATCAGTGAAGGTATGTATTATAAGCAGCACAAACATTTAAGGAGGCTGGTTGTTTTTATAGTCGAGGGAAGTCCAGGCTTGTTGGACCTGGGATTAATTTTTTTCAGCTCAGGCAAAAAGAAAATACGAGAAGGAGTGAGAAAGACTGTGGAAACTTCTATAGTGAGGCACTTAGGAGGGGGGGGAAATATAGCCAGACATAGGTATATGAATTTGGGTGAAACTCATTTAGTATAATTTTTCACTGAAAAATGCTTTATGTAAATAAATGTGTTTATAAGAGAAATCTTGAAGCTTAAAAACTGAGAGATAAGTGAGTCTCCTACTTGGTGGACTAGGTAGACCTACTAACAAGAGAGATATGGTGAGCTTCTAGGTGTTCCATGGATGTTTCACATCCTCCTTACCAGGTTAGTACCGTGCTAAATTTTTAGACAATACATTTCTTACTGAATTTGAAAAAGTAAACAGAAGAAGCAGGAATATAAAAACTAAACTGAAACACAACTTGCAACTGAACTAAATTTCTTTTAAAAACGACCTCATCTTCACTTTTCATTTAAAAAAAGACGGACGAGACTGTGTCTTTAATAAATCGCAATAACTGGTTCATTGTAAGATTTTTTTCCTAAAGCCTTACTGTCCCCAAATCCATTCCCTAGTGACATTTCCTCACTGATTTATCATCCCTAACTGGGACTAAAGCTGAATTCTGTGAAGGTTGCTGTAAGGGTCTTACAGAAAAGCAGTGTCACAGAGAATAAGCACGCTTATTGAAATTGTGTTTTAAATAAGGTGACCATCTGCTCGCTCAAGCAAAATGGCGAGCTTCTTTATTTGTGGTTGGTTTATATAGGGAATTTTGTACATCCGCACAATACAGCAATGACCTCATTGATCCATTTAAACATCACTTGACTACCTCATGATTAGCTTCCGATAATCCACTCAACATACATCTTTTGACATAACCCTTTCAACATAACCCAATTTAACGTAACTTAATGCAGAACATGTTGTTAGCCATTATTTCTTTGTTCTTATCTGATGATGCCTGAGGCTGCTATGGAGGAACAAGGTAGATTGAATACCTGCCCTTGCTGGCCTTGCTGTTTGGAGGCTATTACTTTGGATCTTTAAACAAGGCATAAAGAAACTTCTTGGGCATACAGGAATTTGTGTGCAAACCTCTGCTCCCATGTAAGCCTTAAGTCAGGAAGTTTTTGCTGGAACCTTTTATAAGGAATTTTCAGGCTGGACTTCTCAAAAGCCTTTCACCAGCCCAAGTTTCATCTGTGCCATTAGATACCTGTATGCATTGGGTAAATTTCTCTTCTCTTGAGGTTCCTGAGCACATTTCCATTCCCAGACCCATCAGTAAGTGACCTTTGTTACTTACCACAGATCAGGAAAGGTTACTGATGGGTATCTGGCCAGTTTTCCAAAGGGCTTTTTATTGGCCTTATAAAGTCAACCTTAATTCTTTAACACAGTAAATGCTATTCCAGCCAAAGCCTTGGTCATGTTAGGCTCACAACCAACATGGCCAGTGGGATCCTGCCTCAGTTTCTCACAAGTATGCCTGCACAAAGTCTTTTCACTGCTCTCTCTCCAACGGCTTTTTTGGCCAGAGGCACATAGGCATTTCGCCTATACGCTAGCCCTGATTCTCTGGAGCTGGTGCAAGCCCTGCTGAACAGCCCTTTCACATGTGTTTTGCGATTTGAAGGAGAAATACACACTGAGTGTGTTTGAAATCCAAATATGTAAAATATGGGGGGATGTGGTTTTAAAAAGCTTCTGTGCCCTGTCTGTTCTCAAAGCGGAAAAACTTTGTGACAACGTAACAGAGCACTCCTCAGATATCATTTCTGACATCCCATTTTCCCCTGCTGTTGCCCTGGGTAGAGTGCTGTGGCATCACAGCTCACACCAACCTCCAACTCCTGGGCTCAAGCGATTCTCTTGCCTCCGCCTCCCTAGTAGCTGGGATTACAGGTGCCTGCCACAATGCCCGGCTATTTTTTGGTTGTAGCCGTCATTGTTGTTTGGTGGGGCCAGGCTGGATTCGAACCCTCCAGCTCAGGTGTATGTGACTGGCCCCTTAGCTGCTTGAGCCACAGCCAAGCCTCAGTGTTACTCTTAAATGTACTATGTAATACTTAATGTATGGGAGATTTTGAAAGTCCCCGGGTGTAGTTTTGAAGTGAATGATCTGCCGCCAGCAGTTTTTGTCCTTAACCTGCTGTGGATCATCCAGCTGCCTGACCAGAGTGGGCCTTTTCCCTCCCATCAGGGTTCTCTGGCACTGCTTCATCATGCTGGCTCGGTGCATAGCATATTAAGGATCTGGTTGGCAGCACTGTCTAGAAGGCTCTAGAGCTGTGCTGTCCAGTGATGCTGAGCCCTGGAAATGTGACTCGTGCAGCTGAAGAAGCGAATATTTAATTTTGTGATTAGTTTTAATTTCTATCCAAATAGCTACACGGCACTAATGGCCACCTATTGGACAATGAAGCTAGAGAACATTTCCATCGTCACAGGAAGTTCTCTTGGACAAGTGCGGCTCTAGAGAGCTCATTCCAAGATGCCCGTTGGCTTGGCACAAATCTCTGAACAAGTCAGCTATCTCCCCAGCATCTCAATTTATCAGTTGGAGGTGGACTGTTAGTTGCTGGAATAGTAATATGTGGACTGTTCAGAGCTTTGTTTCCTAAGGAAGAAACAGCTGATGGCATTTCTTAGGGTAATAACTGTTAAGAGATGTCTAGTGATTGCTAGCATTGTGGTTTGTTGAGAAAACTTATAATAATGTGTCTTTGAAGGATTTGTAATCTATCATCTTCCCTATTTAGGTACTTAAAGCTTTCACCAAAACACCCAGAGTCAAATACTGCTGGAATGGACATCTTTGCCAAATTCTCTGCCTATATCAAGAATTCAAGGCCAGAGGCTAATGAAGGTAAAAAAAAAAACAACAAAAAATTGAATTGCTACGACAACAGACAATGACAGTGATTATAAACCAATCCTTAAACATCCCTGTAAATATTAAAAACTGTCTTTCAGAGTTGATCAGAAATTTGATGACAAAGGAGAGTTAAGTCCTCAAATTGCTTTTTCTCTGTGTTTCTTAGCGGCACAGTCCACGTGGTGGGGAGGTGATGAGATATTTACTGAATCTGACGGTTCTTACAGTCTTCTGAGAAGTTAGTGTGAAGGAAGCTGTGCAAAGATTTAACAGTTCATCAGAAACGATGGATGATGTGGTTGTGGTGACTTGGAACAGACTGATGGAGTTCAACTATTACAAAACGTTTATTTTGTTCGCCCTTTGTTGCCAGCAGCCGAAAATCAGCCTGAGTGGTTTTTTTGTGTTAATTACCCTTAAAGAGCAATTTTGGAGTTGCTTTAAGAAAGTAATTAGACTCACTAGCCTTCCAAATTACTCTGCATCCTAAAACTAGAATTTTATTTTGAAGTCGTATTTTCTTTTTTTTTTTTTTTTAAGTTTTTGGCCAGGGCTGGGTTTGAACCTGCCAACTCCGGCATATGAGACTGGCACCGCACCCTTTTGAGCCACAGGCGCTGCCCAATCAAGTCCTATTTTCATGGTGAGAATTATTTAAGTAGTACAGGTGCAATGTTCCTTTATTTATTAAAGGAGCCATTTAATTATTTCATTTACCAAACAAGCTTGGCGAATGGAAGTCTCTTTAAAGAGGCTCCATTTAATGAACCACGAATGAACTACTTACAGTAATATCCCTTTTTCTTTTCTTTGGGATGTTAAAGCCTTATTCTCTCTGGGGAAAATGTAGAGAGCATTAGTATTTATTTAAAAGTAGCAGTAATGACCAGTAAAGCAGGCTTCTAAAAATGTTACAATTCATCACAGTTTCAGATGGTTTGGTCACTTGGGTGTGGTCGTGTGGTTTTTTTGACTGAAAGTTTATGGCAACAAATGAACAAGAATCCAAAGGTGGAAAAATCTGCGTTAAACAAGAACAAATATCTTTTAAAAAGTGAAACACTTGCGTATTGCAGTAGGTAGATTTCCAAGCAATTCAGGCTATGTTTTACTTTTAAATTCAAAGATTGCAGCATTTTGTAATACAGCATTGAATTTCATTGTCTTTTGCTGTTGGTTTCGGGAATAATACTCACTGCATGAAATTTTTTCTGTGGCAAAGGACAGGGAAAAACTATGGTGCTCAGACCTGGCTTATATCTTATGACGTGTTCCAGTAGCTGCCTTGGTTTGGAAGTAGTTTTCTTTAGTAGTTGGCCTTTTTTCTGAGAAATGTTTCTGCCTAAGCAATATACACACTAAGTAAAAGCTTATATTGGATTCTTCCTTTCTACAATGTCTTTTCTTTTTATTATTTAAAAAAAATTTTTTTTGAGACAGAATCTCACTTTGTTGCCCAAGCTAGAGTACCATGGCCTCGAGCATGGTTTGCAACCTCAAACTCCTGGGGTCAAGCAGTCCTCATGCCTCAGCCTCCCAAGTAGCTGGCACTACACATGCCCGTCATACCTGGCTAATTTTTCTAGTTTTGGTAGAGACATTCCCTCAGGTTGGCACGGTGTCTTTTCTGTTCTACTCTTCCTCATGCAGGCTGACTGTGTGTGTGTATTTCTAATAAAACTATCCTTTTATATCCTGGTTCTCTTACTGCATAGTTCTTTGAGTAATCTTAGTTAAAGTTATAATGTTTTCTTTTTTGTTTTGTTTTTTTTTTTTGAGAGAGCCTCAAGCTGTCCCCCTGGGTAGAATGCTGTGGCATCACAGCTCACAGCAACCTCCAACTCCTAGGCTCAAGCGAGTCTCCTGTCTCTACCTCCCAAGTAGCTGGGACCACAGGCACCTGCCACAATGCCCCACTATTTTTTGGTTGTAGCTGTCATTGTTGTTTGTCGGGCCTAGGCTGGATTCGAACCCGCCACCTTAGGTGTATGTGGCTGGCGCCTTAGCTACTTGAGCCACAGGCCCCAAGCCAAAGTTATAATGTTTTTATTTCCCTGTGCAACTTTTGAGAGCTGGAAGGTGGTTAAATTTCTTCTGACAGTTGGTGGGGAAGAGAAAGAAATACAATGTGTTTGCTTTGGGAGATGAGGGAAGACAGGGAAAAAGTGACTCATTTAAGTATAACTTTGTATTCTATTTTTTCCTATCAATTTGTTACTGTCTTGAGTAGCCACCTACTATTAACTGTCCTCAGAAAGCTATAGCTGAGAAGAACAAACAACATAGTGTGTTACCCAGTGCATAACCTGGAAGGCTTTATATAAAATTACCTCTTGGTAAATAAAAATTCCAGTTGCCAAGCAACTGCCACAGAGACCTGCCCTGAGACTTTAGAAAGCAGTGTTCCAAATCACTTTGGAGCTTAAAGGAGTCTCTCCTTACGTATTTTTGCTGCAGGTATCTGTCCAGTGCAATTAAATGCCTTTACTAATGCTAAGAATTAGTGATTCACATCCTTATTCCCCCAGACACCCAGTCAAATATTGACAGATGGATTTGTCCTTTTACATGGTAAATCAGAGTAGATAAGCCTTTGCGTTAGTACTAGCCTATTATATATTTTACAAAATCCAGCATGTTTGGGCAATTTTAAGACCTTTTAGGATCTAATCCTAACTAAGGCATTAGATACCTGCATGCTACATTTTTGGTGAAAGTGAAACTGAAGCACAGTGTGCTTAGACAGGGCTATAAAGTAAAACAGTTTAAAGAATAAAAGAAAAGGAAACCCTGATGAAAGACAAAATATGTCATTCTTTTAGTAATGTGTTTAAGTTGATTGGGAGTAAAGTTTGTGTAACCTTTTAAACATTAAAAGTGCAACTAATGGGTAATTTTCTTTTATGGGAATGAGATTAGGTATGATCTGTCTCTCAGCTCCTGTTTTTTCAATTCTGTGACACTAATTTTTGTAATTTATTAAGATATCAAATGTAACTAGCACTTGTATTTTCTTTAGAGAGAAACGATTTAGCATTGTTGGATATACTTGGAGGCAAATTCCTATTTTTAAATGGAGGCAAGGAATCTGAGAGGTTTGATTAGCTCCTTTTCATTCAGGATCCCTCCTTCCCCTTTGCCTCTCCTGCCTCTCCTCTGCCCCCCCCCCCCCTTTTTCTTCCCCTTTTTCTCACTTGCCTCTTGGTCATTCTCAGGAAAAGTGTTGGGAGTCAGAGGATGGTTGTTTATCATCATAGCTATAAAACTGTATTGCGTATTTAATCCTCAAATACCCATTATCTTTTTCCATTTTCCAGTGATGGAAGTCTAGCCTTTAAAACTGATTACCCTTTATTACCCTTTGATTGCCCTATGATTACCTTTATTCCCCTGTGATTACCCTTGATTAAAACTAGCAGTAGCTTTAAAATACAGTAGAACCTCCATCGTTGGCTGCCTCCCTAAGTTGACCTAATCTTCATAGACTTGACAGGCACCACATGTACTCCAGTACAGGAGGCCTAGTTCCGCATGTTGACCAGTTTGTTACAGTTCCTTGGGTGGTCAACTTATAGAGGTTCTGCTGTATAGTTTCATTCACGTAAGTGCTTGTAATTTTTAGTGTCTGTTGTCTTCATCATAAATTAGATTATGTTTCACTAACAGAAGCACTGTTGTTACATAGAATGTTTTCTGCCTTAAATTTTACTGATTCAAATCATACAAGCAAGAGATGCTTGTATGAAGTTCAAATAGTAAGAAATAAATTTCACAAAACATCATTGCCCCTTGTTAATCACATTACATGACCTTTTCCCCATCAATTTTGTGTGCATCCTTTTTTCTATGTAATTCTGAGAACATTTTATGTAAATGTGTATTGTGTACATATTCACATGCGGTTGTCTTTTTCACTTATGTGGTAGAAACTCTTCCATATCAAAATACAGGTGTACTTCCATTTTTAGAAATTCTACTTAGTACTCTATAATATGGGTTTTTATTGAACCATTTCCCTGTTGATAGGCATCTAATGATTGTCTCAAGTGTTTTTTACTGTGACAGTGCTGCCAGTGAATGTCCTTGAGCTAGATTCCAAGTAAAAGATTTGTCCATTTTAAATTTTGCTGCATTTTGTCAAATTCGCAAAATCTGTACTAGTTTAGGTTCCTACTAACAGGGAAGATTGGTTTCCCCACACCCTGACGATGGTGGGTGTGAATCTTGTTACTTTGGTTGTATTCTCATAGGTTAAAAGGGCTGCTTTAATTTTCATAATTAATTTTAAGCTGATTGTGTCAACCTCTTTTGCACTTACTAATTTTTTAAAAGTTTTTGAAGTAGGCTTTTAGAAATATCTGCAGGGTTATTGGAGAATAATAATGCTACTTGAAAATAGTTTATAGATGACAAGGAGCTACTTTCTTTTGGCCTGCTACTGCCCCCCAGTGGTTAACCTCAACATACTTTATTTGATTTTTTTTTTCTTTACTCTAACCACTGAGTACAGGTGCCTAGCCCATTTTCTTTTTTTGAACTAACTTTATACTCCTTTATGATGGTATTAGTCTTTAAAACTTTATTGAATGGTGCTGTTTAATACCTTTATTCCATGGTATCATTTTTCATTTATGTCAAGATGTCCAAATATTGTTCCAGCCCAGTCTGTGACCCTGAAGCCTTGTCTTTTGGACATCTCACCTACCTTTGCAGGCACCTCCAACTCCGCACAATCACTGAACTCATCTCCACATCCTCTTAAGTCTGCTTTCCCTCTAGGAAGGTAAATGTTTCAGTAGCTGGCACCAGCATTCACCCCGGGTGGTGTTCTTGACCAGCTTCTTGGCACTGCTCCCTCTCCCGAGGATCTAAACTCTCTGAGAATTAGGAACCTTTTATGTTGTATTCAACCATGAAATTTATCAGGGCTTGAAACAACACTTGGGGGCCAGGAGTGGTGGTTCACACCTGTAATGCTAGCACTCTGGGAGGCTGAGGCAAGTGGATCAGTTGTGCTCAGGAGTTTGAGACCAGCCTGAGCCAGAGCGAGACCCTGTCTCTAAGAATAGCTGGGTGTCCTGGTGGGCACCTGTAGACACAGCTACTCAGGAGGCTGAGGCAAGAGAATCACTTGAGCCTAAGAGTCTGAGGTTGCTGTGAGCTATGACACCACCGCACTCTACTAAGGGTGACAAAGTGAGACTCTGTGTCAATAAATAATAAATTAAATAAATCAAGACTTGGCACGTGGTAGGGACTCAAGTTATATTTTGTTGAATACATCTGCTCCCTGTTCTCCAGATTAATTTTGGTCTTAGTGCTCTATTGGTTTATCTCCGAAAATATCTTCATCCCTTGTTCTGCATGTGGCCCTTTACCTAACTACTGCCTGTTGCCTGGACTACCATGAAGGGGCCAAGGGATAAGTGGGTGGCGGCAACTTGGAAGAAGAGGTATTGGGTCAGGGCATTTTTATGTTGTCCGTGAAATATCAGATATGCAGCATTAAAATTTGCCTTTTTCCTTAAAGGGTCCAACTTTATTCAAATTATAACTACGTGGGAGTGTCATCTCATGATATTTACTTTCTTTTATGGCAAGTTACTGTATCAGTGTGAATTCATTTATTTTGAGCATGGAGGAGAAGTGAGGGGGATTAGGAAGTAAAGGGTAAGAAGGTCCATCTGCTGTTACTCCATTTTCTTTTCTAATGACATTCCCATCCCCTTTCTGCTAAGGGCCACTAACCTTGACTTTCCAAATGTCTGGTGATGGTGATGTCTCATTTCTCTCTGATTCTTAATAATCATAGCATCTTAATCTATTTGGCTAAAGAATCTCCCATTTCAGTATTATAAATTGAACTCTAATCAGACCTCTGTACGTTTGGTATAAGATAGTGCTATCCTTGGCTTTCTTTTTTTTTTTTTTGAGTCTCACTCAGTTGGCCTGGGGTTGAGAGCTGTGACCTTATAGCTCACAGCAATCTCAACCTCCTGGGTTCAAGCTATCCTTCTACCTCTGCCTCCCAAGTAGCTGGGGCTTCAGCCACCTCCACAATGCCTGGCTATTTTTTTTTTTTTTAAAGAGACATGGTCTCGCTCTTGCTGAGGCTGGTCTCATACTCCTGAGCTCAAGCAGTCCGCCTAACCTTGGCCTTCCAGAGTGTTATGATGTTATGATTACAGTTACGAACCACTGGCCCTGGCTTGGCTTCTTGTATATTAAAAGATAGTTCAGAAATCCCAGGCTTACTGCTTAGATTGTTTGTTTTTGGAGTTTCTTAACACATTTCTTGGTTGTAAATCCAAATATTCCTGGAGAAGCAGGAATTAAAATGGAGGGTAAGAATCTCCGCAGAATTCCTTGATTTGAATTAATATGTTTGCCTTTTCCCATCTATTTTTCCAGTTTAAATGTCACCTGTGTTCAGGTAGGGGGCATCTAGTTATTAACAAGTTTTTATAAATACTACTGTCTAAAACTACCATGCTTATTTATACATTTACCTAAACAATTTGTCTCATCCTCCCACCCTGCATATAGGTGCAAGGGGAGCAGGGACTTTGTCTGTCTTGTTCTGCGGTACCTGGTGTCAGTTGGTAACAATCACTGACTGAAAGGATAATGCTTCTCTTTTGGAGCTCGGCTGGTTTTCCTTCTTACAGTATTTCCCATCTTTTTTCAGCACTCGAGAGGGGTCTCTTGAAAACACTGCAGAAACTGGACGACTACCTGAATTCTCCGCTCCCTGATGAAATTGATGAAAATAGTATGGAGGACATTAAGTTTTCTACACGTAAATTTCTGGACGGCAATGAAATGACTTTAGCGGATTGCAACCTGCTGCCCAAACTGCATATTGTCAAGGTAGGGCTGTGGGCTGTGGTGTGACGTTGCTGTTACCTAGGGTTGCATTTGCAAAGGTCGCCCCTCCTTTGTGCTTAAAACATTCCCCATCTCATGTGACTAGCAGCCCCCCAAACAGTGTAACTTAATGTGGTTTAGCCAATGGTGGAAACACTCTAGAGTTCATTAAAGGGACAATTATGTCTTAAAATTGAGGCATATGAGAAAGAAGAATTTTTGTAATAACTGCACACAAAGTCAAAGATATAATAGATGACTTTGAATTGGAGTTTGCTATACTAATTTATATGGTCAGATTTATTGTTAAATTCTATTTTGTGATCACCTGACCTTTTCCATTCAAGGAGAAAAATATCAAGGCATTTATTATGTGAAACACTGGGTAGGCACGGGGCTAAGTAGACTAGTAATAAGCGCTGTGGTGCAGTAAAGATCTAAGATAAGAAAAACAGATCTAGTGTGTGTGTGTGTGTGTGTGTGTATGTATTAAAGTATTTATTGAATTATTATACGTGGCTGTCTTTCTGGACGTCCAAGGCAGACCTTTTCAGTCACCATTATCTTTGGGATCCCTGGTGCAGCTTACAGTCTTGGTTGTTATTTAAAACTCCAGTTAGAATGATGGTGACAGATTTCTTTTCAAAGAGAAGCAGTTCTTAGAGATTCATGGCACTGATAATTGTCTCTAAAATCAGAGATACGCTTCATTTACAAGACATGCAAAATGAATCTGTTAACTTTTGATCTCTTCGTATTTCAGGTGGTGGCCAAGAAATACCGCAACTTTGATATTCCAAAAGGAATGACTGGCATCTGGAGATACTTAACTAATGCATATAAAAGGGATGAGTTCACCAATACCTGTCCCAGCGATAAGGAGGTTGAAATAGCATATAGCGATGTAGCCAAAAGACTGACCAAGTAAAATAGCAGTTAATGACAGTGATACCTTCACATCTTCCCTTAAGAATATGCTTTTCTTAACAGTCTGCTCCTCTTCCTAGAGTAGAAATGGTATTTTGCATGAACATGCCATAATTCAAGATTAGGATCAAGGATAGACAAGGTATAGTAGTTATCTTCAAATATACACTCCTAAGCAGTATTATTTCAAAATCCTTTCACCCTGCCTACCTCCTCTACCCATATCCTCCTCGCCTCTAATTTGGAGACACTCCATCCCAAACTTTTCACTTTAGAGGTAATTTGCCATCTCTCGGGAGCCCTCCCCATTGCATCCCTTCACTGTGTGCAGATGGCACTACTTTTGAGGTGCAATGTCTAACTAGTAGCCACAACTTCATCAGGCGGTCCCAAACTGGTGTGTAATCCATGGTACAAGGAATATTTATGTATTTTTTGAAATTTTGTAATATTTAGTAGAGTATATGAAAGGATTGCTACTGTATCAGAAATGATTCTGTTTCAATTTAGTCTATCCTGGATATGTACTAAAGAGTATTGCCACCAGAGAAGAGAGCCTTCTGCAGAAAGTCACTACAGATTTTGCTGTTTGGCTTTGTAGATAGATTTTTCACTTTTGCCTAAAAGCATTCATCCTTCATCTCAGTTGCAACAGCTAACGCTGTGTAGAAGGTGAAAGTTTAGAGGGAGAGGTGGTTTTCTCAAGATCTTCTGCAAGCATTTTGTCCTTCTAATAGTAACCGAGGAGCACCTGAGACTCTGTCTGAATGTGTTTGTTATATATGTTTTGCCCAGTGCCATTTATTGGAACATTATTTCTTTTCTCCTTTGTTTTAAAAAATTCCTTTTTAGGTAAGCATAGAGCCTGCTATTTGTAGATCTTTGGAGCAACACTACATAAACTGATACTTAGTTGATTTAGCTGTAGCAGTACAATTATTAGTAATGTAACAATACAGAAGTTAAGGTAAAGAATGAAGGGTGAGTTTGTGAAAATATCAAGTACACTTTGGTTTTGAAAGCATATTTAATGTCCATGGTCTGAAGAATGCATTGCCCATCCTATATTAAAAGCAAGATAAAACACAGATTATCAATTTTGTTATTTCACCCCTACTTTGTAGAGAGGATCGCTCATTCCTTTTGGACTAAATTATAGTTCTTGTGGAGAGCGTCTGTACTGCAGTCTTGCCTGGTCTCACTCATTCCACTTCTTTGACTTAAATTTTTCTACAGCCATATTGAGAAATAGCATTCTGCATGTTGTGTTTCTTTTTAAATTCAAGTCCTAAACTAGCGATTTTTGTGCTCTAATAATAGATGAACTTGGTGAAAATAAAAATTTGCTAGCATTTATTCTTTAAAAAAATTAAAAAAGGACTGAGTACTCCTGAAAACTGTGGTTGTGACTATAATACTTTTGCAGTTTGTACCTAACCTGTGTAGAAAGTGCTATTTCTTATAGGCTGTTTTATTTTTGAAATTTTAAGTATATTGCTTAAAATGGCAGTGTTTTTCCCTCTTTGGTATGCTAACATTTAATAAGCACTGGCTTTATGGAAGCAGCCTGAGTTTTATAAGCATATATGGCATTTTTAAAAATCTACCAGTAACTAGTTTAGTATAGAAAGATAAAGAAAAGCTCCATACTGTATCCATTTGGCCCAGGGAGATTCCTTTACCTTACCTTTCTCAGCACTCCTTACTGCTGATCAAAAGTTTGAGCACCCCTATCTTTCTGTTAATTAAATGTTGGATGATGGTTTATCTGGATCTAGGAAGAAAGCACTGTCCAGTTACCTATTGAGAAATTACATTGCGGTGGCTTCAGTGGGTGAAAGTGTGCCATCTGTATCAGTACACAGGCAGGCATCATCATCACTCTGAATCTCGTTTTTAAATAGAAATAGCTTGTCATTCAGGTGATACTGAACCTTGCCTCATAGCTTAAGTTATGAAAAAGATTTGACAGAAGGGGTATCTGTTCTTTCTAGTGAATGCAGAGTGGAGGGCTGGAGGGCTAATAGAGGAAAGAGCTCCATTCCTCAAAATGGAGTGGGGAAAAAACCCATTCTGAAATTCGAAGTGTTTTCACTTTGGAAATGTATCCTCTTCATTGTTTTTTATTCATCCAGTGATTATACCTGGCTGTTTATTTGGATATCCAAGGAAGGCAGGCATTTTAAGACTTTGACAAAGGCAGCATTATTTCTCTATGAAGACAGATTTTATTACTTTGTCAGAGAAGTTAGTCAAATGAAATTGAGATTGTTAAGTGGACAAAGACTGTAGAGACGATGATGATCCTACAGCATTCTTTTACCTCATTCTATGTTTGTGGAAAGATTTTCACTTAAAATCTTTTTTTTTTTTTTTTTTTGAGACAGAGCCTCAAGCTGTCCCCCTGGGTAGAGTGCCATG
>NW_003852551.1:1187314-1210354 GCF_000181295.1 Otolemur garnettii
TAGGTGTACGTGGCTGGCGCCCTAGCCGGTTGAGCTATAGGCGCCGAGCCCACTTAAAATCTTAAAAGAAAATTTTCCTGGCAGGTAATTCATGTATAGTATGGGCTGACATAATGGAATTCATCTGATTTTATTGCTAAAAATAATAATTCCCCTTCATTTAAATACCTTTTGTGTTATACTTCAGAAAGGAGGTTAGAGTTGGAATGGAAGGTCTCACCGTTTTCCAGGGGATTCTGAGAAGTTTTTGTATTCAGCAGTTGGGGAGCTCCTCTTCTATTCCAGTTGATATAACTTCCCTTTTCAGATACAGGTGCAGGTTTTCTATGTAGTTATCTTTTTTACTGGGACTGTTAAATTTGTGATGAAATTCAAATAAGGTAACTTTGGCTTTCGCAATTTAAATCTTTGAGCAATCTATATGTGATTAAGAGATTTCTGACATTTATTCTTACACTAAGTGGATCAACTCTACAATATAGGCATTTTCACTTCTGTTGAGTTTTGAATCTCTCTGGAGTTGTATGTAGATAGCTTTTATTTCTGTACATTTAAAAAACCCATTTAGAGAATACTACCAAGGAAAAATCAGCAGAAATAAAAATGTATTTTTTTCATGAACACTTTGATACACATTTCATCAAGTTTATTGATTTACCAATTTCTTAACACTTGTTATAACCAGTATTTAATTCATAGAGAGGGGAGCATTCATTATTGATATATGGACTTTCTTTACTCCATCTTTTATAAATGATCAGGTTTGGGCCACTAAAATTATATTTTTATCATGGAAAAATTTCAACTCTACAAGCCATAATGTTTAACAGAATTGAAGTATTTTCTTTAGAATTTCTTGAGCAAGCAAATGAAAGCTTATTGTAGAATGCTTGTACTTTCTTTTCTCTCTGGAACATCAATACCAGTATATTGCTGGCAGCTATTGTATTAAAAAGAAATAAAAGTATATTTTCACTATCATAAAGGGTTCTTTTTTCCCCCCACCTCATGAAAATAAATAACAATTTGGGGTAAAATTGTTTCAAGACCTTTTTTTTCTTCTTATGGGCAATTCAGCACCTTTTAATAGGTTTAAAGGAGAAAACTATATGATCATCTCAGTATGTGCAAAAACAATTTGATAAAAACATTCATGGTATTCATTCTAAGCAAAATTGGACCATAGGCAATTTTTTAAACCTGATAAATATTTCTGCCAACACTGTACAGCAAATGTCCTATATTTGTAGAAGCTTTAAAGTTAGCAGTAAAAAAGGGTTACCCTCTACCCTAGCTGCTATCTAACTACTTTCCACAGCTACTTGAGAGACATCCTAGCCAATGCATAAGACCAGTAAAAGGAATGAGGGATGAAAAAGAAGTGACAAAATGATATTATTTGCAGATGATAATGTGTGTATAAAATCCAAAATGACCTACAAATTAATAAAATTCATCTGAATTTCCAGATACTAGATTGAGGTGCAAAAATTTAACTGCACAGAAATACTATATTAAAAGTTAATAAAGAAATTGGTAGATTTCTTCTGGAGGAAAACTAGATGAATGAGGAAAATAGGTGCGAAGTTGTTAATGTGTACTTGAGCTTTTCCAAATTGATGACTATATTAACCTATTCTAAACAAAAATTGCTGTAAAAAATGAAGATCCTAAGCTGTTTAGTATCAAATCTAACAAAGAATGTGCAGTTGCTTTATGGAGAAAAGTATAAGACATTGAAAGACCTAATAAAAATCTACTCATTGGGTAGGTATACCATGTTCATGAATGGAGAGGTCAAAAGCATCAAGTTTTAAGTCTGTGTCAAATAAATGAATTTCAGAAATTCACATGGAAGATTTATGTCCCTAAGTAGCCAGTTTATATCTGAAGGTAGGAAAGGAAAGGGAACTTATCTAACAAGATCTTGAGACTTAGTAAAAATTTAAAGTAATTGATGGGTTGGTTAGAGGTTATAGCAACACAATTACTCCTGCTGCAATGAGCCGAGAAAAACATTAAAACACCAAGATGATACTTTAAACACCAAAACACTGTGCAAGCAATAAGGACTAAGGAATTGGATTTTCAGAAGGACAAACTTCTGAGGAGAACTGATTGCCCCCTGAGGGCATTTGCTGATGCTGGGCCCAGAACTGAGGACTGGGTTTGGCTCATGCAGCGGGGGCTCTGCCGGAGAAAAGAAAATCACAAAACTCCTAGTTAGAGGGTACATTGGATACCAAGACACCCCAAATACATGACTAGTTCCCACACAGGACATTTGCTGAACTCCAAAGCTGTGCATGGCATGTTAGAAGCTAAGCTTAGGCCTTCTAAAAAGCAGAGCAAAATCTAGAAGCTCAATATTTAGGAGACAAAATTTTCATTAGGGGCCGGGGCCTGCCCAAATACCCAGAAAGCATGTTAGTGGTTGGTTGCCTGGGTTGGGGTGGGAGGGGGTGGGATTGACTATCAAATAGTCTTGTGTGTGTTGGCCACCCTTGTAAAATTTTGTAAACAAAGGTACATTGAAGTACAATTTCCAATTTTCCCTATGTATGGACTTTTGGGACACCCTGTAGAATATATGAAGGACTTTTGGAACTCAATAATTTAAAAAGACAGACTTCGGCACCCGTAGCACAGTGGTTATGGCGCCAGCCACATGCACAGAGGCTGATGGGTTCGAACCCAGCCTGGGCCAGCTAAACAATGACAACTATGACGACAAAAAATAGCTGGCATTGTGGCGGGCGCCTGTAGTCCCAGATACTTGGGAGGCTAAGGCAAGAAAATTGCTTAAGCCCAAGAGTTGGCGGTTGCTGTGAGCTATGATGTCACAGCACTCTACGGAGGGCAACATAGACTCTGTCTCAAATAATAATACAATAATTTAAAAAGACAACCCTATTGGGCAGCGCCTGTGGCTCAAAGGAGTAGGGCGCTGTCCCCATCTGCCGGAGGTGGCAGGTTCAGACCCAGCCCTGGCCCCCCAAAAAGGACAATCCTATTAAAAAGTTAGCAAAGAATTTGAATTGATGTTTTTCTCCACAGAAGATGCACAAATGATCTATGAACACATGAAAATTTCATCATTAATCATTAGGAAAGTGCAAACCGAAACTGCAATAAGGTGCCACTTCCAGTAGGATGGCTATAATCAAGAAAATGGACAGTAACAAATGTCCCAAAGGTTGTGGAGAAAATTGGAACCCTCATACGATCCCGGTGACAATATAAAATGGTGCAGCCACTTGGGAAGACAGTTTAGCAGTCCTCAAAAGTAGAGCTGCCATGTGATACTTCTGGGTTTATATAGCTAGCTAGGATAATGAAAAACATGTCTGCATGTCCTGTACATGGATGTTCATAATGGCCCCAAGCTGGAAACAACCCAAATGTTCATCTGATAAATGGAGAAACAAAATGTGGTCTATTCATAGAATGCAATACTATTGAGCCATAAATAGAAGCCAGATAACAAAAGGCCACATATTGTGTGATTCCACTTGTAAGTGTCCATGATAGGCAGATCTATAGAAAGACAAGTGGTTGCCAGAAGTTGGGAAGAGGGGGAGTGATTGTTACTGGCTGGCTATGGGATTTCTTCTAGGGGTGATGAAAATGTAATTAGATATTGGGAGCGGTTGCACAAGTGGAAATATACTACACCCACTGGATTGTATTCTTTGTGTCAGCTTTATGGTATATACATTGCTCTCAAAAAATTCTAAGAGCAGTTCGTCTTGCTACAATTTTGAATAATCAGTGTGTTGACAGGTTGATTGGCATAGTTGGCGGTGTGGGTTTCCTTACTTGAGTCTTGAGTTAAAAATTCAATTTAAACGTCATCTAAAATATATTCCTCAAAAGGAAAAAAAGTGCTGATCCATGCTGAACTCTAAATTTACTAAAAATCATTTAATTTTGTTCATCTAAAATGGGTGAATCCTATGGGTTGTAAATTATACCACAAGAGAACTTTTAAGAGAGAACTAAAAAACTCCTTAGTAAGTGCTCCTTGGATGCATTTAACAGCAGAATGAACATAGCAGACAATGGGATTAGTATTATACTTAAAGATAGAGCCGTAGAAACTATCAAAACAAGCAAAAAGTAAAGATACAATAAACAAGAACAGTGCATACGAGATGTGGGACACAAGGCAAACGTGTGACTGGAGTTCCAGAAGGAAAGAGAAGGGGGTGCAAGCAGTATTTCATGACGTGATTTAATGATGAGAACCTCCCAAAGCTGAGGAAAGACATCAACCCACAAATCCCCGAGACTCAGCAAAGCCCACGTGAAATAAGAACAAATTACACTTAAGCATATCATGGTCAAACTGCTGGAAACCTCAGAAAGTCCTAAAGACAGACAGAAAAATAGCTCGTGTGTGGAGGAGCCACAGTAAAACCAATGGCTGGCTTTTTAGCAGAAACTGGAAGCCAGAAGACAGGAGAATGAATCTTTAAAGAGCTTTGAAAAACGGAAACTTCTCTGAAGAAGACGAATGGCCAACAAATATATGAAAAAATGCTCATCGTCCCTAATCATTAGAGAAATGCAAAACAAAACCACCCTGAGATACCACCTAACCCCAGCTCACATCACAGAGTCCCCAAATGGCAGATGCTGGCACAGATACCAAGAGAAGGGAACTGTCATACACTGTTCGTAGGCCTGCAAACTAATACAGCCTCTTTGGAAAGAAGTATGGAGACTCTTCCAAGAATTCAAAATAGACCTTCATTTGATCCTGCAATACCTTTACTAGGCATCTACCCACAAGAAAAAAGTTATTTTATTGTAAAGACATTTGCACTGGATTGTACATTGCAGCTCCATTTATAATCCCCCAGATGTGGAAACAACCCATGTGCCCATCAACCCATGAATGGATTAAGAAACTGTAGTATATGAATACCATGGAATACTATCCAGCTATAAAAAGATGGAGACTTTACATCTTTTGTATTAACTTGGATGGAGTTGGAGAACATTCTCTTAAGTATTACAAGAATGGAAAAGCACGTAACCAATGTACTCAATACTAATATGAAGCCAGGAGACAAATTAATACCCGCCCACACAAGAGAAAAAAATCTCAATTTAATTCAAGTTGGAGGTAGAGAGGAGAAGAGAGGAAGGAAGATTAGTGTGCTCCCACCTCATGGGCATGAATGTGGGGGTGTGTGACACTACGACAGGGACCTCATCTAACAAATGCAAACACTGTAACCAAATTGTTCCCTCATATGAATCTGAAATTTAAAAAATAGTGCTTTAAAAAAAATTCTGCCAACTCTGAATTTCTTAAAAATATTCTCAACAATGAAGGCAAAATAAGGCATTTTCAAGATAGACAAAAGCTGATAGAATTGGGTGCCAGCAGACCTGTGCTACAAAAAACTATTTCAGGCAATACACATACTTCAGCCTAAAGGAAAATGACCCCAGATGAAGAGTATGGAGCCCAAAGGAAAAATGAAAAGCAATGGAAAGGGCAAATATATAGACAAATGCAAAAGAATACTGATACTTAAGCAACAATAATGTCAGGAAGAATACTTTGGTGATGTACTTTATAGAATATATGACAACAGTAATGGAAGGAAGTGGAGTTTAACTACATTATTTGGGAAGTGGTAGACGTACTAATTAGAGAATGCTACAATAAATCCTGGATGTTTATTGTAATCTCTAGAGTCCTAAAATAACTACGAGAATAAATAGCTCAAAAATCTAAGATTCAAGGAGGAACAAGACGATGAAAAAATTCAATTAATCCAAAAGCAAGGACAAGAGGACCAAAGGAACAAAAACTAGGACAAATCGGGTAGCAAAAGGTCAGCTCAACTCAACACTGTTAGTAATTACATTAAATTTAAATGGGCTAAACAATCTGTCAAACTGGATAAAAAAAAATCAAAACCTGACATATGCAATTTACAAAAGGGTGTCGGGAGAGAAAGGGTGAAGTTAATGGAATAGTTACAGACACACAGCAAAAAAAAGACGTAGCTACTCCCTACATCATACAAAGTAGGCTTTGAGGCCAAAAGGTTTATTAGAGATAAAGGAGCACTATAGGACATTTATAACGATGACAGGTTTATTCACTAGGGAAGTATCACAGACCTGAATTTCTATGTATTAGACAAACTAATACCTGTCCACACAAGAGAAAAACTCTACTAAATTCAAGTTGGAGGATGGGGTGGGAAGGGGGATTCATTGCTTCCACCTCATGGGCACAATGTAAGGCTTTATGGTCCACCTCCTGGGTGTGGGACACAACTACATCAGGGACCTTACCTGACAAATGCAAACATTGTAACCTAATTGTGAGTATCCTCATATTAATCTGAAATTAAAAAAAATTTCTATGTATCTAACAACATAGCTTTAAATACAAAGAACTGATCAAGCTTAAAGGAGAAATTGACAGATCCACCATCATAATTGAAGGGTCTTTACATGGCTCAGTAAATAACAGCAGGAAAACCTAGAAACATAGTAAGAAATAGCAGATTTGAGTAACAACCAACGGACCTAATTGACACATATGAACGCTATAGCCAGCAACTGCGGGGATCAGTTGCAGGTATTAGCAACTGCAAGTATTCTTTTCAAGTGTATGTGATGTACGAGGGACTTTTAGCAAAATATGCTGGCCCATGTAGTAAGCCTCAACAAATTTCAAAGGAATGAACTACAAAGTGTGTTCTCTGACCACAGTAGAATTAAACTAGAAATCAGTAATTGAAAGATAGCCAGAAAATCCCCAGAATAAGTTCAGACAAACCTACAACCAACGCTGGCATCTAATTTTTGAAACTTAACATGTACTTATTATGTACCAGAAACGAATTTTTACTAAACCTATGAGAAAAGACTAGTATTCTCAGTTTATGATTAAGAAACTGAGGCACAGGAGAAAATTGCCCGAGGTCGCATAGCTAACCAATGACAGAGTCAAAATCATGGAATATAGCTGCATTAGGCAGGTCACGCTTGACATGCTTTGGAAGTGCGTCTGCTTTTCTCCTTAAGTGGACCTGCCTGGCTCCCCAACCCGGACGAGTAAGATAATTGGGGTGCCCGGTAAGCAGAGGTTTAGCTGAAGCACATCTATTCCTGTGTCTGGCCTCTGTGGCCTCTTACAACAAGCGGAAAGTAGAGTTCCCAGGCCCCGGCAAGCTCTCCATCCCCCAAGACATCTTTAAAACCTGCCGCTGTTAGTTGGTCTCTGTCCCTAAAGTCCTTGCTCGCTTTTTAGTCACCAGCTGGGTGCAATTTAAAACGACCAGCAGGGGGCGCAGGTTCCCCTCCTTTAGGCGCCACTTTTGCAAACGGGTGGGACAGCTGCAGGTCCGCGTCAGTTTGAGGAGCTGTTAGCTCTGATCAGCAGCATCGCCGGCTTCCTTCCTCTTTATCAGATCTGTCAGGGCTGCTGCGCGTTGCGAAGGCACCTCCGGCCTCCTTCCCTCCTTCCTGTGTCGAACCGACGTTCTTTACTAATCACACCTCCGCGCCTCCCGCCGGCCGGGGCCGGGGCCCCCTCACACCCTGGCGGGGCGGGGGGAACGGCCCCGTGCTTTGAGGTCGGCCGTGGGCTTTGGCGCCGTCAGGCCGGACTGTTCGCACTTCTGCACACCCTTCATTCTCGGCCGGCGACCGTGCAGCTGGAGGAAGCGCTCGGCCGGCACAACTGGCAGGTCCGGTGGCAGTTGGGTCGGGGCAGGGCGAGGGGTTCTGCTGCGGTTAGTCCCGGGACTGCTCGTGCCCCGCCCCTGTCGCCCCCTCCAGGGGCCCCTGAACGCCTCTCGGGGACTCAAAGGCTTGCGCCCGCCTCTGCGCCGACTGCCGGCGTCCTCGCTCCCCCGAGCGCACGCAGGGGACATTGCAGACGCAAAGCAGGTCGCCTCGGAATAAGAGGCCGTTGCAGTGGAACCGACACGGAGAGCTCGCGGAAGAGGAGGCTGGGCTGAGAGCTGGTGACGCCTTTGCCTCTAGGAAAACAGTCTCCCGTTCCAACCGCGTCCGCTGACTTCCAAGGGACTTGCCAGGAGGAGGGGCGTGCATTGAAGAGAGAGAAGGATTTGAAGCATCTTTTAGGGGGAAAAAAAAGGAAAGTCAGGAATCACATTTCTGATGCTATTTTTTGTAAGAAATGGATAAACCTCAAATTTTTCTAGTGTTTCCTTTTCTCTGATTTCCTTAAGTAATAAAAATAAATTTTCATTAAACTTGATGTGCCAGTTACTGAGCTAAGGTGTGTATGCACGTGTGTGTGTGTGTGTGTGTGTGTGTTTCTAGTCTTTTAACATTCTCAACAATCTATTGAAGGGGAGGCTATCCCTATCCCTATTTTTTAGGTAAGGAACGTAAACATAGGTTAGATCATTTGCCCGAGGTCACACAGGTGGGAGTAGAGGGCATCTGGCTCCAGGGCTTAACTCTGGTCCTGAGTCCCATGCCGTCACCTTCCCGTGCTGTGAGAGGCACAAGTGAGGACTCATGAAAGCTCATTTCTTGGCCCCGCGGTGAAGCCACCTGGAGCTTCCTACTTGGGCTTTTCTGGCGGGAAGTTTGGGAGCCGATGGGGGCGATGCAAGCAGAGCTGGACGGTTCCATACGATGCGCCAAGGACGTTGGCGCCATATTCTCTGTGTAAAAGAGGGGGTCCCGAGTGGTGAGGGGGTACTTTGGGAGAGCACGGAGGGCAGAAGGGACGTCTCAGAGGAGGGCCAGAAGGGCCCCTCCTTGGCTCAGAGATGTTCCTACATCTCCCGGCTGTCTGCAGAGGTCACTGTAAGCCAGTGAAACAGCCTGTCGCGGATAAACAGAAGTTTCCCAGTCCAGGAAGCTGCCAGAGAAGGAAAGCCCAGTCCCTCCTTCCCTGGAAACACTTTTAAAAGCATGATCGCATCTTATTCTTCTAGGTAATTTACCGTAGAAGAATTATGCCTCATCTAAATTTACAGATCCTTTAAGAATTCTATGGCCTTTCCAGAAGCTTGAGCTTTACTATTATTATTGATTCTTGACAAAAATTTAAATAAATCTAAATAAAATATAAAGTGAAGCCTAAATCACTGGTGTACAGTATTGATTTGATTATCAGTAGAGTTTGTTTTTAGAGAAAAGTTCCGCAGTAATCCAAAATTAGCGTTCAACTTGATATTCTAAAGCAATATTCAAGATCAGATGATTTTTATACATCACGGTGACATCAAGGTGGGAATACTTTAGTACTCTTGTCTCATCCAGGAAAGCGTGAAGAATGGGTGACTTTCTCAAGGCTCCCTAGCTCAGAACGGAGGCTCCTTAGGACAGTGTTCTGGGGATTAGGCATAAACATGTGACAAACACCAGGCAGGGACAGGGACTATATCTTTATTTTCTTTTATTGGTTTTTAGAGCTTTCCCTGACTTTGTAAGGTTTAACAGATAATCCTTGGCACCCAGAGTTTTGATCGTATGTTTAAAAATATGTTTCTCTTATATTAAAATGCAATTGATTGTGTGGGCTGCTCCATTCATTAAAAAGTAACACTCCTGGCCAGGTGCAGTGGCCCAGGCCTGTAATCTCTGAACTTTGGGAGGCCCAGGCAGGAAGATTGCTTGAAGCCAGGAGTTCGAGTTCAGCCTGGGCAACATAGTGAGAGCCTGTCTCTATAGAGAAATCTTCTGGGTACAAGGCACTGGCTAGATGTGAATAAATGGAGACACATCATTTCTGCCTTTCAGGAACCTCCAGGATCACACGGGAAAAAAGACATGAACACAAATAACCAGGCAATAAAAGCAGAAGGTGAGAAACAATTCGCCAGAGATGGAAAGGACTATTCATTCATTTGTTCATTCAATTCCAAATCTTGATGGAGTCTATCTTGTGCATATGCATAAAGGGAACTTTTCACTAGAAAATGTGCAGAGCGTCAAGGAGAATTTGTCGTACCGGTTGTTAACTGTTTAAATGATTATCAAAGTAATTCTGTGTATTGTAGAAATTTTGGAAAGTCCAGAAAAGAGTAAAGGAACACATACACAAATTTCCCCCAAATTCACCACCCAGAGGCAATGTAATTATAGTGTTTTCCAGCCTGTTGGCTAGGGTTTTTTTTTTTTTTTTTAAAGAATTTTAGAGCTTAATTTCTATCACAAATCAGTTATAGCACAGAAGCATTTTCCCGTGCCCTCTGAAACTTGATGATTGTGATACTATTCACCCAGTGCTTTCTGTCCCCAGGGCCCATCCTAACGGCTTCATTCATTTCTGGCAGCAGGACGTTTGGGGTGTTTCCAGCTTTTCAGCATTGCACATGGACACTACAGTGGACGCCCACGAACACAAGCTCTTCGGCTGAGTGTCAACCTACAGGCTTCAGAGGAAATAATCAGAAATAGGAGCCAAAAGAAATACAAACATTTGAAGCAGATTGATAAAGATCACAACATTATTTGCTAGAAAGTTTCGGAGGAAATAGGGGGAAAAAAGTGGACCAAAAGTAAGAACATTTTCCAGGCTTTTGATAAGTATCACTAAGTGGCCTGTAGATTATGTTATCAGTTGAAACATCCCCAGTGCCTGTGCCAATACCATCTTGTCTTTCTTTCTTTCTTTTTTTTTTTTTTGAGACAGGAGTCTCACTATGTCACGTTTGGTACAGGGTGCTGTGGCATCACAGCTCACAGCAACCTCAAACTCTTGGACTTAAGCGATTCTCTTGCCTCAGCCTCCCAAGTAGCTGGGACTACAGGTGCCTGCCATAACACCCAGCTATTTTTTGTTGTAGTTGTCATTGTTTAGCAGGCCCGCCAGCCTCGGTGTCTGTGGCCGGGCCCTAACCACTGAGCTACAGGTGCTGAGCCCCAATACCATCTTTCAAGTGCAGTGAGCAGCACCTATGCCCACTTAATATTTTATCTCATTGCTGTGTGCGCTTCTTTGGCCCTTAGAGAGGTTGAGCATTGTCTCCCTGTGTAAAGGAGAGAAAGAGAAAGAATAAGAAAAGAAAAAATAAAAAAAGAGACACTGAGCATTCTCCCCCTCCCAATATTTGCTGGTCATTTGTATTTATTTTTATTGGTTTTGCCTTTTTATTCATGCCTTTTTGGAAAGTCTTCATGGACGTCTTCATCTGTTTTTATCCACTTCTGTGGGTTCTTTCTAAAGTCAGGGTTTTGACTATTGGTTTGTGGCATTTGCTGCAAACATCCTCTCATTTGTTTGTCTTTTAATTTTGCTTGCATTTTTAAATATTTGAATTTTTAATTTTTATGTGGCACAGATCTGTCAAACATTTCCTTTGTGGTTTCTTCCACGGCTTTGAAGCTTAGAAAGCCCTTCGTGTGTGAAGATCAGCAGTGGAGGGAGTTCCCAGGTGAAGGATACCGTGGGGATCTGGCCTGGAGGCCAGAGGTGATGCCATCCTGGGTGCATAGTAGGTTGAACTTCAGGGACACCTTTTTTTGAGACAGAGTTTCACTTTGTTGCCCTTGGTAGAGTGCTATGGCGTCATAGCTTACAGCAACCTCAAACTGTTGGGCTCAATCAATTCTCTTGACTGAGCCTCCCAGGTAGCTAGGATTATGGGCACTTGCCACAAGGCTCAGCTATATTCAGAGATAAGGTCTCACTCTGGCTCAGGCTGGTCTTGAATCTGTGAGCTCAGGCAAACCACCCACCTTAGCCTCCCAAGTCAGGGACGTGAAGGGTCAAAGAAGAGAAGAGCCATTGAAAATTTTCGTGGAGGGAATGGCATAGGGGAGGGTCTGCAAAACAGATTCTGTGTCTTTACCATGATCCCAGAGTGTTACAATGGTTGATTTCTACGGAGAACAATGTGGGACCCGTTCCAGAAAGCTATCAGGGGAAATGCAAAGTTCATCTCTTAGTCCTGTGATTTCCCACAAAGGATCTTAGGTGTGCCCTGAAAGTTTTCAAAGATCATTAATTAAATTATTTTCTAAAGAAGTTCAAAGCACAGTAAGTATATCCCTTTTTCACTCGTTTTTGGATCAACATAATTTAAGTGTGCCCCGGAAGTTTAACTATAGGTTCCAGTGTGCTGTGAGATAAAAAGGGTTGACAAACACGGGCTTAGTGAAACCTAAGAGAATTTTCTCCCCTTCCTTCTGAGTCTGCAGCTGTCCTGATGATGTTTCTGCTCTGATTCTGGGCTAGCTACCGGCAACAGGAAGGATCCTCCAGGCCTGCCAATTTCCTTCTGACTTCACAGCAGATTGGTACTTACGGCCTCTTTGCCCACCATGTCACCAACACCTTCCCCTTCTGCTGGGCACGGCTCCCCTCCAAGCCCTGCTGGACTGCGAACCTTGCAAGTTAGACCTCCACTTTTCAGCCCTAATGAAAACGGTAGTTTCAATACCGTTGATTCTGCTGGAGAAACCACACTCGAAATCTCTGGAAAGGAGCTAGTCTGGGTGGCCAGATTCGGGGGGAAGGAAAAGCTTACTCCTTGAGGACCGTATTTTACTTTCTGGTTCGACATCGTGGGGAAATGTATTATACCTCTTGGTCCTTTTTTTCATTCTCCTTGACAAGACAATAATATGATCTTAAGTGGAATACTTAAATATGTAAAACTACCCAGAATCCTTGCCTCCCAACACAAACATTCCATTTTTTTCCGCCTGGCCTTCTGTGTGGGCGTGCATTTTACAGCGCTGCAAATCATCACACCGACCCTCCTGTGGTTCTGTCCTTTTCACTGACCAGAGCCTGATCATATGTGTCTAGGTTTTACACGGGAGACATAAAATGATCGTTTAAAATCACTTTTAGCGAAATACACACTCGTCTCTGTGTACACCGCACACACAGACTAGCATACACATCCTAAATGTGCAATTTGAATTCTTGGAAGCAAAGTGCACCCATGTGTCCCAGGGACAAGAAAGAGACCATCACCAGCAGCTGGAGGTCCTCTCCTTACCTGTCCCAGTCACTCACCCGCCCCTTCCCAAGGTAATCACTGCCTTGATTAATTTGGACTGTTTTTGACCTTCAGGTCAATAAAATCATGAAGTGTGCTGCTGTGGTTTGAACGTGCCTCCCAAATTTTATGTGTTAGAAACTTAATCCCTAAATTCCTACAGGGTGTCCATGAAGTTCACGTGCAGTTTAAAATAACCTGCAATTTAAAATTGCACACAAACTTTATGGGCACCCTGTCTGTTGATGGTGTTAGGAGGTGGCACTGCTGGGAGGTAGTGAGGATTCGTGAAGGTGATCACGGCGTGGTTCCCACGACAGGACTGGTGGCTTATAAGGAGGAGATTTGAGCTGGCAGGTTCTTGCTTTCTTGCCAAAGCAGTAAGAAGACCCTGATCAGATGGAGCCTCTCAACTTTGACCTCCTGAGCTGTAAGAAGGCAATTTCTGTTCTTTGTCAATTACCCAGTCTGTGATATTCTGTTATAGCAACAGAACGTAGACTAATTCGTGTGTCCTCATCAGCATTTGCTCCCTTTGCTCAACATCATGTCTGTAAAGTTCACATTGCTGGCTGGGCACGGTGGTTCACATCTGTAATCCTAGTACTCTGGGAGGCCAAGGTGGGTGGATTGCTTGAGCTCACGGGTTCGAGACCAGCCTGAGCAAGAGTGAGACCCCCATCTCTAAAAATAAAAAATAAAAATAGCTGGGCGTTATGGCGGGTGCCTTTAGGCTCAGTTACTTGGGAGGCTGAGACAAGAGAATCACTCCAGCCCAAGAGTTTGAGGTTGCTGTGATGCCACTGCACTCTACTGAGGGAGACAAAGTGAGAATCTGTCTCAAAAAAAAATAATTAAAATAAAATAAAATTCACATTGCTGTGTGTCGCAATGGATCATTCGCCACCTACAGTTTTCCGTCGTAGGAGGTGCCTATCTATTCTATCTATTGCTGTGGAACAAACTACCCCAAAACCTGATGACTTAAAACAATAACATTTATTCTCTCTCACAGTTTCTGTGGGTTAAGAATTTCGACAGAAGCTGGGCTGGGCATTTCTGGCCCAGGGCCTTTCATGAGGCTGCGGGCCTCTGGCTGGGGCTACAGGTCTCCGACTCTAAGAAGAGGCATTTGCATGGCTGGCGGCTGGTGGCCTCTGCTCCTCCCCATGTGGGCTGTCTATGGTGTGGCTTGAGTTTCTTCATGACATGGTGGCTGGGTTCTCCCAGAGAGAGTGATGGAGAGACCAAGGCAGAAGCTGCAACATCTTTCACAAGTTGTCCTTGCAAGTTGCACAAGGTCACTTCCATAACATCCTACTGGTCACCACACCAGGTCAATCCAGTGTGTAAGGCGACTTCACCAAGGTGTGACTACCAGGAGAAGAGGCTTCCTAGGGGCCTTCTAGGGGCTTCTGCTGTTTATCCAGGTTTTCTGGCATCCCCCATCGTGTGGTCATGCTGGAAATTATTTGCAATTGTAGTTAATACGGACATCAACATCTTCATGCAGACATGAACATCTTCATGCACACAGCTTCTTGCTTCTGAAGTGGTTCTTAGAAATCCATCCTTGGGAGTAGAATGCCTGAGTCATAAAATCTCAGCCCATTTGTGGTTACTGTTGCCAAAAGGATTACAGTGATTTTCAGTGCTGGTATAATGTCCAACAAACAGACCAAGTCCACCTCAGCTTGGTCTGCGCTAGGCAATAAAGCTGCCGGACAAAACGTTTATATCCAAAACACAAAATGGTCCTCTGTAGTCAAGAAAATGAAGGCTGGGTGCGGTGGCTTATGCCTGTAATCCTAGCTAGCACTTGGGAGGCCCAGGTGGGCGGATTGCCTGAGCTCATAGGTCTGAGCCAGAGCAAGACCTTGTCTGTAAAAATAGCCGAGCATTGTGGTGGGCGCCTATAGTCCCTGCTACTCTGGAGGCTCAGGTAAGAGAATCACTTGAGCCCAACAGTTTGAGGTGGCTGTTGCTGTGAGCTATGACACCATAGCTCTTTACCAAGGGTGAGAAAGTAAGACTCAGTCTCAGGAAAAAAAAAAAAAAAGACCGGAAAATGGCAAACAGTAAACACTACTGTTCTCTGACCCAGTGATGCCTGGTGCTTTGTGAAAAACTAGAGACTCTTCCAAAAGATTCACTGATGTTTTCAAACCAAACTGGTTTTGCAATTGACTTTCCTGCCACCTTGGGGAACGAGGTGAGGTCCAACAAGCAGGCACTTTGCAGGAATTTCAGTTCTACCACGTACCAGCTGAGTGACCTTGGGTGGGCCTTCGGATCTGTGTGCCTCAGTATCCCCATCGGTAAATAGGAATCGTAGCACCCAGCTCCCAGGGTAGTTGTGAGGAGCATGGCGATAATATATGTAGCATTCCTGGCATCACACTTGCCGCAGAGTGGGCACCCAGAAAATGTTGGTTTTCCCCTTCTCTACCTCTCCCATTTCTCTTCTGAGTTCACACGTTTTATGCTCCGTGGCTAAAAGACTTCCTGTGATATGTCCTTGGTTTCTCCTGAAGAAAAAAAAAAAAGTACAGTATTTTTTTTCTATTTATAACAGCAATATGTTCACCATAGAAAAATTTGGAAACTGTGGGAAAGTACAAAGAAGGAAATAAAAATTACCCACAATTTCACGCCCCAGAGCTGTCACTGTTAACACTTGGGTGTGTCTACTCCCGGGTGTTGGGACACTTCTTATTCTCAGAATTCTAAGGTGTGACTCTAGGGTAGGGTGACACTTCGGTTCCGGTCCCCTTGATGCTGGGCATGGGGTGAGCACTGGAGTCCCCCAGCTATGATGGGGGACCCCGAGCTGGTCCTTCTGCTGCAGGCGTGGAAGCAGGCAGGATTTCAAGACTCAAGCCCTCACCACCTGCAAAAGGGTTAGACCAGGAGTTCCCCTTTCCCCTGCAAAGCTCTGGCCTCAGGGATTGGCCACCCCAAACTCATCCACCTTCTGGGCACTTCCTGTTTCTGGGCCTCAGTTTCCTCATCTGTTAAAGAAGCAGCTGGGCCTTGATTTCCAGGTGTAACACTGTGTGGCATGAGAGGTGCCTGTCTATGAAAAAAAAGTGCTTTGTAGTCAATTGTTGTGCCCACGTCTTTATTTCTCCGGTGGCCTTACTGTCTTCTAAGAAGAACTAAGAAGAGAAGAAGATAAACTTCCCACCAGCCCTCCATCACTTCAGCACCTGAACCCCAAGACAGCGTGAAGCCATGCGGGTAGAGGCCTCTGAGATGACCTTAGAGTTGTAGTAGCACCGTCAGTTGAAGTCCAGGTTGAAATCCCAGCTCAGCCACTTCCTGGCTGTGTGACCTGGAGAAATTGCTTAACTTCTCTGTGCCTCACTCATTTCCAACCTGGAAAGATGATAGTAATGTGGGGATTTGCTAGGTGCGGTGGCTCACACCTGTAATCCCAGAATTTGGGAGGCCGAGGTGGGTGGATTGCTTGAGCTCAGGAGTTCAAGACTGGCCTAAGCAAGAGCGAGACTCTGTCTCTAAAAAAATAGCCCCACATTGTGGTGGGCACCTGTAGTCCCAGCTACTTGGGAGGCTGAGGCAAGAGAATTGCTTGAGCCCAAGAGTTTGAGGTTGCTGTGAGCTGTGATGTCATAGCGCTCTACTGGGGAAACAAAGTGAGACTCTATCTCAAAAAAAAAAAGAAAATAATGTGGGGATTAAATTGTGTGCAGGTTAAATGAGTTAATATGCATGAAGCCCTTGAACAGTGTTTGGCACATAGTAGGTGCTGTGAGTATCAGACAGTATGGTTACTGTGCCTGAGCGTAGTAAGTGCCTAAGACATGCACCATTAGAATTGTCAGCAGTTGTAAAAATGCAGGAGTGTTTGACAAGAAAAGTGAAAGTTTCCCCTGCCCCACCTAATCTCCCTCTCCAGAAGAAACCACTGTGAACGGTTCCCTGAGCCACCTTCCGGATCGGTCTCTAGAAATACACAATGGTCAGTTCCATATAGTATTTTATTTTTAAAGCACCGTATCACGCATATTGTTCTGCAACTTGCTTTTTAATTCACAACATCATGGCACACTTTCATGTCAGGACGTGTAAGTGTATAGCAATTAAATTCATGCCATCAGCCCCCTACTGATGGGCAGTTAGGCATCTTGCTGTAACGTTTCTCACTCCAAAAGTAGTAGTTTTGAGGCTGAGAAGATGAGGGTGACACAAGCCAGGCATCATCAGCTACTCTGGGAGGCAGAGTCAGGGATTGGTTGGCCCTTCTGAGTGGCTCTAATGTGTCATTCTAGGACTCCCCCTCCTCCTAGCACCCAGAGGGGACAGAGGTCTGCCTAAGAGTATTCCCTGCAGACAGAGGTTAAGACAGAAGTGGAGGGTGGAGAGAAAACAAGTACACAAAAGGACCTGGAGGCCCTTTCTTTTTTTTTTTTTTTTTTTTTTTTGCAGTTTTTGGCCAGGGCTGCGTTTGAACCCGCCACCTCCGGCATATGGGGCCGGTGCCCTACTCCTTTGAGCCACAGACACTGCCCAGCCCTTTCTTTAAAGATACAGAAAAAGTGCAGAAATAGTCCAAAAAATATCTGTATACTCCCCTACTCAGATGTAATAACTGTTGACGTTTGGCCGTATTTGTTTTACCTGTCTATGTATTACCTACACACACATGCACGCACATCCACACTCAAGGGGTCTTCAAAAAGTTCACAGAAAATGCATATTATGAAAAACCAAGGCATGAATTTCAAATTTTTTAGCACCAAAATAAGCTCTTACTAAATTTTTTTTTTTTTTTTTTTGCCAGAGTCTTAAGCTGTCACCCTGGGTAGAGTACTGTGGCGTTATAGCTCACAGCAACCTCCAACTCTTGGGCCCCAAGCGATCCTCTTGCCTCAGTTTTTTTTTCCCCCTATTTTTAGTAGAGACGGAGTCTCGCTTTTGCTCAGACTGGTCTCGAACTCGTGAGCTCAAGTAATCCACCTGCCTTGGCCTCCCAGAGTGCTAGGATTACAAGTGTGAGCCACCGTGCCCAGTCCTCTTACTAAATTGTTGTGACATGTCTGAACAGAATCCAGCACTAAGAAGGAAAAATATCAGTTCGACAAGCACTGTTCTAAGAGTTCCATGCATATTAACGCATTTAATCTGCACAATTTAATCCCCACATTATTATCATCTTTCCAGGTTAGAGATGGGTGAGGCACAGAGCAGTTAAGTAACTAGCTCAAGGTCACACAGCCAGTAAGTGGAAGACGATTCTGCTAAAATTGAAGCAAGGACAAACATCAAATTTATGGTGAAGCTGGAGTGGAAGAAGAATGAAATCACTGATGCTTTATGAAAAGTTTATGGGGACAATACACCCAATAAAGCGTCAGCTTGCAAATGGATAACTTGTCTTAGGAGGGGCTGAGGTGATGTTGAAGATGAAGCCCACAGTGACAGGCCACTCGCATCATTTTTGAGGGAAAAAGATTCATCTTGTTTGTTCCCTAACTGTAGAGGACCAATGATTCGCAGCAGAAACAACAGTCAGTGCCACGGACTGATTCAGCTTACACAATTCTAAGCTGCCTTTCTTCCTGACAGATGTCAAAACTAGCTGTCGAGATCTGCTGCAGGGAAGTTAGCAGAGCTTTTGATGGAAATTATAAACAAATGGAGTTAAGGGCCTGAATCATTTCTTCAAAAAATTCTCAGGAGATGGAACATGGCTTTGTTGCAGGACTGGAGACTTGAAACCAATAGACTCTCACCAAAGATTACAGGGGAAGGAATTTCATTTGCTAATGGGAAAACAAACTCAGCAGGCCATCAGCCTTAAAGCGATGAGCCCCCTAATTAGCTCTGTCCCTGTCCTTTTGTTGGAGTTACAAGTAGACAGACAAAGGAATTACCGTATTATTTCTCAATGGAGGGGTCAGATCATGTGCAGGGGTTACAGAAGCAGAAGCAAGCAGTGTGTGTTAGTTTCGAGGACCTAGGGTGCTAAGTTTTACAAATTCTTAAGGGCTGGGTTACCATGGGGAGGACCTTGCAGGAGTGTCCTTGGGCTTCTCTGAGAAGCTTTTTTCTTTTTCTTTTTTTTTTTTTTGAGACAGAGTTTTACTCTGTCACCCTCAGTAGAGTGCCATAGTGTCACAGCTTACAGCAACCCCCAACTCCTGGGCTTAGGTGAGTCACTTGCCTCATTCTCCTAAGTAGCTGGGTCTACAGGCGCCTGCCACAATGCCCAGCTATTTTTTGTTGCAGTTTGGCTGGGGCCAGGTTTAAACGTGCTACCCTCAGTATATGAGACCGGTGCCCTACTCACTGAGCCACAGGTGACACTCAGCTTTTGTTTTTTTTAGACTTTGCTTTTCCCAGGTATCCTCTCTCAGCTTCACCAGGACAATCCTGAAGATAAGACACAGTCAAAGCCATGGCTCCCAAGAGGCAGAAGTGGTCCAGCTGCAGCAAAAGTGGACGGGTTAAGAGCAAAAGTCACAGCAGCAGTTTTGGGGGATGCCCAAGGCATTTTGTTTGTTGACTTCCTGGAGGGCCAAATAATGATGACATCTGCCTGTCATGACAATGATTTGGGAAACATTCGGCCACAGCTTTAGTGGAATAACACCCAGGAAGGCTTCACCAGAGAGTCCTTCTCCAACACGACAAGGCTCCTGCTCACGCCTCTCATCAACCACGGGCAATGCGGTTGCAATGGGATGTCATGAGGCGTCACCTTAGAATCCTGATTCAGCTCCTTATTATTTCTTTATGTTTCCTAATTTTAAACAGATCTTTAAAGGGAGCCCATTTTTCATTAGTTAATAATGTGTAAAAGACTGCCTTGCCATGATTAAATTTCCAGGACCCTCAATTCTTTAGAGATTGACTAAATGACTGGTATCATCACTTACAAAAAGCCCGTCTTGTTGAGAAGTTTATTATCTTTTAAATCTATTAAGTATTATTATTTTTATTATCTTATTTATTATCTTTATTATTATCTTTATCTTTTATTATTATCTATTATTATTATCTTCTATTATTATCTTTTAAATTTATTATCTTTTAAATCTGTTAATTTTATTTTCCATGGACTTTTAAAAGTCTCCATATATAAAAACAGATATTCTTTCAAAGTAAGTGGTAAATATCATGACACTTCAGCCCTAAATAATTTACCATTCATCTCCTAATGAATATGGCTGTTCTCCTACATAACCTAAGAAAAGTAACAATCCTTCCTCTTCTTTTTTTGGAGACAGAGTCTCACTCAGTTGCCCAAGCTAGAGTGCTGTGGTATCATAGCTCACAGCCTCAAACTCTTGGGCTCAAGCAATCCTCTTGCCTCAGCCTCCCTAGTAGCTGGGACTATAGGTACCCACCACAATGTCTGGCTAGTTTTTATATTTTTAGTAGAGACAGGGTCTTGATTTGCTCAGGCTGGTCTTGAACTCCTGGGCTCAGGCAATCCACCTGCCTTGGCCTCCCAGAGTGCTAGGATTACAGGTATGAACCACTACATGCGGTCCTAATAATGCTTTTCTAATGAATGGAGTTTTAAACTTCCCAAGTTCCAGAGGATCACCCTCTCTTTTCTTCCCCATACCTGAACCTCCCTCCTTTCCTCCCTAGTCCTGTGCCTACAACCCCCATCAACAGCCTGGAGATGGAGGCATGGGGTGGAACTGGGCTATTTTCCTGTCTGGGAACCAGATGTTGGCTCCCAGCATGGCTGAGCTGGGGCTGGAGACACTGACCCAGGTTCTGGGACCGGCAAAGACTGGAACAAGTGCAGTCAGGGCTCTGCAACTCCACTCGCTACCCGTGAGGAGCTTTGGGGGCAGATTAGGAATCATTCTCCCACAGACACAGCTCGTATTCCAGTGCACTGTTCAGTAGTGGAGTTGGTTAGATTCTGGCCTCAATCCTAGAGCCAGCACTTCGTGTAGTGCACAAGCCATAGAACGTTCTGGGGTAACCCTGACTGGTGGGGGTGATTTGGTCAGCAGGATGGGGCGGAGAGAGATTTCTCTGACCTGGAAGCAGGTGACATAGCAGTTACCAGCGGGCTCTCTGCGCCCACGGGCATTTATTGTGCAGTCAGTCTGTGTCGAGCCCCATGCGGAATTATCTCATGCTGTTTTCGTGACCTCTGTGGACCAGGCGCCATTGTTACCCTCACTTTAGGGATGAGAACACAGGCTCAGAGAGGTTCTGTCTCTTGCTCAAGGCTGAATGAGGGCTCTGTCCTGGATCTATTGCCTCTTGGGACTGTATCTGAAGAAGCATGTCCCACCATCGTTAGGGGTTCCCAGGAGCCCGACTCAGACCCGGGCTTCTGCTCAGTAGTCTGGGGTGGGGGCTGAGCAGCCTGATGTGCGCCCCCTTCCTGGTTAACAATCACTGGATGGCAGGAGCTCATGGAAACTCAGGGCTCCTGTCAGAGAGGGTTTGCCCACCCTTAACTCACTTAGGGTGGAGATTGTGTCATCCAGAGGTCAGAAGGGGATCCGGCAGGGGTCAGGAGTTCTGTGGAGTTCTCCACCCCACACAGGGACCTAGTTCCATCACTCTCCCTCCCCACGTGCAGACAGGCACCTGGCTATCCTGGCTCATCTGGTCAGCAGTTGCCCTGGTGGGCTGGGGAGCATGACATGGGGTGATGTTGGTTCTTCCTACCCTGGCCATGAGCTCGGTCCTGGAAGGCTGATGGTGGCTGGGGAGCTGGTGGCCAGTGTTGGGGCTGCTGAAGCCCACAGCTCACATTTCCTCAAGGAGCAGGAGAGTATGGACCATGGTAGATTCTGAGAGTTCTGAGCCACTGCCATCCTCCCAGGCCAACCCTTCAGACAAGGGACCATTCACACCACCCCTGCCCCAGAGGGTGTTCAGATGGGCGCTCCCTCCTGGCAGGTCCTGCTGTCAATGCTGACACACTCACCGCAGAGCCTCCGCAGACTGGAGAGGTGCTTAGAAGGGGCGGGTGGGGTGTGGGCTTCAATAACTTCTAACCTGCGCTCACCAGTCTGGGGTTGGCTGTGTTACCTGTTCTCCTGAACAAACCTCTCACTGTGGCTTTGGAACTCCGCGGCTGTTTCTCAATCGTCAGATAGGGTGATGTTTTTGTGTACCTGGACCTAAAAGAAATCAGACTGGGTTTAAAGCTCAGGCAGCGGACCACAAGGTACTTACGTGGTGACTCCTTTTGGCTTGTTTGTTTTGGGGGGAAAGGCAATGAGTAGAAATTTTTGCCTGCTGCTGACCTACAAGGCATGGAAGGTTAGATGGTAGTGTCTTGAAGGAGGTAGAGGAGGAGGAATGGCCATGGGGAAAGGACACTGTGGGTAGGGATAGTTGGTAGCCCCTGAGGGAGGAGATGGGGACTCCAAGTCTCCCAGAAGCTGAGAGGAAACTGAGACTGACAGTGATCAGTGGTGTGCCCAGGGTCAACAGTTGGAGGCAAAGTCCCTGTGGACAACTGAATGGACACCAGACACGTGTCAGGCCACCTCTGTTCCTTCTCCTGCTCTCCGGACCTGCATTTCCCCTCTCCCATTCTCAGTGGTGCACTGACCCATCCTTGCGGGGTCCAGGTGTCCACATCCAGTGTTCCTTCCTGGCTGGGGGGACCTGCAGTGGCTTCAGGCCCCACACCAGGAGGCTCACGCTGCCCCTGGACTCCACAACCAATCCCTCCTCTGCGTCGCTCGCGTCAGACCTGGGTTCTCACGGCTGCTGACCTATCACTATTCTCCCAGCTCTCCCTTCCCAGCCATCCTGGCTCCATCTTCCCTCTCACCCTTCACACAGGCCCTCTCAGGTCCTCCCTGTGAGGGTAACAGTGATGCTGAAAGGCAGCTGCCCATTTATAGGGGCTCTGAACCAGGCACTGTGCCAGAGTCTCCGTGAGCTTCCCCAAGGCCCAACACATCACCACGGATGTGGAAGGGAACCTGCCTCCTACTTCAGCCCCAGGGCTGGGGGCTGACACTTGTGCAAAGCTTGGAGAAGACTCAGGGGAACTTTTGGTGGTTGCTCAAGTTGCCCCCCGACCAGAGGAAAAGGAGTTAAAGTGGCA
>NW_003852551.1:1210382-1218548 GCF_000181295.1 Otolemur garnettii
GAGAGACCATGTCTGTGCCAGGCCCAAATCCCGGGCCCTATGGGAAGGGACGGTGGGGAAAAGAAAGTGAGACCCGTGCTCCCTGCAGGTGAAGATGATGCCAGGGGCCCTTGGGAGCTGAGCTGAGCATTGACAGTGGCGGGCTCTCCTCTGCTGCCCGTGGCCTGATGATGAAGGGTCTACACGCAGGGATTCATCTGGGACAGTTCCCCGTTTTAACATCGTAGGGTAGGGGGGCTCTCCCCACCCTTTCTTCTCTGCACAGCTGTGTGTGTGTTTGTGGGCACCCAAGCACACGTGCATTTTCCTCCACATTGATCCGACTCTCCTGCGTGTCCCCTGACTCCCTTCCCTAGACTTTGCGGAGTCGTCCTCGTTAGCGGCCCCATGATTCATTGTGTGAGGGGGATTTAATGCTGCTCATAAAACACCACTTCACATTCTGTTTTCTTTTCTCCCCTTTCTCTCTCGGCCCCTCCACTCTGGAGTCTGGCTTTTCCCCCTGCATTTGGCCAGTTATATAAAATAAATACACCCAACTCCGCAGGAGGAAATGACCTTCAGGGGTTTTGAGGCCTTCTTAATGGGGTCTGAGCGCTGCTGACAGCTCCACGCTTCCCCCGTTTTACTATTTTACGTTCTGAGACTTGGCCGGGGACTGGTGTCTCAGATCCCAAGTGTCCCAGGCTGCCTGGCAGGGCCATTTAGCAAGGTCAAGGGCAGAGCCCACACACACACGGTGCCATTTGGCTTCTCCCTGGGCTTACCTCTGCCTGTGGCTGCCAATGGTTAGTTTTTTATTTCTTTTCATTGTAGTCTCTAACACTATAATCTGTATAGAAGTGAAGATCTCGTCTCCCTGCTATGTGCGGAGCTGGAGCCGCTGTGGGCTTCTCAGCTCCCTGTTGAAATGCAAATCGCATAGACCACTACTGCAAGTTTATTTATCCCAGCAGGAGACCCGGCTTAGGATGCCCTTGGCAAAGGTAGAATGAATGAATGAATGAATGAATGAAAACAAAGCTGTGCTGAGCAGTCTGTCTCCTGAAGGACATGTCTTCAGCCGTCTGGAGCTGGAAGATCTGGATTTGGTATGTGGCCTTTTTTTTCCTGCATGACCTTGGGCAGATGTCAGTTTACTTTGGGGAACTTCAGTTTTTCCATCTACAAAATGGGGGATATTGCCTGCCCAGTTCAGTTCACCTCACAGACTTGTGGAGGTCAAAGCAGAAGGCCATCCTTTTTTTTGAGATAGTCTCACTTTGTTGCTCTTGGTAGAGTGCTGTAAAATCACAGCTCACAGCAACCCCCAACACTTAGGCTCAAGTAATCCTACTGGCTCAGTTTTTTATTTTTAGTAGAAACGGGGGTCTCACTCTTGCTCAGGCTGGTCTTGAGCTCGTGAGCTCAAGGGATCCTCCCAGAGTGCTAGGATTACAGGTGTGAGCCACCTTGCCTGGCTGGCAAAACCATCTTTAAAAGATGAAGAGAATGTGGAAACTTCTGAGACCAAGTTCTAGGTATAAAAATCAAGGCAAGACCGAGCGACACAGGCTATGATGTTTAGGGGTTTAATGCCCTTCTCTTTCTCTCTAGAATAGCCCTGGCACAGTCCTACCAAAATAGTCCTACCCACAATGGTAGCCAGGAGCTTGTCAGCTTTTATTTTAAACTGTTGTAACGAGTAGGTACTGAGCATCTACTTTTGTGTCGAAAATATTCTAATGTATGTATATGAATAGAATAAAATTAACATCAGTTCCCATTTATTAAACTCTTGCCCTTGTGGGTAGCAATTTTACTCCTTGTACAGATCAGGAGACTGAAGTCCACAGAGGTGAAGTGACCTGCCCAGGCTCACACCACCAGGAAAGGAAGAAGCAGATGGCGAACCCGAGGGTGACTGACCTTGGTGGAGTATGATTAGTCCCTAAATGGACCTTGATTGCAACAACTGGTCAAGGTAGGACAAGGGACTCAGAACAGACTCCTGACTCGGGCGGCAGGTGGGGGGGACACTGTCCACCTCACACACTACCATGAACAGAATTCATGGCATCTCGAGGGAAAACAAAGGGTTTGGAGTCAGAGAGACCTGGGCTTGTGTCCCAGCTCTGCCACTTTCTGGCTGTGTGACTTTAGGCAAATCCTTTCACTTCTCTGAGCCTCAATCGGTTCATTTGCGAAGTGGATAAGAAGTCGCCTACCTCATGGGCTTGAGTGAATCAAGTATGTTACAGCTGTGAAAACACCATGTGAACGGTAAATACTATTCGTTCACTCCTGAAATGGGCATTTATAACATACCCACTTTCACGCCAAGCCCTTTTCTAGGATCTGAGGATATGGCAGCAAACATAACAGATGAGGTCCTAGTCCCCAGAGGTTACTTTTTTTTTTTTTTTAAGACAGAGTCTCACTCTGTTACCCTGAGTAGAGTGCCGCAGCGTCATAGCTCACAGCCACCTCCAACTCCTGGGCTCAAGTAATCTTCTTGCCTCAGCCACTCAAGTAGCTGGGATTACAGGAGCCTACCACTGTGCCTGGCTAGTTTTTGTATTTTAGTAGAGATGGGGTCTCGCTGTTGTTCAGGCTAGTCTCGAACTCCTGAGCTCAGGCAATCCACCTACCTTCACCTCCCAGAGTGCTAGGATTACAGGCGTGAGCCACCACACCCGGCCCCTGGAAGTTACTTTTGAGTGACTGGAGCCAGGTGATCGGCAGGTAAACCAGTGGGACAGTTCAAGGGGCGGTGAAGATCCAGCACAGGACAAGGGATGAGCTGATGGAGCAGGCTGCTGAGCCAGATGCCAGGGCCTCTCTGATGAGGTGACATTGGCGCAGAGGTCCTGGAGGTCCAGGGCACTGTATAGAACACTGTACAGCTCTCCTCCCTGAGGCAGGTGGGAGCTGGTGCACGTGAGGAAGCCTGCGTGCAGGGACTCAAGAACCCGGGTGTTCTTTGTTTGGAACAGGGGAGGAAGGCACTGTCAGGCAGGAGGGTGGGGCACCTGCTCTGAGTCTCTCCCCGACCCAATCCAGCAGGATTGAAGGGCAGAGCCAGGGCCCTGCGGAATCTGTACCCCTGTGTCCACAGATTCACGAAGATACTGACAGCCGGAGAGGGGCTGAGATCACACTGCCAGGGGCTGCTGCCACTCCCAAGAGGCTCAGGAATGCATTTCCAGGAGAATCCTGGGAGCATCCCTCACTAGCAGAGGTGGGGGTTTAGACTGGTTGGCCTGACATTCCCACACTTTCAAAACACCCCAATATCCAAGATCCATCCACTATCGTGTGTAGCAGACCATATAAAGGAGAAGTGAAAGTTAAGCTCAGAATACTCCGTAAATATAAGAAACACCTGTGATGTAACATCTCAGTAAGACAACACCTTGGTGATAAGGGCATGGGGAAGGGATTCAGATCTCCTTAACACGAGAGCACGTGAGATGAGAACATCAGTGCTTGGCAGTCTCTACACCTGTGGTGCAAATAGCCACGGGATCACGTCTGTAAGTAGCTGCAGGAGTGGTTAGTCCGGGTTCAATTTTCATTTTTTCACAGACTTGCTTGCTCTGACTCTTTTGCTCCTGCTTGCAGGGCGTCTTCCCGGCACCCTGCTCTAAGAAGATGGCTAAGATTCATTCTCCTACTAAGACTAGTTTCTCTCTCTCTCCCTTCTGCGAAGATGAAAAGCCCTCAGGTACCTAAGGGGAGTTGATCCCAAGCAAGGTAACACAGCGGTCCGAGTCTGGACAACAGATAAGCCGGGACCGGAGACCTGGCCAGTCACAGGCCCTGATAATCATGATCTTCACAAGACAGATCTTTCAAAAAATGCCATTTTCTCCCCAGTGCAATTGGTTTGACTGGAGCTTTCTTTCTTTCTTTTTTTTTTGAGACAGAATCTCAAGCTGTCACCCTGGGTAGAGTGCTGTGGCATCACAGCTCACAGCAATCTCCAACTCCTGGTCTCAAGTGATTCTCCTGCCCCCACCTCCCAAGTAGCTGGGACTATAGGAGCCCGCCACAATATCCGGCTAGTTTTTGGTTGCAGCTGTCATTGTTTGGCGGGCCCGAGATGGATTCTAACTCGCCAGCTCAGGTGTATGTGGCTGGTGCCTTAGCCACTTGAGCCACAGCCGCAGAGCCAGCAGATGCCCCACCCTCCCCTTCTTACCTTCTCAGCTCCCTGCACAGCTGGCTTCATCCCTACCATTCCTGGGTGGCGGGCTCTAGTCTTTCCATCCCTCTGGCTGGTGGGAGCTGGACAGGTCACTCAGCCTCTCTACATCTCCATCTCTTCGGCTCCTAACAGGGTTGAGTGGAGGACAGGCTGCCGGTCTGTGACCACATGACAATGGTGCTCCATTCGGGAATGTTCCTCCAGGCACCAGAGCCCTTTCTCCAAGGGGTGTTTGGGACCTGTCTGGAGGGCTGGTCTGAAAGGACCTCTGGTTGCTGCTAGTGGCTGGAAGGTGGAAGAGATCTGTGCTCACACGGGGAGCTGCTGCTTCAGCTTTGATCATGGTGTGGGAAGTAAGGAAGGGGAGTCTGGGTGGGGCAAATAGCCCAGATGACATTAAGATCCTCAGCTATAAGAAATGGCAACTGGAGGGCATTGCCTGTGGCTCAAAAGGGTAGAGCACTGATCCCATATGCCAGAGGTGGTGAGTTCAAACCCAGCCCTGGCCAAAAACTGCAAAAAAAAAAAAAAAAAAGAAAAGAAATGGCAACTGGGTCCAACCCATTCCCCACCCCCACCATTCAAAAAACTATCTATCGGTCATCTATCTTTCATTTATTATCTATCTATCTGTACAAGTTTACCCTTAAGGACTTTATAGCTCAAAGTATGGTCTGTGGACTGAAGTGTTAGTACCTCTCAGGGTTGGGCCAGGCCCCCTGCAGTTGTGAGCCAGATTCCACGTTTTCTCATGAGCCGCAGATGACTGGATGCAGAGTAAGTCTGAGCAGAGCTGGGCTGGGCACTGGCGGGTCAGGCTTGTCACAGCCTTGTCTGTGGTGAGAAAATACAGTGGAGAAGGCACACTGTGTGCCACAGGGACTTACAAGGACCATGAAATGCAGACAGGTAGAAGTAGGAGGGAGGACAAGAACCCAGCCTAAACCTGTTGATGCATATTGAAAACATGCATGTGGCAAGGAGAGTGTTGTGATGGTTGGTGCAATGGCAGTCATGTTGTGTTGACATGAACTGTCCTGAACATGATCATTGCTCCAGGTATGTAACAGGGCCTTGTTTTTAGGAGGCCAGGGTGGGGGCAGGGTCCTGACATGTGCACTATACTTCCACATGGTTCAGCAAACAACACGCATGTAGCTATTCCAAGAGGGAGCATTAGTGGAGCAGAATGTTGATAATGGCCAGCCTAGGTGAACTGGGGATTCCTAGTTTTTTGTGTTTTTCTTATCCTATTTTTTGAGACAGAGTCCCACTCTGTCACCCCAGCTTGAATGTACTGGCATCATCATACCTCACTGCAACCTCAAAACTCCTGGCTTCAAGTGATCCTCCTGCCTTTGCCTCCCAAAATGCTAGGATGACAGGCATGAGCCATCGCACCCAGCCTCTGGTCACTTTCTGAGGGCTTAAAATATTTTTCAAAGTTAAAATAGAATACTAAAAAATTTCAGAACAAGGCATTTGCCTTTCTAGACAGGAATGACTGTGTGACATTTCAGGAGTGTGATTAGATCATCCGCTGCCCCTGTAGGCACTAGAATCCATCTGGAAGGGCCAGGTGGGAATCTGTGTCACTCTGACACACTAAGCCTCTTTCCTCATCTGTGGCATGTGGAGAGTTGCAGCACTCCCTCCCCTACCTCTAGCATAGTGCCTGGCCTATACTGAGGACTCAGCAAATGAGGGCCTGTACCTTCATTGCTCCTGTCCTTGGTCCTTGGGTCATGGAATCATAGACTCTTTTTTTTTTTTTTGAGGTAGAGCCTCAAGCTGTCCCTCTGGGTAGAGTGCTGTGGCATCACAGCTCACAGCAACTTCCAACTCCTGGGCTCAAGCGAGTCTCTTGCCTCCGCCTCCCAAGTAGCTGGGACCACAGGCGCCCGCCACAACGCCTGGCTATTTTTTGGTTGCAGCCATCATTGTTGTTTGGTGGACCCGGGCTGGATTCAAACCTGCCACCTTAGGTGTATGTGGCTGGTGCCTTAGCCACTTGAGCCACAGGTGCTGAGCTGGAATCATAGACTCTTGAAGTGAAAGGGCCTCTAGAGGTCAAAAGATCCACCCCTACATCCTGTGATGGAATCACCTCTATAGCATCCCTGCCGGGTAGCACCCAGCTTTACCTTGATCTCTTCCAATAATGGGGCACCCCCTTACCTCTCCGGGGCAGATGTATTAACAACTCTTTCTGGCACAGAGCTCAAACTTATATATTGGTGGTCTCCTCCCACAGATCCATGTCCTTTCTCTCGGGACTGCGTGGAGCCCATCACATACCTGATCCTCTTGCAAATACAGCTCCCTGAGCCTCCAGCCCTCCCCCACATGATGCTCCAGCCCTCACCCTCCTCACCTTCCACTTCCCCACTTTTTTTTTTTTTTTGCAGTTTTTGGCCAGGGCTGGGTTTGAACCCACCACCTCTGGCATATGGGGCCAGCACCCTACTCCTTTGAGACACAGTCACCACCCCCACCTCCCACTTCTTAACCCTCTTATTTGTCCAGATCCTTCTTCCATGTGGGGTTTGACAAAGATTCTAGGTACAGAATGCAGATATGCTGGCAGGGCCTTTGGCTTCCTGGTTATACAGCACGGGGCAGATTTATCTGCTTCCATGGCTGTCGCCAGCTCCCAGCCTCGCTCTCTGTCTCTCCCGATTCTCTGAGCTTCCTACAAGCATAGCCCCAGCTGCCCCCAGAGCGAAGGTGGGGCTCTTGCCTCCCTACCTTAGCTGGAGAGGGTCAGGCTGGACCAGAGGAGACCCCAGCAAACCATGGTGGTTCTTACTGAAAAATAAAGTCTTTTTTTAATTCCAAAAAGAAACCAAGTTCATTGTAAACATGTGAAATGGATCGGAAGTGTGTAGAATAAACGGTAAAACTGCTTTTCGCCTCTGCCCCTCTTAGTTTGAGGCAGCTCCTTCCAGGGGCATCTCTGTCTGCGCGTCCACACTGTAAAGCTTTTCTCTTGCCAGAATGCATGTTGATGGCTTATCTGTCAAGGACACGTTCCATGTCAGCACATACACTCAACTTCATTCTTATTTTTAAAATCAAATTTTGAAAGCAACGTTATTAACTATTCTCAAAAGAAAGTGGCGCCCATCGCAGCCCCCAGAGGAGCTCAGTGTGGCACAGCAGCCCCTGAGATTTAGTGTGGCAGGCCCTTCAGAGCTGCCCTCTGATGTGCAGTGTCACCTGAGAACCTTTGTTTCCTGTGAGGCTGTGCCAGGGGTAGGATGAGCCAGGAGGCGAAAAGAGCTCTGCCTTGCCAGAGTCCTGGCCTCCAGCCACAGCTCTGGCACTCACCGTCTGGAGTCCTTGACAAAGTCACATCCTTTGTCTGAAGCTCGGTTTCCTCAACCTCAAATGAGAATGCTGGTCCAGAGGGGACCAGAAGCCTTTCCTGGCTTGCAAGTGGGACAGCTGTCTATTACCCAAAGCCACAGGGCAAGGCACTGCCCAGCTCTCTGTACCGTTCCTCTCTGCTGTCGGGAACAGCTGTCTCTGTACCAGGGAACCATGGGAAGGCACTAGTGGACTGTTTTAGAAGTTTGGGGTGGGAGTTGTAGTTTCTGCTCCTGAACTTTTGCCCGAATAGGTGGAGCCCATCTGTCGGTTGCTCCCTCAGAAGGAAGTTGGATGGGATGGGAGGGGGCCGTGGATGCCTGGGTGACCCAAAGCCGAGCCGAGACTCTCAGTCTTGCAGAGGACCTTCCAGATCAGCTTCCTGTCCATGACTTGAACGCCTGTCATGTGGCATCAGGAAGGACTTGTATCCCTCAGGATCCAACCGAGAAAGCAGAAACATTCTAGATGTGTCAGAGAGAGGGACTTAGTACCAGGAGCTGGTCACACCGGTTATGGGTGACACTCAGAAGCCAAAGAGAGAGTGTGGGGTTGACCCAGAGGTTAGCCACTACGGGAAGCTGTCAATACCCCCAGGATGGAGAGGC
>NW_003852551.1:1218702-1220388 GCF_000181295.1 Otolemur garnettii
GCCCACCCCTCCTTCGTGTCCTCCAGCACTCCGCATTGGCAGAACCCACTGGAAACTGGCTGGCAAGAGAGCCTGGGCAATGCAGCCTGCAGACATTGGCCTCTCAGCACAGAGAGAATGTATTTGAGGTTAGAAGATCAGGGTTGGCCCTGTGACTATTTGTGTTTTTAATGCTTTGGGTGGTGGGGAGCTCACTCTCTAACTGTAAAGGTGGTGGCAATGGCCCATTTTGCTGCCAGCAGAGTATGAGCGTTTGGCTCAGAGTAAGGAAGAAACCTTGGTTTCCTGTGACTCCCAACCTGAAGACCAGGGCTCTGTTTTTGGAGCTGGAGCCCTTTGTGTGTTGCTTTCACCCCTCCCCCACCTGCCAAGACTCAATTCTCCCAGGAAGCCTTCCTGCACCCCCATGTTGAGTGACAGTACCCTTGCGTCCTTCCATGGCACCTGTGCTCTCTTCTCCACTTAGCATGATGTAGTTTTTCATGATGTTCAATGTGAATTTCCTTGTTTGTTCCACCTAAGTCATTGGGGTACAGACTTGGCGAACCTGACTTTGGCCTCCTGGTACAGGCACCAAGAGATGTTTGCCAACCAGGTCTCTTAAGTACCTGGTATGCATTACCTAATTTAATTCTCCTAACAACCCCCAAAGCAGATATGATCATCTACATTTCTCCACCGGGGAACCTGAGGTTCAGGGAGGAGGATGCCCAAGACCACTTGGCTAGTAGGGCAGAGCTAGTATTTGAACCTAGCCTCTTCTGGCTGTGAAGGCCACATTCCTGGCCACAGGGCAACATGGTTTGGCCCCAGTACAGCCGACAGCAGGGTGGGATTGCGTGAGATGCCTCACTGGGAATGTTTCCAGGCCAGCGTCTGGTCCCTTGACTCCACTGTCTGTCCAAGGCTCTGCATTAGCCCCTTGCAGACAAGGCGCCCATTCCCACGGCCATGTCTTCATTCTGAAATGGCCAAGAGTCCAGCCTGGGACAGCAGGTCTGACCGCAGACTGGCAGATGTTTCCACGTGTGGAAGTGGGATGTGAGTGTGGTGCGCCATTTCTGTGGTTCCCTTTGGATGGGGTCCACTCATGGTCTCGTTGCCCCATGGCTATTGTGTATACTCTTTACACTGCCCTCAATAGTGCTTTTCACTAGCAGAGCACTTTCCAGTGTGTATCGCACTAGTACACGCCTTAGCTCAGTGACCTTCCCAACAAACCTGGGACCTGGATCTGTTTGCTTGACAGAAGCTCAGAGAGGCTAAGTGACCACAGTGACGACACAAGCTGCCTTTATGGAGTTCTCCACATGCCTCGCCAAAGCTTGGCAATGCACCACTCTGCACACAGTGTGTCACTTAATCTTCACGACAGCCCTAATCATTAGGTAGGTGTTTTTATTATTGTTATCTGTATTTTGGAAGTAAGGGGACTGAGACTCAGAGAGGACAATTGACTAGCCCAAGATCACACAGGGGCAAATTCAGACCTACAACTCATCTGTTAGTCTTGATTATTGGTTCAAAGTTCTAACCAACTCTTGAAAACACCCATAAAACTTAACAATATAGGCTTGGCGTCTGTGGCTCAAGTGGCTAAGGCGCCAGCCATATACACCTAAGGTGGCGGGTTCAAATCCAGCCCGGGCCCGCCAAACAACAATGATGGCTGCAACCAAAAAAAAA
>NW_003852551.1:1220483-1260259 GCF_000181295.1 Otolemur garnettii
AGCTGTGATGCCATGGCACTCTACCCAGGGGGACAGCTTGAGGCTCTGTCTCAAAAAAAAAAAAACAAACTTAACAATATATATTACTATATTTCAACAAATTTATGACATCACTGAATATAGATACACCACTATTTTATATACCTAAGAATATAACATACAATACTTATCACTTAGCATTTTTAATTTTATATTTATTAAGAGAATCTTTTATATTTATATGCATCATATATATATCATGTTGTCCATACATAAAAGGAAAATTTATATGATATGAATTTAAAATTTAATTTTTGAGACACAATCTTACTCTGTGCCCTGAGTAGAGTGCCATGGTGTCATCGTAGCTCACAGCAACCTTAAACTCTTGGGCTCAAGTGATCCTTCTGGCTCAGCCTCCTGAGTAGCTGGGACTACAGGTGCTTATCATGACACCTGGCTAGTTTTTCTACTTTTAGTAGAGATAGGGTCTCACTTTGCTCACGCTGGTCTCAAACTCCTGAGCTCAAGTGATCCACCTCCCTCAGCCTCCCAGAGTGCTAGGATTACAGGTGTGAGCAGCTGACCTATGAAATGAATTTTATATGAAAATAAATTTCCCATTTAAAATTTGACTGACTCAGAGTAATTGAAGCCCATGATTTTTCATATAGTAGTGTCCTCTGTGCCAGCGAGTGTTGGTAACAAAGATTTCTCTCTCTCTCTCTCTTTAAAAATATTTCATGGAGGTATAGCTTACACATGGTAAGTATACTTGATGAATATTTTTTCTATTTTTGAGACAGAGTCTGTCGCTCTGGGAAGAGTGCAGTAGCATTGTCAAGCTCATAGCAGCCTCAAACTCCTGGGCTCAAGTGATTCTCCTGCCTCAGCCTCCTGCCTAGCTGGGATCACAGGCGCCCTCCACAATGCCTGGCTAATTTTTCTATCTTTAGTAGAGATGAGGTCTTGCTCTTGCTCAAGCTGGTCTTGAACTCCTGAGCTCAGACAATCCACTGCCTCAGCCTCCCAGAGTGCTAGGATTATAGGTATGACATCAGGATTGTTAAATATCTCAGAAATTTGGCAAACTCATTGGCAAACAATAGGCCACTTAAAATCTGTGGTAATGGGAGTATTTGCATCTTGGAAATCAGTAGATGCTACACTTCAGGGCTTCCCCTTTCCCCTTTATTTTTAAATTAATTATTTTTTTTAGAGACAGAGTCTCACTCTGTCACCCTCAGTAGAGTGCTATGGCGTCACAGCTCACAGCAACTCCTAGCTCTTGGGCTTAGGCGATTCTCTTGCCTCACCCTCCCAAATACCTGGGACTACAGGTGCCTGCTACAACGCCCGGCTATTTTTTTGCTGCAGTTTGGCCAGGGCTGGGTTCGAACCTTCCACCCTCGGTATATGGGGCCGGCGCCCTACTCACTGAGCCAGAGGTGCCACCTATCCCTCCCCCCACCTCCTTCAAAGATCTGCTTTACCAGCATATCACTGAGTGTCACAACCCATACAGAGAGATTTCTAGCTTCCTAGAAGGTGCCTTTGTGGCCTCCCAACCCTTCCACCGAGGGAGGCATGACTTGAAGCAGCATTTCTTAAAGGAATCTACAGGTGGCTACGAGCCACTGGCGTTGGGCTCTTGTGTTGGCTCTGCCGCCATGCAGAGCTGGCCCACTTTCGGCTCCCATGTGAGGAATGCTGCTAAACGTGTCTGGCTGACCACCTTCCCCACCCCATACCTGCAGCCCATTGGTTCCAAGAGGGTAGAATACTCCTCTATTGTTTCCAGGACTTTCTTCCAAGCCACAGAATCCCGCAGTAAATTTCACATTGGGCATGAGCAGGCAGTGACAACTCCCTCCAGAAGTCCCTGGCCAGCAGTTATTGTAAGACACACCCCGATTTCAGAAATATGAAAATATGAAAAAGCACACTTCTTAGAATCACCGAAATACAGCATATTTCACTTTTTAAACATTTTTAAGATAAACTTTCCTCGGAGAAGCAGCTCATCTTGGTTGTAAAGGCCCAGAAATCAGATGTGCCTGGACATCCCTGTGGCCAGCAGGTTTCATGGGTCATCACATCCCTGCACAGGTGGAGTCTGCCTATTTCGTGGGTGGGTCAGCCGCATGTTACTGCCCCGGCCCCAGTCTGGCTGCTGGGAGGAGCCTCAGCTCCACATTGGGGTGCTCTGGACAGTCTCTCTCCGGTGCAGGTGGCAACTGGGCTTATGCCCCCTGGGAACCCCAATCCTTCAAGGTAGTTTTCAGGGTTGTACCTTGGGCACACCTCTGTAATGACTGTCTCAGAGGCAGCACTGCCTTCCCAGCCTGACCATGTTCTTCCAGTGTTTTAATCACGCTTGTTTTCCCAAAGCCCAACAGGCCTCTGCCATCGGAGCAAACACCCAGTCAGTACTTGAATGAATGAGCAAATAAAAGGCCAGGACGGGGGAAGCTCTGTTCTGAAGCTGCCTGCCTGGCTATCCTGGGAAAAGCCACTTTCTGCTAAAGTCACAGGTGCAAATGAGACAACAGTGCCAAGTGGCTTTGCATGAGCTCTGCAGGGTTAACTGTGTCTTTATGTGACTGTCTGGAGACCTCAGGAACATCTGTTCTGAGACTTGGTTCCAGTGGCCTTACCTTCCCACAGCCTGCTGGGGCCAAGGCCTGAGTCCCAGGAATCAGCAAGGAGTGGCAGGAAGGATCTGGCTGAGACCTGCCCTGGGTCCCAGGCAAGGGAGGTGGCCGGAAGCAGAATCACAAATGAAGTAGATCCAAAGCCCCGCAGAGCAGCCTTAGATAAAATCTCAGGAGGGGCTGGGAGACTGGAAGGAGTTTGTTGGGGATGCAGTGAGAGGGCTGGAGGGTTGGGTGTGTCCCCAAGCACCTTGCACAGACTGTGGGGGAATTCAGAGGGAAGCTCCGTTGCTCCAGGCCAGTGGAAGAGCCTTCAACCTGGACTCCAGTTCCAGATCTGCCACTTCCTGTCTTCCCTTGCAACCCCCAGCACTAACCGCCTTCTCTGGGTCTCAGGCTCCCCATCTGGAAATCCCTAGTCCTGTATACCAGGTGGTAGGTTGTGAAAATAATTGAAATGTGCTCCTGTGATACTGAGCCATGTTCTCAGCCAGACACAGAGCTCTTTACATAAATCAATTCTCGAGAGTCTGACCCAGGGACTAGCAGTGTCAATACCACTTGGGAATTTATCAGAAATGCAAACTCTCAGGTTCCATCTGCTAGATCACAAACTCTGGGGAAGTGACCGGCAATTTGTATTTCAAAAGCCCTCCATCAGCCTAGGCAACATAGCAGAACCCCTTTCTACAAAGTATAATTAAAAAATTGGCCAGGTGTGGTGGCGCATGCCTGTAGTCCTGACAATCTGGGAGGCTGAGGCAGGAGGATTGCTTGAACCCAGGTGTTGGAGGTTGCAGTGAGCTGTGATCATGCCACTGTACTTCACCCTGGGTGACAGAGTGAGATCCTGTCTAAAAAATATATCAAAAAAATTTTTTAAAAAGGCCTCCAGGAGACTGCTGAGAGCTAAAATTCTGCTCACCCAACCCTAGGAAACAGGGACCGTGACACCCAGAGTAAACGTTTTGTTCATCGCAGTTGGTCCCCAACTTTTCCAGACTTGAAGACAGTTTTTTAAAGATAGAATTGATGTACTATAAAATTAACCCTTTACAAGTGAGAACTTCAGTAGCTTTTAGTAGTATTATTCACAAGGTCATATAAAAATTGCCACTAATTCCAGAATATTTTCATTGCTCCTAAAAAGAAAAAAAAAAGTACCTCTTAGCAAGCACCAGCCTATTCCCTTCTCCCCCACCCCCTGACAATCCCCGACCTACTTTCTGTCTCTGTGGAGTTTTCTATTCCAGATGCTTCATAAAAGAAAATCATATAATATGCGGTCTCTTTTTTCACTTAGCTCAGTGTTTTCAAGGTTCCTCCATGTTGGGAATGGTACACGCTGCACTGATGAAACACGCATGTTGTAACATGACTCATTTCTTTTTTAAAAAGTCTTTTTTAATTAAAACTTTTCTTTTAACTTTCAAAGATTTTTTTTGTTTTTTAGAGCAGTTTTAGGTTCACAGCAAAATTGAGAGAAGGGTACAGAGATTTCCCATGAGCCCTTGTCCCCCCCACTCTCCTCCCCACTGTCAGTGTCCCCCTGGTGGTTTGAACAAATGTGCAAAGGCATGCAGCTATCATTATAGTGTCATATAGCGTCGCATTTCCACTGTCCTAAAAATTTGCTATGCTGGCTCGGCGCCTGTGGCTCAACTGGCTAAGGCGCCAGCCACGTACACCTAGGGTGGCAGGTTCGAATCCCCAGCCCGGACCCGCCAAACAACAATGACGGCTGCAACCAAAAAATAGCCGGGCGTTGTGGCGGGCGCCTGTGGTCCCAGCTACTTGGGAGGCGGAGGCAGGAGACTCGCTTGAGCCCAGGAGTTGGAGGTTGCTGTGAGCTGTGATGCCATGGCACTCTACCCAGGGGGACAGCTTGAGGCTCTGTCTCAAAAAAAAAAAAAAAAAAAAAAAATTTGCTATGCTTCACCTGCTCCTCCCTCTCGTCCCCTAACACCTGACAACCTCTGCTGCTATAAGAGAATGGCGTAGACTGGGTAATTTATAAAGAAAAGAGATTTATTTGGCTCACGGTTTTGCAGACTGGGAAGACCAAGATTGAGGGATCACATCTGGTGAGGGCCTTCTTGCTGTGTCCTGACATGTCAAAGAGCAGGCGAGCACGTGAGACAGAGAGAGAACATTGGGGTCTCTCTCTGTCACCCAGACTGGAGTGTCGTGGCATCATCATAGCTCTCAGCAACCTCAAACTCTTGGACTCAAGTGGTCAGGGTAGCTGGGACTGCAAACGTGAGCCACTGTGTCTGGCTAATTTTTCTGTTTTTAGTAGAGACAGGGTCTTGCTCTTGCTCAGGCTAGTCTTGGACTCTTGACCTCAAGTCATCCTCCCACCTCAGCCTCCCAGAGTGGTAGGATTACAGGTGTGAGCCACTAGACCCAGTCTATGATCCATTTTGGAGTTAATTTTTGTGACGGATATAATGTTTATGTCTAAATTATTTTCTTTGCATATAGATGTTCAATTATTCCAGCTCCATTTGTTGAAAAGACTTTTTTGCTTCATTGTCTTGTTCCTTTTTAAAAGATTCGTTGACTATATTTAGGGGGTGTCTATTTCAGGTTCTCTTTTCCATTCCATTGATCTATTTATTTGTCTGTTCTTTTGCCAATATTACACCATCTTGATTACTACAGCTTTAAGGCTTAAGGATTATTATAGCTAGTAAGCTTTGAAGTCGGGTAGTGTCTATTCTCTAATTTTCTTCTTCTTCAATATTGTGTTGGTTAGTCTTGGTATTTGCCTCTCCATATAAGCTTTAGAATTAGTTTGTTAATACCCAGAGAATAACATGCTGGGATTTTGATTGGGTTTACATTGCATTTATAGATCTTGGAAAAAACTGATATCTAGACATTATTGAATCTTCCTACTTATGAACATGGACTATCCCTTCATTTATTTAGTTCTTTAATTTTGCCCATCAGATTTTTGTAGTTTTTTAAATGTAGATTTTATACATATTTACATACATTTGTACTATTTCCTTTCTTTGGCTATTAATGTAAATGGTATTGTGTTTTTAATTTCCAATAAGCATCACTGCTATTTAGGAAAGCAATCGACTTTTGTCTAACAATCTTATTTTCTTTTTTCAATTCTTTTGGGTATATAGTTTGAAGAAGAATTGCTGGATTATATGGCACCATTTTGAGGAATGACTTGTTGTAATTGCTTATTAATTCCAGAAGTTTTTGTGTTTATTCATTTGGATTCTCTACATAGACAATCATATCATTTGCAAACAAAGGCAGTTTTATTTCTTCTCTCCCAGTTGGTATACCTTCTGCTTCCTTCTCGTATCTTATTGCATTAGCTAGGACTTCAAAAGGAGTGAGAGGGGACATCTTTCCCTTAGTGGGAAAGCTTCTATTTTGTCATCATTAAGTATGATATTAACTGGAAGTTTTTAGTGGATATTCTTTATCAAGTTGAGGAAGTTCTCCTCTATTCCTAGTTTATTGAGAGTTTTTTTTTTAAAAATCAAATTAGGTATTGGATTTTGTCAAATGCTTTTTCTTCATCTATTTTTTTTTTTTTTTGAGTGTGTGCACTTTATTGAAGCCCTTTGTGGACAGGCGTGTGAGCATAAACAGCTGCATGAAGAGTGGGGTCCAGGGAGGGCTGGCACAGAGCAGAGAGCATGGGGTGATGGACGGTCACTGGCAGCCTTGACGTGGATTCCACTCTATCCATGCAACTGGATGACAATCACCGGGATGATGATGAGCATAATAGTCCCAAGGAGGCTGAGGACCAGGGCCCAGATGTTCAGGCACTTGGCAGTGGAGGCATAGGTCTTGGCCCCAGCCAGGTCACCCACCATCTTCCTGTCCCTTCATGGAGTAGGCGAACGCTATGAAGCCCAGGCAGAAGCAGTTCACGAAGAGCGTGTTGAACAGGGACCAGACAATGTGGTCGGGCACAGCGGTCTCACTATGGATGTGGATCACGGTGGGAGCAGGGTTGGGGGGCGTCCCCAGCATGGCCACCTTGTGCTCTTCCTTGTGCATCTCGTAGTTAGGGAGGAGCCCTGTGTGAGGTTGTGTGAAGAGATTCGGGGAAGAGTGATTCATGGTGCCAAGATGAGTCTGGGGTGGTCTGAGACTAGGTACTGCTCGTGATCCTCCCTTTTCCTCTGGTGGTTTTGATTTCTTGGTTTCCTTTTTCTTCTTCATCTATTGATATGATCATGTGATTTTTTTGTTTTTAGCCTACTGATGAGGTGGTTCAAAGTAATTGATTTTCAAACATTGAACCAACCTTGCATTCCTAGGATAAATCCCACTTGGTCATGCTGTATGATTCTTTTTATACATTATTGGATTCAATAGCTAGTATTTTCTTACAGATTTTGCATCTATGTTTATGAGAGATATTGATCTGTGGTTTTCTTTTCTGTGATGTGTTGGTCTGGTTTTGGTATTAGGGTAGGACTGGCCTCACAGGATGAGTTAGAAAGTATTTACTCTGCTTCTATCCTCTGAAAGATATTGTACAGAATTGGCATAATTTCCTTCTTAAAAGTCTAGTAGAATTTACCAGTAGTAAATCCATCTTGGCCTGATGCTTTTTGTTTTGGAAGTTTATTAATTATTGATTCTATTTTTTTAATAGCTATAGATCTATTCTGATTGTTAGTTCCATGTGGTCGAGAGCAGACATTATATGATTACTGTTCTTTTAATTGCTACAGTGTGGTTTATGGCCCAGAATTTAGTCAGCTTTATTCCATTTTATGGCCTAATAATATTCCATTGTATGGATATATACCACATTTTATTTATCCATTCATCTGCTGATAGACATTGGTTGTCTTTTAACTATTTATCGTTAAATCCATTGTACACTGAATACACTATTCAGTGGCATTTAGTCCATCCACAGTGTTGTGCAATATCACCTCTATCTAATTCAAAAACATTTTCACCATCCTAAATAGAGCACTTGGACCCATTAAGCTGTCACTCCTCATCTCCCCTCCCCTATCCTCTGGCAATCACTAATCTTTTTTCTGTCTTTATGAATTTAATAATTTTGAATATTTCATATAAATATAATCATACAATTATATGTGGGATTATATGTGTGGGATTTTTTTTTTGGTCTGTTTTCTTTCACTTATTCCAAAGTCTTCAAGGTCCATCCATGTTGTAGCAGGCCTTTTTATGGCTGAATAATACCATTGTGTTGTATAGCTATATCACATTGTGTTTATCCATTTATCTGCTGATGGACATTTGGGTTGCTTCTACCCTTGGCTGCTATGAACTTGTACTAACTAAAAATATTGTGTCCAAATAGGTTTGAGTGCTTATTTTCAATTGTTTTAGGTAAATACCTAGAAGCTGAATTGCTGGCTTATATGGTAACATTGGCATAGGAATAGTCAACCTGTTTTCCAAAGTGGTTGCACCATTTTATCTTCTCAACAGCAATATAAGCAAGTTCCAATTTCTCCACATTTTTACCAACACTTGCTATTTTCTTTCTTTTAAATTATAGCCATTCTACTGGGTATGAAGTGCTATCTCATTGTAGTTTTGATTTGCATTTTGACTACAGATGTTGAGCATCTTTTTGCTTTAGGCCATCATATATCTTCTTTGTAGAAATGTTTATTCAAGCTTTTTGCTCATTTAAAAGTTGAGTTATTTTGTCCTTTTGTTATTGAGTTGTAAGAGTTCTTTATATATTCTGGATTCCAGACTCTTATCAGATATATGATTTACAAATATTTTCTCCCATTCCTTAAGTTGCCCTTTCACTTTTTATCAGATATGTGACTTATGAATATTTTCTCCCAGTCTCTGTTGCATTTCACTTTCTTGACAGTATATTTGATGCATTTCTTAATTTTATTTTGATGCAATCTAATTTATCTATTTTTACTTTTGTTGCTTATGTTTTGGTGTCACATTTAACAGTTTATTGCCAAGTCCAAGATCATGATGATTTACTCCTATATTTTCTTTGAAGAGTTTCATAGCTATTGTGATTACATTTAGGTTGTTGGTCCACCTTGAGTTAATTTTTGTAGATGGTGTGAGGTAGGGGTCTAAGTTCATTCTTTGGTATGTAGACAGATACCACAGAAAGATACCATACTAGTTGTTCCAGAGTCATTTGTTAAAGATATCAGAAAGAGACATTTTAAAGAAAAATGTTATGTAAAATATTAATGTAATATGTGTGTATGTGGCAAAAAGTGTTAAGGTGATACTTGAGTGAGGGAAGTTTGAGAAATGCTGTTTCTAGTGGATTTTTTCTTCTTGAAAGTTTCCTCTGGTCTGGAGAGATTCTTCATTTAGCAAAAGATGCCAGGAATGAGGATATATGGCCACTGGTCTCTCATCCAGATGGCCAACTTGTCAAGACCCCAGCCAGGCTCTCCCTCCTGTACTATTTCTAGACATGCATTCATGAACAAGGGATCTTGGGAGCAAAGGAGACTGGTTCCTGCCTGCTCCCCCAAACTCTAACCACATATCTGGCATCTAGGCACCCCCTCCTCTTTCCCTAACTAGGCCTTGGTCCAGCTGTAGGCCCAGTGCCTCTCCCATTTAGCCAGATGCAGTTCCAAAATCAACCCCAGGAGCATTTGGATATGTTTTCCAGCCCAGACTAATGGTGCTGCTGTCCTGGACCCAGGTTTGTTTCCTCTGGGTGAGGTTGCAGCTCCTCACCTCCTGGAAGGTTGTGGAAGTGTGGTTTTCTTTTTCTCACTTTGCTTTTGAAACACAAGCATATTTCCAAGTCTTCCTGGCCAAATGATGACAGTGTGGGCCTGCTGTCCTCCCTGTCAGTGTTGAGCAGCTCCATAAGCTGCCTCTTCTCCATAGCCTAGATGTTCTCAGCTGTATTTGTTTCCTAGCGATGCCAGAACACAGTGCTACAAATTGGGAGGCTTGAAATAACAGAAAAGTGTTTCTCTCACACTTATGGAGTCCAGAAGTCCAAAATCAGGGCATTAGGGTTAGTTCCTGCTGGACACTACCAGTGAGCCTGTTCCAGGCCTCTCCCAGCTTCTGGTGGTTGCTGGCAGCCCTTGATGTCCCTAGACTTTAGGTGTATCACTCTAATCTGTGAGTTCATGTGTTTTTCTTCCTGTGTCTCTCTGTGTCTCTTCTCATCTAAGGACACTAGTCTTTTTTTTTTTTTTCTTAGACAGAGTCTCACTTTGTTGCCCTGGGTAGAGTGCCATAACATCATAGCTCACAGCAACCTCAAACTCTTGGGTTTAAACAATTCTCTTGATTCAGCCTCCCAAGCAGCTAGGATTACAGGTGCTCGCCACAACGCCCAGCTATTTTTAGAGATGGGGGTCTCGCTCTTGCTCAGGCTGATATTGAACTTGTGAGCTCAGGCAATCCACCCACCTTGGCTTCCCAGAGTGCTGGGATTACAGGTGTGAGCCACCTGGCCTGGCCTAAGGACACTAGTCTTACTGACTGGAGGGCCCACCCTAGTTCAGTATGATCTCATCTTAACTAATTACATCTGCAGTGACTCTATTTCCAAAAAAGATCATAAAATGTGGGTCCAGGAAGGACATGAACTTTAAGGGGACACTAACTGGCCCAGTACACCAGGTAATGCACTAGGGTTAGAGTGATGCATTAGAGTCCTTTATACCAAGGGCATAATGAGGTAGGAGGGTGTGGCTGACACTCTATTTTCATGAGTTCCTGCTTGCTGCCTCCTCTTCTAACAACCTGCACCTGCCACTCCCTTTGGAGAACCCCCCCCATTGAGCTACTAGAGCAGCTCCATTCACACACACAGAAGAAGCACGCTCGCGCGCACACACACACACACACACACACACAGAGCCAGAGTGCCTGAGCATTTCTGTCTTCTGGTGCTGCCTTGACGTGGTAATGACCAACAGGTGCACACACTGAAGTTCAGCTCCCCGTCCTGGAGCTGAGAACAAACTCTGAGGTATAGCTTATACTCTCCAAGCCCCTCAGCCCCGCTTCTGCCCAGTCAAGTTCAAGTGGACTTTTCTGTCCTTACTGACCTTACTCTGCTACTGGCTTGTTCTGGCAGCACTTCCTTAAGAAATCACTTTCACATGAACCCTCTTCTCAAAGTCTGCCTCTGAGCAGCCCCACCTGAGACAGGTCCCCCTGAGTGGAGCTGCTGCAGCCAGGATAGATTTGCAGGGACTCTGCCTCCAGGGAGTCACAAAGGAACCCACCTGCCAGCATTTTGAGGGTTCAGAGATTGATGGGTGATGTGCTCTGTGAATGGAAGGCTCAGGGCGTGTCTTCCCCAGTCGCGCCACCAGAGACATAACCTGTCCTCTCAGGCTGCCGACCAGTGAGTGAGGAGTTAGTGCCGACATGCAGCGTGTCTTCCTCCTGTTGTTCACCAGACCTCAGTCCTGCAGGTCTCTGAGCTGACTGCAGGAAATCACCATGAGGCCACAGGCATGTGTCAAGGGGTAGGTGTAGGTAGGGGGTCTGGCATACATCTTTGTGTCACATATTGCACCTCTGGACCTGGTAGTTCCAATTCCAAACATCACTGTTCCATTTCCACTGTCCAGGAGGCGGCTGCTGGGCCCTCCTCATGCTGGGATAACACTGAGCTCACGACATGAAGCTCAGGTGGTGTCACTGCCCACTGTCTCACAGTCAGGCTCACGGTCAGGCTCAGGCGCTGGATCAGGCTCTGTGTCTTTGCAGAGTCTGGCAGCAATTGTTTTTCAAAAGGAGAGTACTGCTCTGATGCAGAAAAGTCTAGGGCTCTGCACGGGGACTATTCTACCCGCGTTTGCTAAAGGCTCCCCCCAAACTCCTTATCTAGTACCACAGGCCCTTCTTGGTCATGTGGCTTGAATAGTGGTGGAGCTGGCACTATGGCCTGGACCTGTGCAAAGCTGTCTTTTGCTTTGCATCAGCACTGATAGCTTTCTGAGTCACCTACAGTATTCCCTGTGGTGTATGCTGTTTCAAAATTCAAAGCGGACAAAGCAGGAGGGCATGAAACAACAAACGTATTCTTGCGCTGTTCTGGGGGGTCTGAAGTGTAGAATCCAGGTGTTTTCAGGGCTGCACTCTCCCAAGGCCTGGTTTTCCCCTGCCAGGCTCTGCTGGCTCTGGGCCCTCATTGGCTTGTGGCTACATCTCTCCAACCTGCCCTCATGGTCTCTTCTCTGTGTGTCTCTCCTTTGTTTGTCTCATACAGCAGACATTTGTCATTGGATTTAGGACCTGCCTGGATAAGCCAAGATTATCTGCTCATCTTAAGATCCATAACTGAATTACACCTGCAAACATCTATTCTCCAAATAAGGTTATATTCATAGGTTCTGGAAATTAGAACACGGACATAGCTTTCAGGGGGGTTATTTTTTATCCTACTGCAGGGTAGAGGTACAAGGTGCTCAAAGTGCCTTTTGTCTCAGTGGGAATGGCTTGGCATGCTTCAGATCACTAGATCCTCAAGATCAGTGGTTCTCAACCTTCCTAATGCCGTGATATATTTTCATTGTTACAAAGGGGTCGTGACCCAGAGGTTGAGAACCACTGCTCAAGATCTTCATCAACTTGTGGCCCTGAGTCTTCATGGGCGTGATCTCCCACTGTCAAATGGGCACACATTTTACTAAGACAACTGGGGTTCTTGCCACTTCCGGTTCCCCAGTTGCCACTTCCGGTTCCCCAGGTTCACAGCAGCAGGGGAATGGCGGCATTGGCCCAGTAAGGGAGTTTGAATATGTTATCAACAGTGTTCATCACAAAGTCCTTGATCATCTTGGCATTCCAAAGACACCACCCAGGTCTGTCATGTTGACATCACGTGAGTGTCAGCTGCAAACAGCTCAAGTGTGCCCCCTTCCCTGGAGAACTGCCCTCTGCCAAATGGTAGGCATCTTACCATGGAGGTTACGCCCCTTCCGGAGGTCCCTGGGTCCTGCTGACTGGCATGAGGGTACAAAAGACTGGCTCCACAAGGCAGGGCAAGCAACTCAGTGGTGCAAGACATGCCTCAAAGCCTTCCATGAGACCAGAAGGAGGCGGCCTCCAGCCCAAGGACAACATGGGGTAGCTCTCCTCCCCTGCTCTGCCCAGCTCATTCGGTTTTTCCTGAAAGTCCACTTCCCCCAAACCCCCATCCCAGGATATACTTCTAGGGCTCCCAACCTAAGATAGTCCCTGGGAATGATGCTATGATGGAGGGTGGCGTTAATGTCATTGACATAGACCATGAAGGCATTCTGCTGTCCCTGCCTTGCCAAGGCAGGCTGCCCTGGCTCCTCTCTGCTGCCGAATGTCCCGACAAAAGGATTTGCTAAATTGGTATCTGCACACCAGATCCCAGATGCTGTGTTGGTCTGCTCCAGTTGAGACACCTCGTGTAGCACAGCAGGTGAGACTAGGCTACCTCTCCATAGGCTTCTGGTAGTCAGCAGCTGATGTCCTTGAGAAACCTCCCCTGAGTACCTTATCTAATCTTGCCTTCCAACTCTCAGTCTTCTTCTATCACATCATCCTGTTTTATTTTTATAGCACTTACGAGTATCCACAATCATGTAATAGATTTATTTGTTCGTGGCCTTTCTCCCCAACTAGGGTGTAAGGTTCATGGAATAAGGACATGGTTTAACTTCTTGATAGCTGTGTCCCAAGCACCCAACACTGTAGTAGGTGCTTAACTAATGTGTGTTAAGTGAATTAGCGGCAGAGCAGTGGAGGCCATTTTGGGGGTCAATGGGATGGGTGGGGGCAAGTCAAGGTGGGCTGTCTTCCAGGTGGTGAGAATCCTCCTGGCCTCTGCCAGCCTCTCACTGGCCAGTCTCCTTGTTGGGTCTGGCACAGACCTCAAGGAAACACAGGGTTTTTAATAAAACCTCAGAGTCAATAAAGGCGAATGGTCTCGGGTGCCTCTCCTGCCGGCCCCAGCTGTTGACTTTAGAAGTCAAGAGGTTGGGGTGTTGCCCAATTGCCGTGTAGTGTAGGGAGATATAAGCTAGAAGGGTCTGGCCCATTTTCTATGAAAACAAAACAAAACAAAACAAAACTCACTGGGCCCTGGAAAGATTCCACCGCCAGCCAGAATCAAAGGTCCATTCAGAGCGACAGAACCCCTCACATTCGCTGCTAATGAAAACCAAATTTCTCATTCCTCGGGGCATTTCCAGGGGTTGGGATTGGAGGGGGCTGCTGTGGAGCCCTTGGCCACTCTCCCCACCACCAGAGGGGTTCCACTGTGTTAAAATGGTTTTATGATAATATGGGCCTCGTATTTTTCTAATTTCAGGCATCAGCAAGTTAGGACTGAGTTGTTTGCATGGAAAAAGAAATAAAACCTGTTTGTGGCAGAGAAAGACTGCCACCCCGGCAGGTATCCCCACAGTATACCTGGGGGAGGGAGGTGGCCCAAGGAGTCTGCCATGAAGAGGCCAGGACCCAGGAAAGGGTTGGAGGGATACAGAGACAGGGATTTCTGTCTTTTAGCCATGCTTTGAGAAATCATAGAACCACAATTCAGAAGGGTAGACACATCACTCTTAGAAGCAGAAAAAGGGCTATCAAGCCTGTGTCCTTTCTGCTTCTAAGAAAGTACATTTCTAATTTCTTTTTCTCTTTTTGTCCTCATTTACCCCCATAACCTGCCTTTATAAACAAATATGTGTCATGGGGTACAAGCTCGGGAGTGCAAGAAATATCAGCTTTTGGGCAGCGCCTGTGGCTCAAAGGAGTAGGGCCCCATATGCTGGAGGTGGAGGGTTCAAACCCATCCCCGGCCAAAAACTGCAAAAAAAGAAACATCAGCTTTTCCCCTAAAGTCAACTTAATTTTTACTTTGAGCCTCTAATACCTTTAGCTGGTGGAAAACTTAAACTCAACCTTTTCAGTGAATGCTCTGCCTTTGTCAGGATTGAGGTGGAATTCTGTTCTTGTTCCTCAGTTTTTTCATCTGTAAAATGGGGATAAAGATAGTACATACTTTAATGGGCTGAGCTAAAAATGTCAAAATATTTAGAATAGTGCCTGGCATGAAGTATTAGTACTTTCTTTTTCTTTTTCTTTGAGACATTGTCATGCTCTGTCACTTGGGTTAGAGTGCAGTGATGACTCTCAAATTCCTGGGCTCAAGAGATCCTCCTGCGTCAGGCGTCTGAGTAGCTGGGACTACAGCACCACCACATCTGGCTAATTTTTTTATTTTTTGTAGTGATGGGTAGTGATGTAGTGTAGTCACTCCATTGCCCAGTCTGGTCTCAAACTCCTGGCTTCAAGCGACCTTCCCATATCAGCCTCCCAAAGTGCAGGGATTATAGGCATGAGCCACCACACCTGGCCTAGCTGTTATTATTATTATTCCAAAGATTTAAAAAGGTATCAAACCCTGCATGGGGGTATAACCTGGAGGAGGTGATGTTTTGGCTGACAGGTGAGTTGGTCCTAGCATGATCTTGAACTATTCTGCTTGAACACTTGTCAGTTTAGAAGCTTGATATACTATACCACTAACAAATGTCCCTGTTTTAGAAAACTTGGGAAACAGAAAATTATAAAGAAGAAAATCAAAACAGCTATAATCCCATCTTTCCAGTCATTCATTCTAGATTAGCTCTATTTTTTTTAACTACTTTGATGAACTATGTATACAGTGTGTATCTTGCTAAAAAAGTTTATTCCTAGAAGGTATATATACATTGATGGAAAATAAAGACCTGTATGAGAGAAAAAAAAAATCCAAAATATTTAACTGTGGTTATCTTTGGAGGGGTGGGATTATGAGTCTTTTTTCTTATATTTTCTTTTGTAGTCTGTATTGTCTCCTTTGCCTCCTATGTATTATTTGTGTCATTTAAAAACTTTTTTTTTAGGGCTGAGCCTTTGGCAGTAGGGTGCCAGCCTCATATACTGGAGGTGGTGGGTTCAAACCCAGCTCCAGCCAAAAACTGCAAAAAAAAAAAAAAATTTTTTTTTAAAATTTAATACATAAAACTTGTGAATCTTGGACTCAAAGTATTATAACCTTTACATCTTCAGACTATGGAGGAGAGTAGGGTGGTTGGGCCAAACTCTGAGCCTTGGATTCTCTAGCCTGTCAGGCTGCACGTGGCCTCAGGTGTGGTCAGAAGGTTGTCATAAAGACACTGAGGCAGGACATAGGGCTTATTAAAAATTTGAGGGAGAGCCAGGCCTGGTGGCTCACACATGTGATCCTAGCACTCCAGGCCCATGCACATGGCTCCCCCCTCTTCCCATTTTCTCTGAGGGGGAGGGACACCTCCTCTGAGCAGCCTCACATGTCCAGCCTGATCCACACCGTGTATCCCACGAGTTGGTGCCCCCTGTTTTTCTGTCTATCTGCCCCAGGAGTTCCTGGCTATGATTTCTTCACCTTGCTTTTCCTGGTGCCTGGCACCCAGGGGTAGGGAGGGGCTCAGGTCTGTGTTCGGAGAATGAGTAAATGAACACATGAATCTGGACCAAGGCCTTGAAGACTCGGGGCCCAAAGAGCCTAGTGCAGTGGGGTGGCCCAGACAGCTGCCACCTGTTAGGACATGGAAGCGCTCACAGCTCTTCCCCGCATTCAGGGTGGGCACGGAGGGAAGATGGCGGCAGAAAGCTGGCTCTGGGGCTCTCCACTCCCCTTTTCAGGACGGAGGGCAGGCTCCTTCTGCGGGTGAATATAAACATATAAAACAAACAGCATGCTCTTAGCTGCAAAACTAAAAATAGGAAGCTCGGAATCCGCTCCCCAGGCTCCCCTAACTGCTGGACCACACAGGTGTGGCTGCGGATGTCGGGATGCAGCCCTGGGCCCCCTCCGCCCGCAGCCTGCACGGGGAGCAGGGGGGGCATTCTGGACACCTGCCAGGAACGGTTCATACCTTCCCTCTGGCCTCCCCCGCTCCTGTCCCTTTTGACAGCTCGTTTCATTTACAACCCCTAAATGAACTGCCCCACGGAGGTGCCCTCCCTACTTATGTGGCCAAGCTCGGGTGTTTGGTGCGGCTGGGAGATGCCCTGGGCCTTGCCGCGCTGGGTCAGCTGTTCCTAGGGGTGCAGTCCGGGGCAGGGAGGGGTCTGGCTGAGGAGGGTGGCAGGTCTGGGTCTGTAACCAGCCCTCGTAGTTTCCCTGTTGGCATGTGTCATCATCCTGGCCTGCAGAACCCTGCAGTGACCCTGCCATGGCCGAGCTGCCTCCTGAGGGCAGTGATGTGGCCCTGCTGACTTCACTCTTCAGGAAGCTCCAAGCACAGCCCAGGGGGCCACTCTGGGAACCTTAAGGCTGGCAACACCTCTCTGAGTCCATCGTAAGGCCAGCTGCAGGCTGAGGGCACTGGGGAAACTGAGGGCCCCGGCCACATTGCAGGGATCCCAGGGGTACCTCTGAAAAGGAATTTTGGAGTCTGAGGGCTCCAGGCTCTGGGACCAAATGGCCTCCTCACCCTGGACTGGCTGCTTCACATCTCAAGCTCCAGCTGGTGGCTCAGAGGAGGAGAGCCGGGCTGGGCAAGACTCCAGGAGGTAGGGGTGGCAGGACTATGACATCAACCCTTCCTTCACGCCAGATCCCTATGCTGCTACTCAGGCCTGGCACACAGTAGGTGCTCATTCAATGTGAATAAAATGGAGTCTCAGAGAGGGGCAGCCCCCTAGTTCAAGGAGGAAAAACCTTTCTCCACATCAAGACTCTTCTTGGGCTCTTTTGGGGATAGGTGTCCTGGGTTTAGAAAGTTCTTTCTATTACCTAACCCAAATTCTGGCCGCAAGTGAGGCAGCCATTCTCCAAAGCAGGCATGTCTGCCCTGCCTCCACCTGCTGCCTGGGTGTGCCCACCCTGCTGCCACCTGCAGGCCATCGCGGCTACTGCAGTGCTCCTACAGCCCTGGGGCCTCAGCCAGCCTGGGACTTCTCTGGGCCTTGGCTGGGGTGCAGGCGATGGAGACTGGAGTCGGGGGCTGTTAGTCACATCCTCTCCCACCTGCTGTGGCACCAAAGTATAGCTTCTGGGCAGAGGCTATTATTCCCTTCAAAATGACCCCAAATAAACACAAACAGAAGTAGCGTTGGCCATGTAGACTCGAGCCCGGACTAGCCCTGCTTCTCCCTGGCAGATGCCACCAAGAACAGACCCACAGGGAAATTCTGTGGTGGGTACCACTGGGAGAGGAACCCACTGTCTCCTGGAGCTGAGGGATCATGGGAACTTCCTTTTGGGTGCTGGGTTTTAGGCAGAACAACCCAACTGAATAGGGAAAAGTTGTGGGATTAGTTTTAGAAGCGGCATACTCAAAAATAAGGTGTTTTATGAAAATTCCCCTCCATGAGTCCCACCTGGCCAGGCACTGAGCTGGGTGTTGGGGCCCTGAGAGGGCCAGGCTGCCTTACCAGCAGGCTGGGGAGGAGCTGTCAAGCTAGGTTCCCACACCACTGGCACCACAGCCCCCATCATCAGGCTGTGGGCTCAGCTCAGCCATGAGCAACTCCAGTGAGGCGTGGAACCCCACGGCACCCCCTCCTTGCACTTTAGTCACGTTATCTGCACAATGGGGCCACTGACGTAGTTCCTTGCTTTCAGCCCCACGTGTTAGTAACTTGCCAGTCCTCAGAAGCAGGGCTCTCACCGAGGCGGCTTGGCACTCCCTCCGCCCCCTCTCCAACCTGAGTCAGGGGAACGAGCTGGAGTAGGTGCACAGCAGCTTCTGTTCCCTAGTGAAGACTCACAAACCACTCGTGAGCAGAGGGGAGGGTGAAGGACATCGAAGACCTGATGTTCTGGGGCTTCGGCCACATAGGAGGCCTCATTGGCCATCCTTGTACCGGGGTGGTTGCTGTGACCGTTCCCAATGGAGATAGACACAGGAGGCCAAGGTGCCAGTGTCTCCAAAGCTGCGGTTTAGGCCTGTACCCGCTGCCAGTGGTGGGAGGTCTCCATCCTGCCCACCTGCCCTCCCCTGCCAACCCCCACGCACACAGCCCTAGAAGCCTGGCATTGGGATTTTTTAACACATCTCATAGTTATATTATTGTAACAAATCAGACAAAATTCCATTTTACAGTTAAATAGTACAGAAGATAGACAGTTTACTGTACAAGCCAGTTGTGCATTAAAGACAAACACACTAAGCAAATGATAGTGCAAAGCGGTTTCCACCCCTCCCCACCCTCTTCCCAGCTCGCACGGCTTTGTGGAAGATAGAGTGTGGCAGATAGCAACACCCACCATAACAACAGTCACGTAGGATTTGCAGCCACGACTGGGCTTACAGTAACACTGGTTCAAACCCCCTTTGTTTCCTCCTACTTTTGATGTCAAGTGTGTTTGCCTAATACAACTTTAAAGCAGCCATGTAAATAAGGACCCACTTTTACCAACCCAGGCCGTCTGCACCCGCTATGGGCCTTAGAAACAGACGCCGTGTGGCTGCCATCTCTTTTGGTCAGGGGGTGGGGGAAGAGGGAGAGGGGAGTCAATTTATTTCCTGTCCCTGCTCCCACCAGGGCTTGGGTCTCAGGAAGGGGTAGTCATCTGGGGACCACAAAGTGCTGGGCACTGGGAACCCCCCAAAGGTGCCTCCTGGCCTGGGGCCAGGCTAGAACCAGAGAATAGGAGTGAAGAAGGGACAGTCAATGGATTCAAAGCTACTTCCTGAGAAGGGGTGGAGAGGGGCCCCACATGTTGGGAGGCAGCAGGACACTGCCAGCAGCTATTTTGGAGAGATGGAGACTGCTTTTTCCACTGAGGGCAGGATAAAACTGCAGCAGGAAGGATCTGAAGAGGATCACCAGAAGGACTTCCTAACCTGCCAAAGTGTGTAGCCAGCATGTGGATCAGGCTGTTACTACAGGTTGGGGATGGCACAGCAGGCCATGTGCTTGGACAGGGACAACCACTCAGGAGCGTGTTTTGTAGGGGAGATTTCCACATCCACAGATGTGGCAGAAACAGTTACAAGAAAACCACATGCTCTCTTGCCCTTGTAAGAGTTTTCTTGTCATTTCCCAAAGTGCTAATCCTTTCTAGAACTAAAGAACTCTTGACAGGAGAATTGAAGCAGCCTGAGCCCTTGGGCAAGGCCTGCTCTCTCCTTTGCAAAATTTAGGAGTGCTGCTTCCCCTTGGAGCACAGGGGACTGAGCTGAGGCTGGTGAGTCCCTCACAGCTCCCCTCTTCTGCTGGTACAAAGCCAGCTCGCTCCGCCTCCCACCCCCACTACCAGAAGGCCCACAGATCCTCTAGGACAAATGTCCAGGAACCACAGGTGAGAGCCCAGCATCTCACTCACATTTCCCAGGCTGCCTGCCATCGAGGCTGGCTGGCGGGATGCTGCCTCTTGAGAAGGTAACCTCTTGGTGAGGTGCTGAGATCCTAATCACCCCACACCTCCGGAAGGCGGTGCCTGGGAGCAGGATGTCGGCAATCACAGGGTTTATCTGTAAGAGACCCTGTGTTTGCAAACGTATTTACTGAAGCTTTCTCCGCCTTAAAATCAGTTTTAAAAACTGGCTTTAAGACTGTTTGCTTTTATAGCACAGGAACTCAAACAGTTGCATGTCAAGAGTTAGATTTGCCTGAATCTTCCCTGGAGGCCTAGGGGACAGACCGGCTGCAGGGTGGGACAGCGATGCTGACATTTGACTCAGTGAATGACCCCTCACCCCATGCCTTCTCCTAGGGCCTATCTGGCCACTGTGTTTTCTCCAAAAATGGAAATTAATAAGACCAGTTTAAGGAAAAGGGTCCCCATGAGGACAGAGGGTGAATGCCTTGGGCTGGTAAAGTGCATGGAGGGGCTGGTCTGCAGGCACCTTCCCTGGTTCTAGGGACTTGCTGCTGTACCCTAATCAATCTGCTCTGGGGCCTGGGACTCACAGCAGCTGGGACAGGACCAGCTGTTGAGAACTGTGGGGAATCAGGGCCCAGGCTTAGGTGTGTTCTGCTCCCATCTCTGCCAGCAGTATCCTGGATCCTACCCCCTCTATATAAGGGGGGGGGGAACCCTTCTAGAGCAGGAAAGTTTCCAGTTTTGACTTAAGGGTGTAAATGTAGAGGGAGGGCTAGGCCCACAGGGGCTCTGAGGAAGGCGGAGGGGTGGGGTGATCCTCCCGGGGCCTTGTGGCTTATCCTGGGGGTAAACGTTGCCTTTGTCTGAAAGAGATGGTCCCCTGACAGCACTGGGTCTAGTTGGAGACAGCGAGGTCATTCTGGGGAGGTGGCAGGGGAGGCTAATTTCCCACAAGAGTGTGGACTGAGATGACTAGGGTCAGGGCTAGGGGCAGTGTCCTGGGGGAGGTCCCTGCCCTTCTGTACAGAGATGAGGATGGACAGACGCACTTGCGCCACACAACAGCTCTGGACCTTGGGACCATGACTGCCCTGGAGGGCAGGTCCCATTCCTGCCCAGAGCCTCAGAGCTGGGCCAGTCACTCCTCTGGAAGGCTGTTGGGGGTCCCCGCCTCCAGCGGGAGGAGTCCCAGGGTGGTCAGTAGGGCCGCCACACGGCCTCGTCCATACGGCCTGGCGTGCTCAGAGCTGTGGGCGAGTTGCTGTGGCTGCCATCAGCCTCCACGCCGTCACTCTGGCCACCTAGCGTGGGGTTCATGAGGTTGCCTGCCGCGACAGAGGCAGCATTGCTGGAGCAGGAGGCCAGCATGCGGGTGGGTGAGCGGTCACCGCCACTGCTGCTGCTGCCGGCCACCATGGAGAACTGGTAGGAGCCGGAAGATGCACCGTAGTAAAGGTGGTAGGGGGACGGGTTGGCCTGGAAGGGCCCCGCCTGGTTCTGCGAGGCCCCAGGGTAGGGCGGCGGGAGGTAGGTGTGGTGGAAGCGGCTGGTGGCCGGCATGCCCGCCACACTGAGGCTGCTGATGCTTGTGCCCGAGGGTGTGGCGCTATAGGGGAAGGCCGCAGACATGGCCCCCGGGTAGTGCATCCTGGGGTCAGGGAAGCGGCTCTCTGTGAGGGCAGGCGGCAGCGTTGAGAAGGAGCGGTCAAACTGACGGGGGTCGGAGAATGGGTTCAGGTCCAAGGTGCCTGTAGGACAGCAAAGAGGAGGGTCAATGGCAGCCCAGAAGACCCCGATGACCTCCTGAAGGCTGACTGGGGCTGGGTTCACAAGGCCCAGTTTGGGGGTTCCTGGCTTTAGATCTGGCTCTGCCCTTCCTGTTCTGCCATGCTCTGAACACAGTTCACCTGGGAGGGCACGTCCTGGGCCAGAGACAGCCTGGGAGCCTCCTGAATCCCGGCAGCAGAGGAGGAAAGCTTGCTTTCTTCCCTTTAAATCCTCTTTCCTAGCCTAGGGTAGAGAGGCCTAAGGTGAAAGAGGGGCTAGGGACCAAGTTGGCATGTCCACTGTGAATAGCTATCAAGAACACAGGCGTGAAAAGGGTCTCCAGTGTCCCTGTGAGACTGGGAACTGACCCCTGCTTTTGAAGATAATGAAAACGAGGCAGAGAGAAAGCAAGACGGATTCTCCAGTTGCCCAGAAAGGACTGAACTCATCATGAGGCCTCTCTGCTGGGACCACATGCGTGTGCACGCTCCTGCCCAGGTACAGGTCAGGGAGGGCCCAGGGGCTCATCCTGGGTACCCTGGGTGCAGGTGCTTGGTTCACGGTGGCTCTGCTGCCTCTCCTGGGCCTGTCTCCTTTTCAGCCTAGAGCTGACTGGTGGCTGCACAGTGACCAGGTGCTACACTCGCCAGCCTGTGACAGGCTGGTCACAGAGATAGAGTGTCCAGCCCAGCCAGCCTCTGCCCTGGCTCCCTCAGGAGTTTGGATCCCCAATGGGCCCTAAATTAAGGGTATCATAGCCTCTGCCCCCAAGTTGTAATCACAGAACCCCCACTCCACACTGTAGCATTCGAAGGGGTTTGGAGTTGAATCCCCTTGGTGAGAAAGCTGAGGCCCAGACAGGGCAAGTTACTTAATGTTCTGTGCACTGGCTTCCTTGTCTTAAAAAATGGGGACAATAATAGTTCCTAAGGATCTAGTTAACACACATAAGGTATTTAGAATGGAACTGGGCACAGAGATGGCACCCAGGGTGGCTCTGCACTGCTGGAGCAGCTGTGATACCTCTTGCTCTGGGCATCCAGGAGAACTGGCTTGTTCAGGCCCTGCAAAGATGAGGCCCTGAGCCTGGGCCTGCCTTCCTGTATTCTTCAGGAATGGGGAGGCAGATGAGCCCCCAGCAGCCGTCCAGAGGTGACATGTGTCTGACATCAACCCTTCTATCTCACTCTCCAAAGGATAAGGGCCAAGAAAGGATCTAGGAAGAGACCATCTCTGTTCCTTGGCCCAGCAGGGCTGGTGCTGGCTTGGGGTAGGCAATGCCTACCATGATGGAAGCTTGGCTAAGGTGCCACGTGACCTCTGGTGGGATGTGTGATTTCTTGGGTGCTTTGGGCACTTTCTTTCCAAGTAAACTGGCATGTGTTTCTGGCCGTGGGCATGGATCAGAATGGAATGATGCTTCCAAGCTCATAGGTGGAGGGATGTGGGGATGAGAATCCAGGTGGCTGGGGCCTTCTGGGACATCTGATACTAACTAGTCACCTGGGTGGTCGGCACTGCCTTAAAGCCCAAGGTATCCAAGAGGGCCTGGCTGCCTGCCTTCATCCAGGGACCCAGGGGGAGAAGGCATGTGCCTAGTGGCACTCCAAGCATAGCCGAGCATGAGGCTGACAACATCATGCTGAGTGGAGCAGCAGTGGGTCTGCTCTTGGGACAGTAACGCCATTCTCAAGACAAAGGAAGCCCAGATAGGGAACCTGGAATGTGACAGCAGGACTGTGGCCCAGAGAACACAGACCCTGCAGTTGTGGGCCTGGGACTAGCGTGTGTGTCCCTCAGAGCCCACATGGGCTGCAAGGCTGTGGGCTGGGCCTGCCTGGACCTGTCAACATCCCCGCCAGCCTCCTTTCTTGAGGATACCACCCCTCCTCCAGGGTGGTGAGGGAAGTACCTGCCCTCAGCACTCCCTCAGACCCCCCAGCCGCTTCCTTCTGGCTCCTGCGCCTCTACCATACCTCCACCATCCAGCCTCGCAGCCTTGGGAAACCCGAGCTGGCCGGGCCACTGTCCGGCAGCCAATCCCAACAGTGAAAGGAAATGTTTATTTTCTTCTCCAAATTGCCCCAGCTGCTGTGTGGTGGCTGAATGAGTCCTTTGAGTTGTGAGAAGCCCCTTTTGTGGCTGACTGTGGTTGGGGGCCGGGTGGGGGTATGGGAGGAGCTAGGGTCTCTGTACCCCTTACCAGTGACAAAGGCTGGAGGGGTCAAGCTGTTAACAGGCACCAAGGGAAGTGGTAGTGGGGTTTTCCGAGTGGCATTACCAGAAGGGTGTCTGAAGGCAGAGGAAGGGAGTGTCTGTGAGATTGACTTCCCAAACTTGGGCCTGCCAATGCCCCTCTGTGGTGGCGATCTCCTTCTCTCCACTTTATAGATGAGAAAACTGAGGCTCAGAGTGTGAGTGTCTAGCCTAAGATCACACTGTCAATGCCTGGCAGTGCCTGAATTTCTAGCCAAGTCCACCTTACTGCTAAGTTCAAGTGCCTTCTCCAGTCTGGCTATCCAGGGTCTTTTCTCTACTGGACAGCCCCAGGGAGGGAGAACTGCTATGGCAGAGGGCCACACAGGACACAGAAGTAGGTATGCTGTGGTCCCACACAGGCCAGCATCCTCTGCTTCCAGGCCCAGAGTGGAGTGGGGGCTCTGCTCACTGTGGGGCTGGACAGAGGGTAGACAGGCTGTTTCAGGCTTCTGCGGGCACCAATGCCCAAGCCAAGTCCACTTGACCATGTGAGGGCAGATGTGGACTCTCTTTCCATGGAATCTGGTGGACAGGAAGCCACTGTTCACCCCCAGATGCTGGTTTTGAGCCCCCATACCTTATTGGGGTTGGCTCTGCCTATAGCCTATGAGGGCAGAAGCATGGACATCTATTGGGTAAGGGGCGCATGAGCCAGAGGGCAGGATCCCTCCCAGATCCCCATGCCGCAGGCCCTAGAGCTGAGTGTCTCAAACTCATTAGCCCATGGCTCAGGGCTGGGCCTGGGTTGTTCCCCACCCTGGGGTCTGAGCAGGGCCACAGCTTCCTGAGCCCAGGCCAGATGGAGGGACTTTCTCTTTATGCTAAGGTGCTCCATCAAGCCTGGAATATGTGTCAAGGGAAGAGAGAACCTGCTGGCTCCCACTCACCACAGTGCATGGGGAGAGAGGAGGTTCGGGCAGGCAAGTGCCATCCTGCAACTCTGTTCTGGGCAATTCTTGCTTTGGACCCCCTTCCCTGTGCCCTCAGAAGAGCAGACAGTCTTGAGGGCAGGTGCTGTGGAGACTTCAGACCTGGTGACTGATGGGTCATACCACCCAACGGTGGTCCTTAACCTCTTAGGCCTCAAGTCATTCACCTGTCAAAGGGTTCTGAACAGGCTCTGGTGAGTGAGAAAGGACACAGCATGTGACAGGGCCAGCCCTCCCACCTCTGTCCAGCCCCTTTGCTGAGCTCTCTCTGCCTCTGCCTGGCCCGTGGGCAATGTGCACATAGCCTCCTACAGGCCCGCCTCCCTGACTGCCGGGACCTGGAGGACAGACAGATTTAGCATCCAGCTGTCTGAGAGGCACCTGCCATGTGCTGCGGCTCTTTGAAAGGCCCACCTGAGGTCTAGCTACAGCTGTACCTCCTGTATCCATCTAGGCAACGGGGACAGAGACCCAGTCTCAGTCCTCACTTCCACCTCAGCGCCTTCCTGGATGGGAGGAATCTCAGGGCAGGGTGGGAGATGTTTTCTAGGCAATGCTGTGTGCCTTTCTAGGGCTGGAACATCACTTTCCAGTGAGTAAAGTATGTCTGAGTTCAGTAATGTCAACTGAACATTGGGGGCGGGGGGGCTTAGTGCATACAACAGGGCGTGCCCGTCACAGCTCCTTGGACAAATCATGCCCTGATTTTAACAAGGGAAATATGAGGGTAACCCCACTCCCCCAGGGTACAGTGTGCTCCTGAAGGGTGGAGCTGTGTCCATTTACACTGATCCCTGGGGGCCCCCGAGCACATGTCAGTGGGTGTTTGCTGAGTGAATGAAGGAAAGCCAGCATGAAACAGACCCCAGGGTAGGAGTGAAGGAGCCCAGTGGCCTCCTCCAGAAAACAAGGGCAAACAGCCACTGTTCTTCTGATGGGCTTCTGGTTGGGGGTGGATGGACCCCTGTCTAAGGTCCCCCTTCGACCTCTGTGACCATCCCCTGCCCTGTAGCCCCTGCTGTGCCATACCTTGGATTGGGGTCTGGGCCTGGCTGAAGTGGCTCGTGCTGCTGAGAGAGCCCCGAGGGCTGGGCGTGCTCGGTGTCACTCGCATGCGCACCCGCTCCAGGTCTGCAAAGCGGTCAGGGAACACCTTGGTCTGGTCCTCCAGCTTCTGTCGGTGCCCTGCAGAGCACAGGGAGTCCATCAGCTGCTGGTTTGCAGGGTCTTAGGGGGGAGACAGAAATGCCTCACTCTGCTGGGAAGTTCTTCTAACATCTAACTGTAAGCCTGTGCAGGGAAATCCCTAAGGTCACCACATCACCACCAGCCTCTCTTCTGAAGTTCTCAAAAGACTTTCTGGACAAAGCATGGTTGTGATGTGCCATCCCAGGGCTGCTGTGGTCTCACCCCTGTCTGCGTGAGTAGGACCCATCATTCTTCTTTTTTTTGGCCGGGGCCAGGTTTGAACCTGTCACCTCCGGCATATGGGCCCGGCACCCTACTCCTTTGAGCCACAGGCACCACCCAGGACCCATCATTCTTAATGCAGGAGGGGCTCAGACGGCAGCTCCAGGCCACAAAACCAGTTAAGTAGTAGAGTTAAGATTAAAACTGAGGGTTCAAATCAAAGCCTGTCACCTAAACCTTTATAAAACAGCGTTTAGCAGAAGAGGAAACAGATAACAGGCATGAGAAACTGGCCCAAACATGCTCCCAAGGGAGGCAGGGAGAGAGCCCAGGGGTACAGCCACGCTCTGTCCTGCAAGAGCAAGGGGAGGAGGCCCCAGGATGGACCTGCTGGATGCTCCAGCACCAAGCCACTCTGTGATCTGCAGCACATGCCCTCTCTGCTCCAGGCCACCGCAGAGGGGGATCCACCAGGGCTCAGGGCAGAAGGGCAGGGCAGGGCATGGGAGTGAAGGCTAGACCAGCACACCTGGCTTAGGGCGTCACACATGGAAAAAACCACCAACATGTCCCATTACCCCTCTGCCACGGCACGCACAACAAGAACGCCAGCCTCTACCTCCCAGGCCCCAGAGATGCTGGCAGGGTCAAGGTGGCCAGGACTCTGACTTCTTGCAGCCTGCTAAGGCCAAGGGGACGCTTCTTGAGTGACATCAAATGTGCAGGGACCTCTCCGGCCCCCCACCCTACCCCAGACATACATACACGCTTTTTCAATTACTCATTTTACATTTCACAAGTAATACATGAATATTTATAAAAATAAAAGCATTATAGAGCAGCACATGGCTCGAAGGAGTAGGGCGCTGGCCCCACGTACTAGAGGTGGGGTGGGTTCAAACCTAGCCCCAGCCAAAAACTACAAATAAATAAATAAATAATTAAAAGCATTACAGATAAGGCTCTTTCGACCCACCCTAAGCCCTCACTCAGAAGTCTCTACCATGATCAGTTTTAAAGTTTTTTCCCCTAGCCTTTTTTTGGTTTTACATGCATGGAAAACAAAAACAGAGCAATTTTCTCCCGGAACTTTCTTGAATGGTCTCAGCCTGGGCATGTCATTTCAGTAACTTGCTTTTTTTGCAATGTACCTTGGAGCACAACCTCAGTTTCCTGATCTGTGTAATGGGGAGAGTAACCCAGCCTCATGGGAATCACAGAGCTTCTCTAAAACCCTGGGGACCATCTCTGGCACAGTGAGGGCTCAGCAAGCGTGACAAGGACCACATGCTGTGCCTTTGCTGTCCTCCTCCTTTCTTCTCATGTCCACCAGAGGCACAGTTCACTCTATAGTTCCCTTCTATGGACACTCATGGCATTTCCAAATTTCCTCCTCTGCTCCCCTACATACAGTATTCCAGAATATCCCTGTCCCTACCTCCTGGAGTGCAGGTTTCTCCAGGGAGACCCAGGAACGGACTAATTCTTTAGGTGGCCGCCTGCTCCAGGGCTCTACTGATCAGCCAGTCACTGTCAGAGGCGCTGGCCCATTCTGCCTCACAGGACCCCGAGGGAGGCTGCCATGCAGGCAGGGGCCTCATATCCTCTTTTACTCATAAAGGAACTAGGACTGTGCCTCAGAGAGGCAAGGAGGCTTGCCTGAGGTCACACAGCAGAGAAGGTGGTGAGATTTCCTGGACCTTTAGAAAAGGGGAAGGGCCTAAGAGGGAGGAGTAAGTATGCTTGAGTCCTTGAGCCTGCAGTGACGTGTGAAATTCTCTAGATTGACAGAGAGGGAGGGTAAAATAGAACCCCTTACTGTCTTTCCTGTGGCCTAGAGGAGCGATTCCTGGGGAATTGGAGAAGTGGCAAGTGATTGTTGGCTGCTGCTGGGAATGAGGGCACAGCACGGAGGTCCTCAGATGGGCCTGATTTTTGAGTTTCAAGATGGGAACACAATAAAATCTAGTGGTCACGTGCTCCCGACATGCCTCTGCCACAAGCTCAAATGGGCATTTCTGGGAGTTCTGGAGCCACAGTGGGCTCAGCAGATCACCCAGAACCAGGGAGCCCCACCTTTTCCTCCTATGAGGCCCCAGGCCGAGAACCCATGGACACTGGGCAGTAGGAATGAGACTGTCAGGCCTCTGGCCAGGCCCCCACTGCTGCCTCCTGGGACCCTTGGCAACAAAGGAGAAAGGTAGGCTGGGGGCTCGAACTCAGATGCCTATCGGGGCTGGGCAAGCACAGATGAGTCAAGTGAGACGGGCAGGGACTGGGCAGAGCTCCCAAGTCCAGGCTCAGTCCTCAGCCCTAAGAGGCCTTAGAGGAAATGTTGCCCACACTACTGAGGCCACTGAAAATGGCAGGGACACATGGAGGAGCTAGGGGACAAGTGAACTCAGAACAATCTCAACAGGCAGGAAGCCTACCGGATAGACGTGGAGACCGCAGACTGACCTGACAACAGCTTGAGTGGAAAGGATCTGGGCATCTTAGACAACCACTGCTTGAAGTGAGCCAATGGGGCTGCACAAAAGCTGGTGCAAAACCTCAGGCCTCGTTATTTTCGTCACTGGTGAATAAAGTCCCCTGTTTCTGAGTCACACCGTGTACAAAGAGTGTTTACAGTTATTCCTGCGGAAGGAGGGTGGAGTTCGCAGCCCGCCTGGGTTCGAGGATGTGCCCTGCTGCTTGCAGCCTGGTGGCCTCCTTAAGCTACACTTCTTCCCTCACCCTCATGCTGCAGTGTCCCCATCCTGCTGCCCTCATGGGTAAAGGCGCTGGGTTGCTGAGGGCTGTGGACACTCTGCACCCACTTGAGTTACCACCATTGTGACTGGCGGTTCTAGCCCTGCTTATGCCCAATAAAAGTAAGACTACCACCCTACATTAGATACCAAGGCACTGAGGCCAGGGTGGTGATGCTGTGTCTGGACCACACACCTGGACGGTAGGAGCAGCATTTGCACTCAGATCCCTTGACTCCAAGTCCAGGGCTCTTTTCCTGATACTTTCCTTTTTGATCCCATTATTCAGATGTGGCCACTGAGGCTTCAAGATGAAACCAACACTACGTGGCTGGTCTAGGACCCAGGCTATGAATCTGGCCTCTGAGCACATGCTCCCAACATATGCTGTCCTGCCTTCCCCGCAGGGCAGGGGATTCAGCAGCAGTTTGGGAATTGCTTCCTTGCTGCTGTGGAACAGCAGTGCCACTGCCAGGGAGGGGGAAAGGGAAGCCCATGTGGCCAGGGCGCCAGAGAGTCTCAGAGACACAGGGCTAAGGCCTTCACACAGGGGCAGAACGGAAGTCCCTGTGCCTGAGGATAGAAGATGGGCCTCAGAAAAGGCCTCTTTCATTCAGCTACTGGAGAGAGAGTTTGGTGGGGAGCTCAGGCTCCAATGCATTTGGGTCATCTGGGGCCAGGCCCTGATGTGCCCCGTGCCTCAGTTTCCCCTCTGCACAGCCTGCTCACACTGCCTCCCCCATCTCAAAGTCCCTGACTAAAGATCAGCCAGGCATGGTGGCTCATGCCTGTAATCCTAGCACTCTGGGAGGTTGAGGCAAGTGGATTGAGCTCAAGAGTTCAAGACCAGCCTGAGCAAGAAAGAGATCCTGTCTCTACTAAAAGTAGAAAAACTAGCCAGGTGTTGTGGCAGGCGCCTGTAGGAGGCTGAGGCAAGAGATCACTTGAGTCCAAGAGTTTGAGGTTGCTGTGAACTATGATTTCATGGCACTCTACCAAGGGCAACAGAGTGAGACTTTGTCTCAAAAAAAAAAAAAAAAAATCAACTGCTGGACAAATGGCCCCAAAAGGGAAGAGGGCAGGGCCACTTGCCCTGGGGCCCACACATGCCATCACCTCTTCCTGCTGCTGCTGTTCCTAGTGTTTCTTGAATATTCTCTACCCCCCACACTTCAGAGCCTCAGCTTAGGGCAGCCTCTGCCAAAAATCCTTTCCCACCCAACTCAAGGACGCTTCCTCTAGGAAGCCTCCGTTTTCCTACCACGGAGCCCTCACAGCACCTCTGCAGGCTGAGACTGCCTTAGAAGCAGTGGTTAGCAGGAGCAGGAATCATAAAACAGCAGCAAGGGCTTCTTCCACTGCAGTGTCTAGGCAACTGACGTGCATAGCCCTGTTTTACTCTACAGCATCCTTATGAGGCAGGCCTGCTTGTACGGGTAAAAAACTGAGACTCAAGGACACAGAAAGCGACCTACTCTCCCTGGAGCCCATCTCTCTGGAAAGGACTGGATCTTGACAGTCAGGGGCTCCACAATAGGTGTCAGGGCCCCACCAAGGCCAGTGCACATAGGTGCTCTCTGTGTGCTCAACCACAAGGTTGGGCGTGGGGAGAAGATGATGAGAAGGTCTCAGTGGACCCCACCAGGGGCCCTGCTCTGCTCTGAAGCTCAGGGTTGTGAGTCCAAGTCTCCAGTTACCCCCTGCTCTAACCTACCAAGTGCCTCAGATCCTCTGGGCCTCAGTTTCCACATGAGGTACCCAAAGGCCACCTCTCAGTGGTTATCACAGTGTCTAAGCTCCAGGGTGTTGATATGCTGGAGAGCAGATCACTCATTTTTAAAAGAAGGGATAGAGAGCAGCTGGGGAAGGCCCCGCCTTGGCCCATGGGGCCTGGCTTGAGCTGCTACCGGTTTCAGTGCTGGGCTCACATGAGACAGGTCCCAAACGGAGATCCAGCCCCAAGGGTCATACCAGATGGCTTTCACCCACCAGTGGTCTTGGGCAAGCCACTGTCCCTCTGGGTCTCTGTTCCCTCACCAATAAAATGAGAATCACTCACTCTATCTGCCAAGGGTAAGGATAGGTTTCGAGAATTAAACAGCTCACTAGACCTTGGCCTTTAAGGAAGATGTTCTGGGTTGCAGTTCTGACTTGGCATCTACCCCTGGCAAACTACTCTTCTTCCACGCATCTATACAGTGGGGGTGACCAACCTCACAGGTAAGTGATAAGGGCCAAAACGGGGGAGCAGGAATGCCAGGGTCCAGCTAGGGCTACACCATGCAGAAACTAGAAGACTAAGACTGGGTGCTGGGTTCGAGGCTCCTTCATCACCATTCTAAGGGCCACCCTCATCACCACCTGCCTGGCCAGCAGGGGTCCCACCACCCTAGGCACCCAGCAATTCTGAGAGAACAATAGGGCATCAGGGCCACCTCCCTACCTCTGTACTGGCCCAACATATGCCCCTGTGACTAGAGTGTATATCATTTTAATGGGGATGTGCCAGGCCCTGTGCCAGGTGGGCCATGCACACTGTCTCCAAGTGTCATGATCCTCTGAAAGGCTGTAACTATCACCCCATTTTACAGATGGAAAAGTAGAGGCAGGGAGTCAAGGTTACACAGAGAGAAGCAAACCTGGAATGGTCAGTGTGCTCTAAGGTACTCAGCTTCCCAAGACCTCTAAGAGGGAAGAGGATCACCTGGCCACCAGGTCTGGCTGGCAAGAGGTCAGCACAACAGCCAGCCTCAACCAGGTGTGGGAGAAGCCGGATGCAAGGAGAAGCAGAATTAGGCAGGAACATGGGACAGTGTCATCTGCTGGGGACAATGTAGGCCCAATTGCCAGGTTCTTTACTGTTTGAAGCCACTGGGCAGGCTCCCTGGCCGCCTGGTGTGGCCACAGCTTAGACACAGCAGCCACTGTCTGCCCAGCCGTGGGGTGGGGCGCCGGGCCTGAGGCTGGCTCTGCGGCCTGTCAGGAGATTTACACCCGACTCTTAACAACCTCGCGGAATCGCAGGCGGGTGCTGGCCCAGGGTGGTCTGCTGTGAATCGGCCCCCTGTGAGCAGATGAAAGCTGGGTCGGTGGCTGGGCAGGGAACAGGCTGGCAGGAGGCCAGCGGGCAGGGAGGCTGAGAGTAGGGCTTCCAGCAGCCTGGGGTTGATTAGGGGAACCCGGGAGGTCTGTGGTTAACCCCTTCCCTCCTGCCAGGCAGACTACCCTGGCTCCCCAAGGCCTGTCCCCAGCACAGGGGCCACTCCTGAGGGTATGGGGGTCTTGGGAGCCTGGGGCTAGGAGCAGTTGCCTCTCCTCAGCCCAGGCATCACTCTGTCTCTCTCCAGCTTCTTCCTGGAGCCAAGGGAGAAACTGTGGCAAGAGCCGGACCCTTCAAGGTCCAGGTGCGGGCTTGGGGTCATTTCTACTTCCCTTTGCAGCCACTCTTAACTGTCTGCTCACTTCCTTCAGGCCTCTACCCAAAGGCCACCTCTCAGGGCCCGCTTCCTCATCACCCATCCCTTGCACTCTCCACCCCTTCTCCCAGCTTCGTTTTTCTTCATAGGAATTCTAATTATCTGCTTGCTTAGTTTATTCATCAAGTATTTATCAAGACCCTATTAAGTGCCCCTGCCTGTATTCTGGGTCTATATCAACACCCAGCAAAGAGAGAAGAGAGAAAAGAACCTTGTCCTTGTGGAGAGCACATGATCAAGGGGAAACTGAATAATAAATGAAATAAATTAGTGAACTATGCAGCACTGTAGAAGGTGGCTAAGGGCAGCCTTAGAGCAAGAAGGATGGGGAGAAGATGGGAAGGGGCCCACAGAACTGGGAGTGTTAGGGCAGGAGAGTTCCAGGCAGAAGAAGAGCAGTGCAAAGGCCTTGGGGCACAAGTATAGCTGGCAGGTTTGAAGATCAGCCAGGAGGCAGGGAGGCCAGAGTTGGGTGAGCAAGGAGGGCAGAGGGGTAATGGCACAGATCAGGTGGGGTTTGAGAACCAAGATTAAGGACAAAACTATTCACCATCTCTCCCCACCTTGGAGTGTGAACACCACGGGTGGGAACCCATTTGGTTGGGCTCACTGTGATGTCTCCGGCATGTGGAACAGAGTCTGACACAGTAGGTGCCCAGTAAAATATTTGTTGAAATTGTTCCACATACATTTTGGGGAGGAAAGGGCCCATGGGGAAGATGCCAGAACCACCCTCCTCTGCCTCAGGTAGGATTAAGAACTCAGGTCCTAACCCCTCAGGTATCAGCACCTGCTAATCCTGGAACTGGGGATTAGCTGTTCTCAAACTGTGGTCCACACCAGGACTGCCAGGCACTGTATGACCTCCTGTCCAAATCCTGGACCCAACTCAGCAACCTGCATTTTAACCAGCCCCCAGTCCCTCAGTGACTCTGAGGGACACCGGCATCGAGAACCTCAGAAACCAAGGCCACACAGGCAGGAAGCCACCAAGCCAGCCTTGAAACCCAGCTGGCCACCTGGCTGCAGGTTGGGCACGCTCTGCAGGGCACCAGAGGGGAACAACCTGGCCACAGAACCCACAGCCAGCTTCTGGGCTCCGCAGACACTCACCCCATCCCACAGAAGGCTCAGACTTCACACAGGGTAGGGGGTTGAGAAGCAGGGAAGAAGCTGGAAGAGGAAACCCTGGAGCTCAAAAGGCCAGCACTAATCCAAGAGGCCTGTCAGGCACTTCCTTTAGGCTGGGCAGCTGTCGACTCCCTCCTGACAATGGCCCAAAGCAGACACTAATACTATTCCCACTTTTCAGATGAGCACACGGAGGTAGCTGCAGTGGAGTTTACCTTGGGCAGGACGTTTTGCCTCCCTGGCCTCTGTCCCCTCCTGGGATCATTGAGGATTGAGATTTTGCCCAGCCTTGGCACATGGGGGACTGTTCAGTGTCCAGCAGCTATTCAGCTGAACTCTTCTTTCTTATAGCTGGGGACACTGAGGCCAGGAGAGGGGAAGGATCTGTGCAAGGTCACAGATGGGAAAGCCAGGCTGGAGACTGAACCCAGGGTAAGCATGACTCCAGACTTCAAGGCAGGGGGAGCCAGGAGTACCAAGCGGGTGCAAAGGAGGGGAGACCAATAGAACTTTACCCTCCCCGCCTTGCTCTATTCTATAAATCAGCTCTGCTTAGATTTTGATTGAACAAGTCACTTTAAAACCGTTGATCTGGCTTCTGCCAGGGCACAGAGAAGGATGCCATTTAACTCATGTGGCACAGCAAGCCTGGCCTCGGCCTCTGCTGGTCTCCCAACCCAGCCTCTGTCTTTCCCTCTTGCTGCCTCAGCTCCCTCTGGGCTCAGCTGTCTCGTCTTGTGCTGTCCTCACCCACCAGTTCACCCCTGGAAGGGACCATCTCAGACTTGGGGGACCCCAGGAGAGACAAGCAGACAAAGAATTCAATCTGGAGCTCCCAGAGCAGTGCTGGGCCTCCAGCAGGGGAGGGTGGGCAGCTACGGGTTGGGTGGGGCTGAACATGGAGGGGCACACAGATGCCAGGATCGCTTGGTACCTTGGGACCTTCCCACCAAGTTCTGAGACACCTTGCATGGCTCTGCCAACAGGTGCACCCCTCTTTTGGAAAGGCTCCTAAGCACTGTATCTCCACACTGAGCCCACTTGTGGCTCCTGTCCCTGGAGACCCAGAGCAGGACCGTCATCCCCTTTAGTGGGGGACATCATGCATCTCTGTTACTATGGGAGTACACTGTTGCTCCCAGGAGAGGCTGACCATCTGCTAGTGGGGTGGGGGGAGTGCAGGGAGCAGGGGTGCCAGGGATAAAAGAACACCACAGACTGACCCACTGACTCATAAGGACCCTCCATCTGCTATAGCCAAGTACTGTCCATATGTCTGTTGCTCCTGATCTCCAAGGCTACAAGGTGGGATCATCCATTTCACAGAGGAGGGTGCTGAGGCCCAGAGAGGTCTATGATTTGCCTAAGGTCACACAGCAGATAATCATGCTGGTTAAGGTAATGAACCACCTGCTAACCCTCCCACTCCCTGTTAAGTGCTTTTAATCCTTATTACAGCACCACAAGGGGGCTGACTTATGTGAATACCATTTTTTCAGATCAAGAAACTGAGGCATGGAGAATTTTCCAAGGACCTAGGGCTAGATAGGCTGACTCCAAATCTGCTCTCTGCACCATGGTGGCCTATGGCTCCAGCCATAACTAGGGTCACCGATCCAGTTCACAGATGACAAAACAGAGGCCAAACAGGAGCCATTACTTGCTCGGGGTAACAAAGCCTATGGCCAAGAACAGGGACCTGTCTGTGTCAGATCCCAGCAGGAAAGAACAGAAAGGACTTTGGCCAGAGCAGGTGCTGGCTGGGTACTGCCAGGCCTGAGGACGTGTGCAGCAGCTTGTGGCAGGCCAGCAGAGGTGACCCTGAGAGCCCTGAAGGGAAACTTTCAGGGTTTCCGAACCCAGCCCGGAGCCTTTCCCAAGTGGCCAGACTCTGTAATGGGCCCAGGATTTGGACAAATAGGAGCCAGGCCCCCTGACTTCCAAGTAGGGAGGGGCTGGCGCAGGGCAGGCCTGAGCACTCCTTGACATTGCCCCAATACAGCCACATTCCTGTTCTGAGCCTCCTAGGCTTTGAGAAGAGACACGGGCAGATTGTGCTCCTGCCCCTGGACCAACTGACCAGGCACTGAAGGCTGGCTCCAGAAGACTAAGGCCTGAGCACTCCCCCAAACCCAGCATGGTATGAGGTACCCAACTTCCTCATGCCTGGACTCTCTCACCAGAACCGGGTAACCCTTTGGCTCTGCTGTCACGAGGATCCCATGAAATAAGAAGCATGAAAAGATTTTCTAAACGGCAAAGGGTCACATTTACAAAGAAAGAAAGGGACAGGCCAGCTCTGAATACACCAGGCTGAGAGTGCCTTGGGTGAGGGTGGGAGGCTGTTTCACTCATTCACTCTGGGAACACAGACCTGGGGCCCTGCCCCAACTTGAATCTGCAAACTCCAGAGCATTCAGCGGGCAGAAGGAACTAAACCCAGACCGGATCAGGACTCCTGCACGGGGCAGGTGCTCAGATTTGCAGTCCTGATCTCACTTGTGTGGGTCCTGGGGTCAGAGTGCCCAGGCTCTGTGTAACTTTAGCAACTCACATGCTAAGACTCAAAAGGAGTTTCCAAGGAGGGGCTCTGAACCAACCTCCATCCCCAAATGTCCCCCAACACCACATTGGATGCTTCCCCCTCCTGACTCCCTCAGCTGGTCCCAGTAGCTCATGGTGAGGCAATTAAGGCTTCATTGATTCTCTCAAACTAGACTTCACCTCCCCTTCTCTGCTTCTGTGACCCCAATTGCAGCCCCAGGAACTCCCTGAGGGCAGGAGCCAATGACATGGTGCACGGTACTCCCAGGGTTGGCCCAGAAGGGGCCCAAGAGCATCCCTCTGCTGTCCCCCCACCCCCATCTCTCCAAAGCAAGCAGGTAGTTTTCATTGGCTCTGTTGTCCCCCTGCCCCTTGGCCACCCATGGTCTGGGCTAAGCCCAGAGGGTTTAGGGATTTGCCAGCAGGCACATAGTTTAGGGGGACAGAACCAAAGACCATAATCCCCCACAGAAAGGCTCCAGGGACCCAGTGCCACCTGTCTGATCTCACGGCTGCCCTCCCCCACTAGACCCTCCTGCCCCACCCAGGAGGCTCAGTGACACTTACGTCGGGGTTCCCGGGGTCCATCCACAGTCACCTTGATAGCTCGGTGGTAGGTGGCCACTTGGGTGGGGTTGGTGAACACAGTGATGGTCAGTGTGAAGCTCTTCCCTGGGGGGCATGGGAGATAAAGGCAGGAAGTTGGCACCTGGAGCTTTCATGACACCCTGGTTCCCTACCTTTACCCACCCCTGGACATCTTTGGCTTTCTAGAAAGGGCAGGTCTCTTCCTTTTGAACCTGGGCAGGAAATGGGGCTCTAGGTAAAGTTCCAGCTGCTGTGGTCAGCATTTAAGGTCCCTGGGTGGGGGGGGTCCCAACTTTGTCACCTCCCTCTTCCCATGCTCTGGCCACCCTGGCTTATTTCTTCCCTACTTCCTGGTCTTTTTTTGTGCTGTTTCTTCTTTTCAGAGACTCACACCATTTGAGGGTGGGGAGCAAGGATGGGTACATATTTCTTTTCCAAAAATAATTAGCGATCTTGGTAGAGAATTTTGAGAATGCAGAAAATACTTTAAAAAGAAGAAAAAAACACAGTTCCACCAGCGAGAGATAAACACTGTTACTGCCTGGGTGTTTTGTCTTCTGATCGTGTATTTACATGGTTGCAATGGTACTAAAATACACGTTTTCATATCCTGTTTTAATTTTCATTTAACATCACGTCCAAAGCACTTTCCCCTGTCACTAAAACCTCTTTACAAACTTCATTTTTAATGGCTGCAAATATTTCAACTCACGGAAGCCCCATCTTTTATTTACCCATCTCCTTACTCGCAAGCATTTACGTCGTTGCTAATTTCTCACTAGTGTGCCCAGTTGGAGCTGGAAAAAGACCTGCTTTGGGAGCTGCAGACATTTCATTTGTAGACACAACTGTTATTTCCAGAACCCTGTTCTATTTTTAGAGAGACATTTGGCTCCAAAGTCTCCATTCAAAATTCCTGAGAGGGGAAAAAAAAACTTTTAAAATAATAGTTTTTTTTTTTTAGAAAAACCATTTAAAAGAAGATGTAAATGACCTTCTGGGTATAAAAATCTTTGTCTGCGTCTCTGCTTATTTCCTTAGAATAGATTCCAAGAAGTAGTGAGTGATTTCATCCCATCAGAGAATTGGGACATATTTTTTGGTGCTGATCTGTGTTGGAGTGAGATGACTCTCCAGAGGTTATGTCTTCTTTGAATGCAGGGTGGGGCCACCATCACCTTTGTGATCTCGTCTAAGGACGCTCTCTTAGACTCTCTAGATGTTGTTTGCTGTTCTTCTATTACTAGTGAGCATGAAACACTTGACACAGTTATGATCCGTCAGAATCCAACACAAATTACCACTTCGTTTTCTTTTACACTTTCCTGCTAAGGATTTAGTGCCTTTTAAAAATCGCTCTGTAGCGTGCTGGCTAACACTTTCCATGTCGCCGTTGTGATGCTCAGTTTCCCAGGTCAGCGGCCTTCTCATTTCACTTTCAGGCACCGAGCTGTTTTTCATTTTCAATTCTCTCTCTGGTTCTTTTATTCTTCTTATGCTTAGACAGGTTTCTCCAAGTAGAAAGCAGATAAAGTCTTACTTTCAACAAACAGCACTGTCTCTACAAACGGCATTTTCTCTGCTTTTCACAATTAATTCACTGATGTGCCCGGGGGTTTTCTGATTGCTATGGCGTAAGGTGAGGACTTTTCTTTAAAGAGGAACCTGATGTTTAGTGCTTTAATAATCTTTAGAAATGTTCTTCCTCCGGTCACCTTGTGCTCTATTATAACCCAAAGCCTCCTGCTCTATGAGAGTGAGGGGAGGGGCTTCATTGAGTCTCTTAAACTAGACCTCACTTCCCCTTCTCTGCTTCTGTGACCCCAACTGCAGCCCCAGGAACTCCCTGAGGGCAGGAGCTAATGGCCTGGTGCACAGTACTCCCAGGGCTGGCCCAGAAGGGCTACAGAGGGAGACTGCCCAAGACCATCCCTCTGCTGTCCCCCCCTCCATCTCTCTCTCTAAAGCAAGCAGGCAGGTTTCATTAGCCCTGCACCACTCTAGGGAAACGGACCTCAGGGTGGGGACCAGTTCTGTTTGCACAGCTGAATGCTCAGTGGCCAAGTGATCGAGTGAAATGTCTAGCTCCAGAACAGGACAATCTAGAACAAAATGATAACAGCCGGGCTGCTGGGGGCATGCTGAAAAACTCAAGGGCTTCTGAGATGCCTGGGAGAGTTTAAAGCTAAAGCGCCCCTGAGGTGTGGCTCCAAGTGGGACATAGGGGCCTTTCTGGAAGACTTTTCCTGAGCCAGCCAGCTGAGGCAGGAATAGGAAAGCTAACTGTACTTGCCCCTGGGGCCCTGGGTGGTAAGAACACACCTGGACCCCTTAACACTGGGCCACTCTACACTGGAAACAAAGTTCAAAATGGTCTAGGGCAGTGATTTTCAACCAGTGGGCTGTGAGAGGATCTTAGGTATGCCTCGAAAATTTTTAAAAGATCATTAATTAAATTATTTTTGAAAGAGGTTCAAAGCACAGTAAGTGTATATTTTTAAAAACTTTTTAAAGAAATCAACAGAATTTAAGTATACCCCAGAAGTTTAACATAGGTTCAAGTGTGCAGCGAGATTAAAAAAGGTTATAAAAACCGCTCTAGGGAAATGCCAGCAGGTGGCCTCAGGCTCCCTGTCCTGACTCTGAAGTCACCTCCCTCCTGGACTTCTTCCCTGTCCAACCAACCAGGCCCTCACCAGGGCTCTCTAGGCCTCTGCCCCTTTCATCACTCCTTGGTTCTGTGGGTGCCACGCTGATGGGCAGTTTAGGCACACAGCCTGGAGCACTAGTGCCCAGACTCTGACACAAGGGACCAACTCCCCAGATCCCTGCAGCAGCAGCCTGGTCCTGCAGGTCTCACAGTCACCTTCCCAGCAAGGACTTCCCTGCTCCTTTTACCTAAAGTGGGCCCTTTTTAACTTGGCTTTCTAGAACTGAGTGGGCCTGTGAACTTGGATAGGACAAAAATCAGAGCTGTAGTGTCCCTAACCTCTATCCGA
>NW_003852551.1:1260384-1267459 GCF_000181295.1 Otolemur garnettii
TCGCCAGCAGACGTCACAGATGTTTACATATCGCATTACAGTTGTCGCAGATTTCTCTAAATATATTTCATGGTCGTCACTCGTCCTATTGCTAGATCTTGTCATTTAATACATGGAACAGGCAGCCCATTTGCCACACTTTTAAAAACACTGTGCTAACATTTCTGTTTTAATAGAGTTGGTTTTCAAAGTAATCCTTTGTATTTTATTTTAAACTATAAAGAAAAAAAAACCCCCACATTATTCTGAGAAAGGTGTGGGCTTCACCAGGCTGTCCAAGGAGCCCACAAGGCAAGAAAAGGTTAGGCTGCTCAGTCTGAAGCAGCACAGGCCCTCCCCTCCCATCTCCAGCCTTCTGCCTGCTTGCATTTCCCTGTAATACCAATTGCTTTTGATAATCCCCCTACTTATTTTATTTTGCCTCCCTCTACTAGATCCTAAGCTTTCTGGGGCCACAATTTTTGTCTTGTTCACTGCTGTGTCCCCAGCCCCTAGGACAGCATCTGGCACATAACAGGTGCCTAATAAACATTCATTAAATGAATTAAGAGCAGAGATTGCTGCTCCCATTTTATAGAAAACTGAGGCTTGGGGCGGTGCCTGTGGCTCAAAGGAGTGGGGTGCCAGCCCCATATACGAGAGGTGGCGGGTTCAAACCCAGCTCCAGCCAAAAACTGCAAAAAAAAGAAAACTGAGGCTCATGGAGGGGCAGTGAGCTAAGCAGATCACACTGTTTGCAGGAGGGCTCAGGAAGGTTTAGAGTCTGCCCCACCACATGGGTACTAAGGACCTGCTCCTGGGGAGTGAGAAGCCCCCACTCCTACCAGTAGTAAACCATATGCCACTGCTGAGGTCACCAGTACTCCTCACCTGCTTCCTCCCAGTTTTCAGACCTGTCACCATCCCTCCCAGGTACCCTCAGAGGGGAGAGAAATCAGAGTCAGGAGTAGGGGGATAGGGCTAAGAGGAGGAATGGATGGGAGGGGCAGGTGTCAAAGAGACCAGAAGGCAGGGTCCCTGGGACCATAGGTGGGAGGAAGCTGTCCTCCTGAGTGCCCTGCCCAGCTCTCTCTTTGCCTGGAGGCAACAAACCCATCTATCCATCTCCCTCAGGCTCTGGGAGTAGAGAGCTGAGAAGACATGGAAGGTGGATGGCTCCTTCCAGAAACCAGCAAACTTGCAATGGGTCAGGAGTCCAGGAATTGCAAATCCAGGCACCCCAAGGGCGCCTAGATTGTGGGAGGAGGAGTCCAAGTCTGGGAAATAGCTACCCCTACAGTACCCAGCGCCCTGGACCCATCAAGCTCAGCCAGGCCCAGCACTGTAGGCCTGGCATCCCCACCCCCAGCCTTTTGCCAGGGTTCCTGTGTGGTGAGCCCCACCCATGGGAGCTGCCTGGGCAAGGGAGGGGCTGTGTCTGGTCTCAGGGAATCTCTTGGTGCCAAGAAGCCATCCACCTCTTCCCTTACCAGCAGTCTCCCCAATCCTGTACCCACACACCTCACCCCCCAATCTTTCTCCACGAACTATGGTTCTGGTTTAATCCATTGGTAGTGGTCAGGAGCTCATGGGCTTGTCATCTTCGCCCAGGCTGGTGGCCACCTGCTGGAGGGCATTTTGGGGGGTTGTGGTGGCGTGTGGTCAATAGCACCAGGCAGGCACTGCTGGCATCAAAGGTGGGAACTGTGTTTGCAGAGAGGGCCACAAGTGTCCAGCACTGCACAGGGCAGTGAGGAATTGGTTCCTTCTGGAAGGCAAACACTTGCTCATAGAAGGCAAACACTTGCTCATAAAGAGTCTAAGCCAGGAACCTAACTCAGGTTGACATAAAACAAGGATATTTTTTCTGCACACTTAACATCTACTGAATTTTTCCAAGAGGAAAGACAAGTCTTTTTTTTTAAATTTTGTTTAGAACTTTGCTAAGAGTTGCCCATAACTTCAGAAGATCGTGGCACTGAAGGCAAGGCTGCATTCAGAGTCTAAGTACCCCCACAGTGGTGCAGGGGGCATCAGTCCACCTGGCCATGAAGTCTCGTCCCCCCACGTGTATGTTCATATTTGTATTATTTTTCCTTTTCTTCTGTCACAGCTATGAAATTACATAGCTTTTGAAACTGTGTAAGCAGGTAATCATGTTACCTATAAATTTCCATGTAGGACAGTAAAAGGCTTATTACAAAAAACCCAGTTATTATAAGAAAGGGGTGTTGTGTCTGGCAGGAAGGGAATCTGGGCCCTGATCATTGCGGGAGACAGCAGTGTCCTGGTTTTCTTTCCCTTCCTTCCTTGTCTCGGGTCACAACTCCAGCCTGTGGAGCTACTGTGTGTCTTCCATGGAAAGCCATCTTCCTGGAATTCCAACAAAATCAAGAGCCACAAATTGCGGAAAAAGCAGAAGTTTCCATCTGACTTCTTAGCCCTGGGAGAAGTGAGAGAGCCAGGGAAGGGTTCTGGGTTCTTAGTCCCGATCTGTCCTGATTCCTAAAGTGGCCCAGATTGTTGGTGTCAATCTGACTCGTCCTTTCAGCTGGGAATTTCCCTGTCAGCAGGATGGGCACAGCACAGGTGTGTCTGCATGCCACCAGACCCTGGCAGCCTCCTTCCTCCCTGCCAGCCGCCTCCACCTCTCCCACTCAGCAGCTTACACCTTCTGGGTTTCCCCCACCCCCGCCCAAACCGCATGGTAATCAGAGAATCAGTGACTGTCACCGCTCAAAGGGACCTCAAAGACCTCCTCTAGTCCCAAGCTTTGAAGTAACAAAATCTCTAATATGTATTCAGTTCTCAATATGAGCCAATTGATATACTTGGAGCAATTTCCTTAATCCCTTCAAAATCTCATGAGGTAGATACCATTCTTAGCCCCATTTTACAGATGAGGAAACTGAGGCACACAGAGGTTAAGCCATTTTGACCAATGTCATCCTGCAAGTCACTAGCGGAGCTGGGACATAAACCAGGTTGGTTGATTCTAGAGCCCAGGGTCTTAAAGGTGGTGAGCCTCAGAGCGCTGAATACTTCATCCAGAGTTCTGTGGACACCAGAACTTGTATTTAGATTGCTCGCTCCCTCCCAGGATCACTGAGAATGATGAGAGGACAGACATGAGAATGGTTTGTACATAGAGTCTTCTGTATCTGGAAGACCTACCGCACCAGGCTTAGCTTTGCCAGCTGTAAGGGCAGACTGCTAAGCCATACACTGGAATGCCATCTCCCTCCTTGTAGGCCTTGTGGGTGGGAGCCCAGGTCTGTGGGCAGGAAAGCCACACACACACAAAAATCATTTTTAAGGTGCAGAATGGGCAGATGAGGTCTCCGTAACTCAGAGAATCATTGTCTCTTCTCTTTCTGCATCTCCCCTCCAAGGTGAAAAGAGTGGGGGGGAAACCCAAGTTCCTGATTCATTGCTGGGCTCCCGGACCAACATCACTTTCTGCCTGCCTCATGAGGTGCAGCAACTATAGTGTAGTATCCCCCACACCTGGGCTGCCAGACCTAGCCACGCCCAGCCCCACAGTCAGTAGGGCTACCAGCTCAACCAGGGACAAGTGACTCTCCACTCATGGCTGGGACTGAGATTAAGTTGCAAAGGGCTTGAGAGATTGGGGATGACAAAGGGGCTTGGAGACTAATTAGGAGCAGCAATGAAAGCTTAATTCATAAAAGCAAACATTTTCCATCCATCAACCTGCAACCAGTTAAGGGCACCGTTTGAAAGAAATCTGTGCGTGGGGAAGGGAGCCAACAGGAACAGGAAATGTTTGAAAGAATGTAAACTATTTCAGTTTCATAAAAAGTAACAAGTAAACAGTTATTACATGCAAATAATGCCCTGGTTTTAATTAATGCTGAAAAGTCAAAATATGTTTGACATTTGTATGTATACACCGAATGGCTGGAGAGGAAAAAATGGTGCCCAGATGCCCGGTTTGGAGCATGGCTGGCAGCTCAGAGGGAACTAAAACCTTGAGAATGGCTTGTTTATTGGTGATGAAAAGTACAATTCTGCTTCAGCCGCTTCAATCTGTGTGGAGTTGGGGAGCTGAGGGAGCTGGGCTTACTTTCTTAACAAAGCTGGAGGCTGGCCTGCTTGGGAAGGGCAGCTCCCCATGCCACTTCTCTGCAGGCTGGTCTTAAAGGGCCAGTGGACCTTTAAACCCCCATTTTGCTGGAGCAGGGTTGGTAGGACTTCACCACCCAGGAGTTAAGTGATGACAGGTTTCAGGTCCTCACAGCCTCCCACCCAACAGCCCCTGGTCCTGCTTCTACTGTATGGGTCAATCAGGCAGGCAGAGTGGCACACCAGCCGTAAGGTAGGATGGGAGATGGCAGCCGTCAGGGTGTTTTTGCCAGCATTCAGCATTCTGCATTGCATTAGTTCTATTCTAAGCTACCTAGAGCTCAAAGGGCTTGTGAAACTGTGCCTTTGGGAAACCACAGCTCGGGAGAGGTGGTCTCAGAGTGTGGGGGAGATTCTGCCCCCATGGGGAGAGTGGCTTATATGCTCGAGCCCTGCAGACTTGGCCTCTAAGCTTCTTGCTGAAAGACCTACAAGCTCCCTTTTTGAGCTTGTTAATCTACGTTCTTCCTCCAGCATCTTTTGTGAGGCTGGGGTGTTTAATTGGGCAAGAGGAGTGGCATGAAAGGTTTCAGGAGTTAGCAAATCCTAGAAACCGGGAGAAAATCGTGGCTTTTCCTGGCAAGAGACTAACTTTCCCCACATCCTCAGAGATCTGTAACACCCGAAGGGACTACAAACGGCTATTTTAGACAGAGCTGGGCTGGGAGACCTGTTTCCGGAGCTTCCACTGGGACCCCAAGGCCTCTCTCTCAGCTTCCTTTCCTCCACCTTTGCCACTGCCAGTGTCTCCCCCCAGCTCACCTCTTCCACTGCGGCCCACGAAGCGAAGGTCATTGAATCTGGCCACCTGGTTCTTCATGACGGCAGAGGCATTGCGAAGTTCAGCAGAGTAGTTCTCGTCATTGCCTGCCATCACCGTCACCACTGTTCCATCTGGCACATCCCCCAGTGCCACCACCTGAGGACAAAGGCGGTGCTGAGGGATAGCTTAGAAAGACAGAGAAGCAGGAAGAGGGGAGGGGCTGGGCTGGGAGCTCCCCTAGATCTCAGGCGCACTGCACTGCGGATTTCTCAAATGAGGAATGGAGAAGAGACTTGAAAACAATAAAGACCTTCCCCCAAATATAACAAAAACAAACAGATGAAATCTCCACTTTCCATGCCAAAAATCCTAGGTCAATTAGTTAAGCAGCCCCCCAAGAAATTATCCTTTCAATTAAATTGAATCTAAGAGAGCCAAGGATTAGCTCAGTCACTGTGATGTGGGATGCAGTTCCCTGTTGTCTTCGGCTTGAGGGCTTGAGTACAAGACGAATCAACATGCTCCTAGCAACCTACTTTCCAATTACAAAAGCATATCAACAATAACAAGAGGGCTGGTACCCTCACTCAATTTATCCAACAGTCGTTTGGGGTATGAAATTTTGCCCCAAAATGTGGCCCAGGCCCAGTTTATTGGCCTCTGCAGAGTCTGAATTCGTTATGCAGACAAAATGCAAAATACAAAACAAACTGGTTTGGGGAAGGGTCGTTCAGGGTTTTAAAACCCCCTTAAAATGAGGGGGAGCTTGGGTAACAGGAAGATGCACCTGCTGGGAATTGCAGGATGAGGGTAGGGGTCTCCCCACTCCCTCCTCCTACCCCCAAGAGCACAGAAGATGCCTTTTGAAAAAGAATCTGATTCTAAACAGAGCAACAGCCATTTAAACGTGGCCACCGCGTGCAGGGACTAGGGATCCAGATGGTAAAAATTTCAAGGAGAAAATGTTTGGGGTCTGATTAAAAAGGCCAGATTTCCTGTCAACATCCTGTCTTCTTTTAATTTCAAAGACTCCTTTTAAGCTCCAAGTGACAGTAAAACCTCCGATCTGACGATTAAAGTCACACGGGCCTCCCCCCCTCCCCGGGAGATTTTCCCCACTGGTATTTTAAGATGTCACCCGGGAGACCTCAAAGAGCCACTCCTGCTTTTTTCCAATTTGCAGTCGTCTTAATGGGAGCAAGGACGGCTCAGCTGCCAGTGGCCGACGTTTCCAGCCACCTCGGGCACCACCCCCCTTCCGCCGCCGGCCCTTCCTGCTCTGCCCTTTCTCACCGCAGCTGTGAGAGGTTTAGGGGAAAACCAAGGCGTTTTCGTTTCATCTTGCTGCCCCCTTAAAAAAATGAAAATGAAACAGTCGCCTACTCCCTGACAAAGAGAAAAAGATCCTTTTAATGACTGGGGGCTGACAGGGGTGGAGGCACCCCAGTCTGAGCCTACCATCCGGGATGGCATCCCGGTGCACACACTTAGGGCGCAGTGCTTCTGGGTCTCGGCCTAGAGTCGCCCCGTGTAAAATTTCAGAAGCCCGAGGTGGAGAGTGTGAGCAGGAAGTGCTTCTGAGCTGCGCAGGAGGAGTGATGCCGGCGGGGCAGGATGGGCCCTATTCCCTCTCTGACCCCCACTGCTGGTGTCCTCGCCCTGGTCCAGGGGGTCCTGTTCTTGGCTAGGCTGCCCGCAGGGCTGTGTCCAAGGGATACGGGTTATAGGGAAGCGAAACCCTATTAACCTGTTTCCCTACATCAGCGTACCTATGGAGGGTTCTCTAAAGCCCAGGTGGAGGGGGGGGTAAGCCCCCTAAAAGTCATCTTGCGGGGCACATCCACGACTGAACGCCGAGGTCCCTGGGCCCAACATGCAGCAAAGCTGAAAGCGCCCAATTGCTGGGGTCTCGCCGCAGGGTCTGGCCACGTCCCTTCCCCAGTTTCTCGCGGGGGCCTGGATCTTGCAGCTGGGACGCCGTGTCCTCCCGCCCCGGGTCCCGCACTCACCTTGAAGGCGACAGGCAGCGTCTTGTTGCAGCGCCAGTGCGAGGGCAGCACCGAGCAGAGGAAGTTGGGACTGTCGGTCCGCACGAGCTCTCCCGCATGGTCCGCTAGCACATCCACCATCGAGCGCACCTCGGGCCGGGCGCGCCCTCCGGGCCCCACTGCCGCTTGCGCGCTCAGC
>NW_003852551.1:1267927-1278828 GCF_000181295.1 Otolemur garnettii
CCCGGCCCGCAGCCTGCCCGCGGCCGCCCCACCGATTCCGCGGCCGCAGCCCCAGAACAAATCCTCGAGAATCAAGTGGCTGGGCCGCTGCCGCCCGCGCGGGGTTAGTACCCCGGGCTTGCGGGGGCGGGACTGGCCCGAGAGACGCGTGGTGCAGCCAATGGGAGCCCCCATCGCGGGGACCTCCGCGGCGTTCGCGGGGGAGGAACGGGCCCACCGCAGGCCGCCCAACGGGGAGGGGCGGAAGGCCCCGCCCCGCGGAGCCCTGGGTCGGAGGCTCTGGCTCAGTAGCCCAGGGCCCCGGAGAGTTCAGGAGCTTAGGGCAGAAGCTAGAAATTTGTTTAGAACGTCTGGGCCCCACAGAAAGCTCCCTTGCTGCCTCTCCAGGGTCGAGGTTTCCTGACACAGGGACCGCAACCCCTTCCCTCCTCCTCCGCCCTGCCCACAGCCAGGCTCCCTGAACTCTGGACACTTTTGTTCTGTGACGCCGGCACCCTCACGTGGGGACCGCAGGGACTCCATGGCCAGTGACAGGGCGTCGGGAGCAGCCCCCAAAGAGGTTACTCATCTTCGCCCCCCTCCCCACACCACCCTGCAAACTACTTTAACCCAAGAGCACCCACAAGGGATTTCGCATGCCACCGGGACCAACCCGTGGCTTCTGCTTCCTAGCTTTGCATTAGTCCTGGACTCAGTGGCCCCTATGCCACCCTGGGGACAGACGGAAGGAAGTCTCCCACGGACCCGCAGTGGACTGTGATCAACAACCCCGTTCCTCTCTCCTCTGAAAACAATTTCAGTATCATGCAGGCCTCAAGGCATCTTTCTTCGTTGTGGCAGCCTATGCCTCTTTGAAAACCACGATGTGACCTGCAAAACGCGTTTTCCCGATTTTTTCCCCTCTACACATTTAACCACGGTCTTGGGTTGTGGAACAGCACGCGGGTCCGTGACAAGAAGGAAACTGCCGAGTGACTGCAAAGCGAAGGGCCCTGGCTTCCAGAGGAGAGAATTTTCTTCCTCTATGTGTCTGGAAAGTGGCCCCTGCGACTCCAAGCCCGCGTCTTCTTAGGCCCCAGTGCTCTGGCCGCGCTGCAGGAACGCGGACAGCTTTGCTGAGGCAATACCTGCTCACCGGGCTCTGGGGTCCCGCTCCCACTCTCCAGCCGCGCAGCCTAACCACTTCTGGGCTTTACTGCCAACAACCCCAGCCTCTCTCGCCTTCTAGACCAGTTGAACAGGCCTAGGGATGGGCTCAGCTGGGAGGGGAACAGGGGAGAACAAACCCCTGTTCACTCCGAATATCGCCCCAAATGCTCTCCCTGGTCTCTAGGGAACGAAAGCGTGTTAAATCTCCCTGCCGCTTTGGAGATTGGCCTGGATTTTCGTTGTCTCCAGTACACGACAGGTGCAAAACGACAAATCCCAAGCCTCGGGAGTCAAGAAGCACAGGATCCGACGGCCGCGGAAAGATCTTGTCTCGGACTCACCCTGCCCAGAGCGCACAATTTCGTCGTCGCCAAACGAAATTAAGCCCTGAATGGCTCCAAGGGGGCACGGACTCTGACCCAATTCTGACCACCTGGAGAACTGGCCCCTACCCTCCTGGGAACCTCAAGTCAGCGCCTCAGGTCATTTCCGAAGCAAAGACAGCAGAGTCCCTTACTGGACCTTTTTAAAGAGCCTAAGCCTAGGAGTCGTAGATCCCCAAGGCCCGCGCACCGTCAGAAGCGCTGGCACCAGGAACCAAAAACTAGAGGAAAGCAAGAGATGGGGTTTTGTCACAGGCGACCTCTGGTACCTACTCTGGGGACAGCCCACTCTGTCATGGCCAGGTAGGGCCCGGAGCCCAGGGGCTGTGGGGCCATGATCATCGAGTGGTTTCGGTGTGCATCGTGCCCTTGTACTTGTCCCTCCGCCCGATTTCTCTCCCTCACCCTATGGAGGGTTGACAAATGGGGTTTTCAAAGTATGAAGCTTTTGTAGGTCCCCGGCACCTTGCACAGAACTCGGCGCGGTCCCGGCCCTCGGGAGGGCGCTCGCTGGCCGTGGGCACCGGAACCAAGGGACCGGGGTTACAGGCGCTTAGATCCCCGGCCCCAGGTCGCGAGGGCAGCGGGGGCCGCCAGGGCAGGAGCAGTAGCAGGAGCCACCGCTAGTTGGCGCCTGTGCCCCGCCAGCCGCGGAGAGGCTGGGCTGGGCTCTGCTCACAGATGCGCGCCAGCTGCGGTCCCGGTGTCCAGGCGCTGCGGACCGCCTCCTAAGGAGCTGCCCTTTCAGGACAGACGGCTACTTCTATTTCTCGCCATCTGTGCAGCGACGTTTCGGACCAACCCATAGCTTTGGGTCAAACCGAAGGCCACCTTCCTCACCTTGAGAGGTTGAGAGAGACTTTCTGTTCCTTGCGTCCTCTCACCAGCAGAAAGTGCACCCTGCAGAAAATGCGCAGTTCTTCCCTGCCCCATTCTGGAGGGACAAACAGACCAACTAGTTACCAGTTTTCACCGATCCCCAACCTGCCTCCTCTCCATCCTGGTCGGACAAAAACGACTTCATCTGTTTTTGGCTGTTTAGGCAGAGGGAGAGCTTTCACTCTCCCACCTGGGACATGCGGACACTCTCTCCCTTTCCCATCTGGTATGACCAGTCCTTTCCTCTCTCTCTTCCCTCCATCCCATGGTCATACAGCCCTCTTTCTCTTAAACCACCCCCACCTAAGAGCACCCTAAGTTGTCTACAAGGAATCTGGAAAGTCAAGACACTTCCCTCTCCTACCTTGGCCCAGAGCTAGATAAACTGGGACCAACCTGAGGCACAGCCAGCTACCTCCTTTACCCCAGGGAGGGGATGTGCCTCCCTTGGGCATCTAGGAGCCAACTCCAAGTGCCTTCTTGGCAGCAAGGTGCCTGCTGGCTTATGTCTTCATGCTAGGGGAGCTTCCAAGCTTACGATCTGATTTCCTAGGGAGCAATCAGTTCATAGGAAGAGGTGAGGATCCCCCAAGTGTGCCAGACTATGCTCTGGAAAAACTTATAAGAGAAAAAATGGGTTGTAGAAGGAGGTTGAGTCTGCAGTCCCACTGCCGGAGTTCATCTTCTTCCATGGCCCATAGTGATCTGGGGACAGTTGCTTAAAACTTCTTTCAGCCTTATTTCTTTCACCTGTAAAGTGGGGGTGCCAGTAGTGTGGCCTCTTCACAAAATTGTGCATAAAGTGCTTTAGTACAAGCCTGGAACACAGGGGGCACGCCATTCATGTGGGATTGTCACTATTATTATTATTATTTAAAAAAAAAAAAGGGCCTGTCACCCCTTGTTTGGGTTTCTTGGCAAATCCCTTCCCCAGATGCTTTCCATCTGTGAAATGTCCGATGCTTATTTCAGGCTCAGAGTCTAGTCCATGGTTGTCCTTCTCTTTTGGTTCCCCTAGTACCTGGGGGAGGTAAGAACTAGTCTGTGACCTCCTTATAGACAGCTCAAAGGAGGGTTGAGCATGGGTCTTAATGACTCCTCTTCTCCTAGGCTCATAAACTCTCACTTTGGAAACCCACTAGCCCACACCTACCACCCGCCTTCCTGAAGACAGGCACTTTCCTAAGTAACAACTGGGCCTCTTCGGACACTGTCAGGCCCTCCCTCTGCCCAGGCATCTGTTTCCTTTATCCAGTCTCATTAAGAGCCCAGTCCAGTGAAGAGCTCGGAGGATTCTCCTAGAACTGAGATTTCTCCCCGTCTGGCCTCTACACCCCCACTCCAGAGGGTCCATGGTGAAACCCATCTCCTGTCTAGTGCCTTGAAACTCAAGGGGGACATTCCTGTCCCTTACTGATCTTCAGTTTGTTCTTCTGTCAATGGAGCCATTCTAACAGCTTCACCTCACCATGGGGCATTAGAGATTCCCTCTAGGAGGGGAGCGGCATTGTATTTCACCTATCTAAAATGTTATTATCAATTGTTGGTATCAAAAGAAAGAAAGAAAACGCTAAATAAATTAGAACTCATCTACATTCCTATTTCTGAATATATATGAGCATATATATATGAGTGAATATATATACATATATATATGTAATTAGTGAAAAACAGTAATGAAAAATAGTAACATTTTAAAGTTGTATGGTTGTTTCCTGCAGGGCTGAGAGGTCCTACCCCAGAGAATCCAGCACAGGGGACATCGCTCCTCTCTGGAAGGATCCAGAAGGAGCAGGAGGACAATTGTGCTTCTGGAATTACGGAGGTTTTTTATCTTTTTGGCAGGGGAGAGGAGGGCCAGATTTGGAGGGGAGGTAGGGGTGTGGGGAGATCACAGTGGTTAGGACATTAGGACCCAAATACTGCCTGGAGTTGTGTGATTTTTGCCCAGGGTCTGCACCCCTCTGATGGCAAAGTGGGAAGGAGGGTAACAGGTCTGCTGAGGTTTTGCCACGTGCCCTGTGCCCTGTGCCCTGTGCCCTGTGCTTGGACATTACGCACATTATTCTATTACCATAACAACCAATGACCAATGGTTACGTGGAGATGCTGTGCCCATTTAAATGAAAGGCAATATTGCCCCAAACCTGCCAGACTAGGAAAGATTGAGTCAGCTTAAAAGCCAGCACTGGCTCAGAATTTAAGGCGTGGAAGCACCACTTGGTTAAGCACATCGCTCCTGTCCTCCCCTGAATGAATGGGAAGGTGTGTAGATATAGAAAGTGGGATTGTGATGGTGGGGGACCTGGAGGCGGTAAAATCTGGTAAACAGCCATGAACTTGGAAATCAGCTGACTCTTCCCATTTGGGTCAGGAGACTGGAAGAGCTTGCCAGGGTCACTCTGGAGGGTCCTATGCTGAGGCCCATCCAGCTCTCACTGTCTTTCTGTCTCAGAATTAGCCTGCTAGGAGACAGGATAAGCTACAGTCCCCAGTTTACAGAAGGGAACACAAGCCTGACCAGGGTCTGGTCTGAGCTCCTGCATGACCCAAGGCGCTGGCAGGGCCAACATTTGTCCTGCTGGAATCTGCAGTCCTCCGTCAGCCCAGGCTCTATGTTCCCACCTGTGCCGCCTTGGGCCAGGCCCGATGCAACCCCAGCCTATGTGCCTATCGCCTGAGCAGAAGTGCCACAGTCAGCCGCATTTTACTGTAGGTCCCAGTATTCCCATCTGAACACCAAGAGTACGCTTCCACGTGCCAGACCAGCTCCTTGCGGGACCCCAACAGGTTTCCCATGACCTCTGCCGGAGCCCGCAGGGCCCCTCTCTCCCACCCAGCACATTGCTGGCACTAGTACCCTTGTGTGTGCTCAGAGCTGCGAATCCTTCCTCAATCCAACCCCACTCTGCTGCTTGTCGGTGGTGAGAGTGCTCTTGGCGATGGGAGAGGGAGGGATGGGAGAGAAGGTAAGGGCAGGTTGGAGGAGAGAGATGATCCCAGCACTCTCACCGCCAGAGCTGAGAGTGTAGGCTCCACTCATAGCCCAGGTATGTGGGTTCTGGTGCCCAGTCCTATCACTTGGTGGAGTCTTCCTACCACTCTATGTGCTTCTCACTTTTGTCATCTATAAGTCAGAGAAATAATCCTAATAGGCAAGTATTTGGTCTGACTTTGAGTATTGTTCTAGGAACAATAATTGCACTAATCCTTTGTATGCCTGCTGTGGGAATTTTCACTCACCCTTCTGACTTTGCAGGGTAGACATTTTATTCTTTCCATTCTGAAGATGAGGAAACCCAGGCTCAGAGGGTAAAGAGATTCCCTGCTTGGGCCTCAGAACCTGAGAAGTTCAGACAAGTTCTCAGGGATCTGTCTCCACTCTGCTGGCTGGTCACAGTGCTTTGGACTCTCCATCCAAAGTGGTGGGTGGGTACAAAGCTGCCTGGCAGAGCCATCAAATCAGAGGCATCTTCTCTTGGGGTGGGGGAGTGGTAAAAAGGACCTGGGTAGCTTGGAGCCCAAGGGGATGTGATACATCCTTTGGCCCATGCCAGGATCAGGCTTCCACTTTGGTAGGCAGGAAGAGAAAGAAGTCCTCTGAGTGGCTGTCACCTCTCACACATTTATACACATTTATGCTTCCTAGTGTTCTTATGGGGTAGGTATAGTTATCACTTCCATTTTATATGTGGGAAAACTAAAGCACAGAGAAGGTAAGTAACCTGCCCAAGGTCACACAGCTGGGACATGATGGAGATAGGACTCCAACCAGGCTGCCCAGCCGCGGAGCCCAAGTTCCTGACCACTACACTCATTTCACATTGACCAGAATCAGATGTTGGAAGGTACTGTTATGGAACAGAATTAGAATCCTGGCATAAGAATCATGAGCAAGATTCAGAATTTTCTTTTTTTAAGATTCAGAATTTTACAATGTCAGACCCAACAAGGCTTTGAAATATCAAAGCAAACCCCCATTTATCATGTGGCAGAACCAGGCCTAAGGAGGAAGAGGGTCTCACTCAAGATCGTAGTTTATGCCAAGGGTGGAGTCTGGACTCCTCCCCCTCCCGTTACCTCCCACTGACTCTGACCCCAGCACCTTCCTCTCTCCTTCTCCCCCCTCTCTCCCCACCACCCACCGGGCAGCTCCTGGGCCCAGCCGGTCCCATTAGGGATTTTCCACCTCCCCCCAAATGTCCTAATGACTGTCAGTCCTTGTGAAGCCTTAATTAATCTCAGAGGCCAATGGCTTGGAGGAGACTGGGGGCTTTGGCCTTACGCAGATGAAGATTAGGGCTTCATTTCATGTGGTGGTGAAGGAACGCCTCAGACATTCCTGCCAGCAATAAAAGCCACATGGCTTTCCAGCGTCGCCCTTGGAAAAGAAAAAAAGCACAGCCCTTTGCGGAAAGAAATCAACTATGTGCTGTATGCATGGCATGAGATAAAAAACGAGCATAATGCGGTGGAGAACAGTCAGTCTTTCATGCGCCTCCAATGGCCACCGAGAGTGGCAGGGCCAGCGGTCATGGTCCCAGCTGCAGCCCCAGGGAGAGGGAGTGGCCCTCCACACAGTGGTGGAAGCTTTAGCCCCTCCACCTGAACTGGGCTTGAGCTGCCCCAGGTATCTAGGGGCAGGGCCAGCTTCCTGAGTGTGCTCTCAGAAGGGTCATGAGCTTGGTTTAATGCTTTGCCACTTGAAATTCTTAATATTTGTTGAAAAATAGCTCTGCATTTTTCATTCTGGGCCCCCGGAATTATGGAGCCAGACCTGACCATAGGTTCTGCCCAATTAGGAAAATACCACACCTCTCCTGGCCATTACAGGTGCCCAGGCCTAGGGAACAGTGTATGGTAACCACCTGCTAGCTACTTTCCTTATGTCGCTGGGAGATGAGTCATCAAAGTGACTCTGTGAAATGCAGATACAGAAACTGAGGCTCAGCGAGGCTTCCATGTGGCAAGAAAATCTAAATTTGAACTTGGGTCTCCTGCTTCCCAAAGTGAATGCTAACCTCTCATTCTGCAGTATTTTATCTTCACCGTATCCTAGGGTCAGGCCATTACCAGAGAATAAAGGCATAACTGAGGCCAGAGAAGTGAAGGTTCTCAAAGTCACACATAGTCAATGGCACATGGAGGACTTTGGTAACAATGGACCTAGGCTCGTATGCATAGGGCTGGGGTGGGAGTTTCAGTCTTATAGTTGTTTGTGCCACTTGTAAGCCTATTAGCTCTATGTGGGCCACTGCCTTTAGTCTGGTCTGGGACAAAGCTGGAGCCCTGGCCCCCTCAGCTCTCCATTTGAAACATCTGGAAGTCCTCCTTTGAGTCTTCTTCTACTCTTTATGCTCCAGTTTTCCTCTGCCACCGTCATTGGTTGGGAAATAGTTGCACCTTGCACCTTGATAAACTCAGAAGTATTCAAGTCCTCAATGAATCTTAGAAAACTGAGACTAAACAAAGCCCAAAGACTGTCATGTCCTATAACCTGGCTGAGCCTATGGCTCATGGGCCTGGGTATTAGGTCCAGGGGAAGTATTCCTTTGTTCCTTGCCGGTAACCCTGGGCGAGTCCCTTTCCTCAGTGGGCTTCAGACTTCTATTCAGGGAGTGCATTGGAACACATCTAACCCCCAGGAGGTGTGCCTTCAACATTCTAGAATTCCATACTAGTCTACAACAGGTCTGCTTATTTCCTCATCTCATGGCTGGGGAAACTGATGCCCAGGTAGGGCCAGGGACCTGCCCAGGGTTATACAGGATGCTTACTGGCAGCTGGATTTGACTCCAGGGCTCGTGTCTGTCAGCCCAGCTATCTCTGCACAAGCCTTGGGAGGATTCAGCCTCAGTGTGGGGTCAGCTCACCTATATCCTGCTCCCACCAGCCTGCTTTGACCTATCAGGTACCCTAAGTGCCCAGACCCTAGAAGTCACAGCTAAGGGTTCTTGGTAGATAATGAAGATCTGCTATGGCCTGCATGTCTCCCAGAATTCATATGTTGAAACTCAATCCCTAATAAGAGGTAGGGCCTTTGGGGAAGTGATTAAATCATGAGGGCTCTGCCTCATAAATGGCTTAGTGCCTTTATAAAAGTACTGGAGGGAACTAGATTAGGCCTTCCCCCCCCACTTCTTCTTTCAGCCTTGTGAAGACACATCATTTGTCCCCTCTGGAGAACACAGCCACAAAACATCATCTTGGGGAAAGACAGACCAGGCCCTCACCAGATGCCCAACTTGCCAGAGCCTGCTCTTGGACTTCCCAGTCTACAGAACTCTGAGACATAAGTTTCTATTTCTCTAATTCTATTTATAAATTACCCCGTCTCAAGTATTTTGTTATAGCAACACAAAATGGGCTAAGATGATCTCTTCAGAGAAAAGCATGCCAGGCGATGGCAACACTTTTGTCTCCCAGTCACATTTAGGCTGTGTCAGTGTTCCCATAACAAATGCCCCTTTCCCAGGGATTATCATGTGGCTAGAAAACAGGGAGGAAAGGTCAGACTCTGGGACCCGAGGGGTCGGTGAGGTGGGAAGCTAGGATGGGTATACATAGTATGTACATGTACATACATTCCCTTCATGGGCACACTCTCATACAGTGCACATGCTCATGGGCACACTCACACACAGCACACATGCTCATGGGCACACACACACAGCGCACATGCTCATGGGCACACACACAGCGCACATGCTCATTAGCACACTCTCACATAGCACACATGCTCATGGGTACACTCTCACACAGTGCACATGCTCATGGGCACACTCACACAGTGCACATGCTCATGGGCACACTCACAGACAGCGCACATGCTCATGGGCACACTCACAGCACACATGCTCATGGGCACATTCTCACATATACATCACTGGTAACTCACAAGCACACCCATGTAAACAAGCTCTCATGGAGACCAACATGGCTATAGTGGAGCCTCAGGTGTAAACAGTTAAGTGTATGTGTGTGCTAAGTCATGACATCTATCTGTATCAACATGCACAGACCCATTAGTGTAGATGCACAGATAGGTTCCATACAGAGTTGTGCAGACACACATTAGGCAGAGACACATTTCAAGGTTGGGTAGGCAGCAGACCACTATGTAGACAAATCTACACACACAGACACAGGTGTCGAAGCAGGGCTCAGAGTGCTGGATTTATAGCTCTGAAAGGAGTTTAACCCTGGATGTGGGAGAAATAGATTCTCCTCAGTTCAGAGGCATAGACTTTCTGGGTGGTTTGCCTGCCTGGGACTTCTAGATCCTTCTCCAACCGCTGAGTTTCAGTCTCCCACCCCCTCAGTATTCTCTGGGGGTAAGGAGAGTCTGTCCTCCTGGCTTAGAGACAGGCAGGTATAATCAGAGGGTTGCAGCTAGGGTCCCCAAGACAGCATGGGTTCAGGTTTAAGTTGAGAGGCCCTGGGCATTCTTTGAGCTTCATTCTCCTCACTTGTAAAATGGGGACAATCCCTTTTGCTCAAAGGTGGTGTGAAGGGGCTCCTGGCATGCAGTGGGAACTCGGAAACAGCAACCTCCACAGCCCAGGGGATTCAGCCTGTTAGTGCCCAAGTGACACCCCAGGAACCTGGCTTGGGGAAGAGTATTGAAACCAAGTCACATGATGAACTATTGAGGCAACTGGAAACTTTGTCCTGGAGAAGCACTACCCTGGGGGTAAGAGCTTCACTTACAGATTTACAAGGAGACCCCCACCCCTACCCCAGGTAAGAGGGCTCACATGGGATCCATACAAGGACAAGAAGAATTGAGAGCCAGCTAGAAAAAGAACAAGACATGTCCCGCTTGAGGTGGAGAGCTCCCCATCATGGGAGGTATTCAAGTTGAGATCAGTATATTGTAGAGGGAGTTCAAGTGTTAGCTGGGGCAGGAAGCTGGACTATACACTAGCGTCCAGCACAGGTCAGCCCATAGTAAACATTTTTTTGAACAAATGAGAGAATGAAAAGCTCCATTTGTGACCCAACTGTCTATGATTCAGCATCTCTGAGTTCCTATCCGGGTATCTCCACCTGCCAGCTGTGCATTGTGGGGCCTCCCCAAGCCTCAGTTTCCTCATCTATGAAATGGGGAGAAGAAATCATCTTCTAGGTTCTTTCTCCACATAAATTCCTTCAAGTATTTCAGTAGTTCATATCCCCTATTGCCAGGCTTTCAGGTTGTCCCAGAATTTCTGCTCTTATAAGTAGAAAATGACGTTGAAAGCAAAAACACACAGAAAAGCAAGAGAATGGCTAATACAAAAATCAGGAGAGTAGCCTCCACTGCCTGCCACCCCATGGCGGGGGGGAAGAGGAGTTTGTGATTGGGAATGAGACACTGGGGTGGGTGCCCTAAGTTCTGATTAGCGCCTTAATCTTTTAAGCCAGATGGTGGGTACACATTTATTCTTTAAAGTTTTTTCTTTCTTTCTTTTTTTTTTTTTTAATTTGAGACAGACTCTCACTTTGTCA
>NW_003852551.1:1278975-1340458 GCF_000181295.1 Otolemur garnettii
AGCTGGCCTGGGCTGGGTTCAAACCCGCCAGACTCAGTGTATGTGGCTGACGCCGTAACCACTGTGCTATGGGCGTGTTAAACTCTTTAAAGTTTAACAGTACTTATATTTTACAATCAAATATTATAATAAAGTATTTTAAAGTACTTTAAAAATTAAAAAAATACTTTTATAGAAAAAAATAGATAAGTCTTTCCTGCCTCCAAACCTCTGAACAAAAACATCCACAATAAGGCTTAAACTTGCATAGAATTGCACAAAGTGGGGTGCGTTTATTCTCGGCCAAATCCCTGTCTCCACCATATTTTCCTGTCTACCAATGCATGCTCATCCAAACCATCTAGGGGCTCTTGACGCCATCCCCACCAGGGCAGCATTTCTAGGTGACCATCCCTGCTGGGCACGCTTCATGCAGCACTCCTGAAATCCCTTCAGTAGACCTCTAGGTATGTGTCCATGGGCCCACTTTACAGGCGAGGAACTGAAGTTCACCAACACAGTCTCTTGGACCCAGGTAGGGCAGAGTTGGGATTTATCCCAAGATCTGTCAATGCTGACTGGACCTTATTGCCAGCAGCAGCCTTACCCTGGGTGCCAGGGTGGCCAGTTATTATAATAACGGATTCTATGTACATTGACATACATCATTTCATTTAATTCTTCTGTATCCTAATACAGAAACGCTTTATGTATTAGGTACCACTGTCATCACCCCCATTATAACGGTAGTGAAATGGAGATACAAGAAGGTTAGAAACTTGTTCAAGTTCATCCCAGGTGAGTGTCAGAGCTGAGCCTTGAACCCCAGCAGCTGGATCCCAGAGTCTGCACTACTGGCCTGACTGCGTGGTAAGCATAGACTCCCAGAGTCTGTACTACTGGTCATGACAGAGTTTTGGCCCCATGTCCACAGCTAACCCCAGGGATCAAAGGCCAGCAGGGATGGAAAGCCAGGGTTGAGGGATGCTGCCTGATGGCACCAGCCCTGTGCGATGAGCTGTGTCCCCTCCTCCTTACCGGGTGTGACCCTTGAGGAGGTGCTAAGGATGTGGGCATAACCAGAGAGAAGCTAGAGCAAGCCGTAAATCCCTGTCTGGCAAGTCCAGGTCACACAGGCTCAGACACTGGACACTTTGTCATTTGCCATTGGCATGAGTTTGTCACTGGCAGGAATGTGACATTTTTTACCTGTGCATCTCTAGCTCTCCCTGTGTGGGCTTCTGGAAGCCCACCAAATGCCCTCAGACCCAGGGTGGGGGCTGAGTCTTCTCACTGCCTGTCTCTGAGCCTCAGTCAAATCTGGGGTGGGCTTGATCATCCAAAGGCCCATTTAGCTTACAGAGGCCTGCGCTTGACCCTGTCCCTGTCCTCATCCCCAGGGTAAAAGGGTCCCAGTCCCATCCTTGGGGAGCTCTGTGCTTAGCCAGGGAAGACGTGAGATTGCAAGAAAAAAAAAATAAGAAAGAGACAAGGAGAAGCAGGCACTGGATTCATACAGTCAGCAAATATTTATTGAGTACCTACTATGTGCCAGGGGTTACTTTCCGTGCCTGATACAGGAACAGGCAAGATAGCCATGAAGTTTCACGAAGCCCTGATTCCAGCAGGGAAGACAGAAGACAAACAAGGAGGCGAATAAGTGAACATGGCAACATTTGATAGTGTCTCAGGACATGGAAGCAAACAGGGTAAAGTGATAGAAGTGACCTGGTGGGTGGGCGAGAGAGGGGCTCGTGACCAATACTTCAGACAGCGTAGTCAGGGAAGGTCTGTTGGAGGTGAGATCAGAGCTGAGATTTGAGAGTGGAGGAGGGAGAAGGGCGCTGGTAGGACACCACACAGCATGGTGGCAACCGTTCACCTATCTGCTTTCTCCTCCCTCCTCTGTGCGGCCCATATTCCCATCTGTGCAGCCCATATTCCCAGTTTCTAGAACTCTTTTCTACCCTTTATCTCTGTTGCTTCTCCCACAACCAGATGGGGTGAATTTAAGCAGTTGAGGAAACTGAGGCTAGAGAGGGGAGGGACAGCCTTTTATGGCTTCCGATTGCCAGGACTAGACCCAGACCAGCAGCTCCCAGCCTGGTGCTCCTTGGTGCCCGCCTGTCCAAGTCTGGGCAGGCTACAGCCACTGCGGAGTCAGGCTGTGGGCACCACTTCCTAGAGGTCACAGGGCTGGAAACGTGGGCAGCTGGGGAGGGCCTGAGAGGGGGCAGCAGCTTGGGGCTGGGCGGGGGTCCCAAGCGGAAGGCGCCCAGCCCTGATTGGAACAAGGTGGCGGCCTTGGGAGAAGAGCCGGGCGTCATTGATCTTGCCCGGTGTTCCAGCCACCAGGCGGGGCCAGTGCCGGGCAGACTGCCGGTTTTCCCAGGTGTGGGGACACCCTGGGGGAATGGCTTTTCATGTGGTGGCAGGGTAGGCATGCCACCCAGCACGTGGGGGAGGCCAGGGCACTGGGAGCACACTGGCAGAGGGGGGTGTCTGGAGATTCAGAATCCCACAGCCAGCAAATATCAGGCTGCTGAAGACAAGGTCACGGACTTGAGACTCTGAGAATGTTAGAATCTTCAGAGATTGTCACCCTTATTTATTGAGCACTCACTGTATGCCGGGCATGTTCTGAGCACTTATACCATGTGACTCTTCTATGCTTACTCTTCCTTAGAAGGGGGCTTCTATGATTATCCCTACTTACAGATGGGGAAACAAGGTTAAATGACCTGCCCAGATCACATAGCTATGTTTTTGTCCTAGAACATAAGATCCCTAGAATCTTATGAACCATCTGAATCAGAGGGATTCAGAATATGAGAATCATAGCTGCTCAATGCTGGAAGACTCTTGAAAATCTTTTAGTCCAGACCTCTTATGTTGGAGAAGCATGTCTGGAGAGGGGTCAGCTGCCAAAGAGAGTCCAAGGTCAGGACTCATTACTCCTCCAGGTCATCTTGGGAGCTCAGCTGGTGCCTGATGTGATGCCTCTGAGGGCACTGGCCTTGACCTCCCCAGTCAGGACCTGGCACGCTGGAAGTTCTTCTAAACATCTAACCTGAGTCCCTCATGTTGCAGGGAAACTCTCTTCCTTCTCATCTTGTGATACTTCTGAGAAGAGTTTGACCTTTGATGGTGGTGGAGACTGCTGAACTTGTGGTGTTGGGGAGGTGTGGATGTGCCCCTCCCCACTGTAAAGTATCTTCTTCACTGCCTGTCACAGGTTCAACATTAATGACTTAGTTCTTGAGGCTGTACAGAGTTTCCTACTAAAAAGTGAGTACTTTTGGAGTGGATATCAGATTAGCAGGACACGGTGGCACTGGGGCTGGGGACAGTTGAGAAGCAGGAGGGGGAGGGGTCACTGATTCTCCCTTTCCAGTCAGCTTTGATGGGGTTCAACATGACATGCTGGCCCCATCCTCCATCTCTCAGTCCTCATCTCCTTCTACTCCTCCCCCCCGCCCTTCATCCTGCTCCAGCCACACTGCCCTCAAACATGCCTGGTATACCTCCCACCGCAGGGCCTTTGTACATGCTCTTCCCTCTGTCTGGAAAGCCCTTCACATTCTGTTTGCATAGCTCAACTCCTTACCTCATTCAGGTCCCTGCTGCCCTTTCTAAGAGGCCTTCTCTGATCCGCTGTAGTAGACAGAATGACCTCAAAAAGATGTCCACATTCCTAATGCTGACCTGTGGATTATATGGCCAAAGGGACTTTGCAGATGTGATGAAGGTTAAAGACTTTAAGATGGGGAGATTATTCTGGATTATCTGAGTGGACCCAGTGTAATCACAAGGGTTCTTACACAGGGAAGTGGGAGGTAGAGAAGGACAGTCAGAGGGAGATAAGGTATGGAAAACTGATCAGGGAACCAGAGAAATGGCAGCAAGACTTGGCCTGAAGTTGCTGGCTTTGAAGACAGAGGAAGGGGCCATGGGCCAAAGAAAGCAGGCAGCCTTTAGAAGCCAGACAAGACTAGGAAACGAACTCTCCCACAGAACCTCCAAAAAAGAAGCCAGCCCTGCTGACACTTTGATCTTAGCCATGCGGAGACTCATGTAGGATTTCTGTTTCCTAGAACTGTATGATTATAAATGTGTTTTGTTTTAAGCCACTAAATTTGTAGTAATTCATTATAGCAGCAATGGGAAACTAATACATTTCCATTCCTGTATTTACAGGGCCTTAGCACATCTATTATTGCCTGATAAATTGTACCTTTACTGATGAATTGTCTCTTTCCCCCCCGTAGAATGTCAGCTCCGGGAAGGCAGGGATTTTTTTGTATGTTTGGTATTGCATTCCCAGACAGGGTTGTCAGATTTAGCAAATAGAAATACAGAGCACCCAGGTAATTGAATTTGGATAAACATGAACACTTTTTTAGTATAAAGTTGCTCCAAATATTGTAGTTATTTGTTGTTTTTTCAGAAATTCACATAATCTTAGTGTCCTATATTTTATCTGGCAACTCCATCCCCTGCCCCTAAAATAGTTCCTGGGTATATGCTAGGATCTCAGTAAATATCTATGGAATGAATGATACAAATAAATGAATGAATTAGCATTAATTCTAGCTTAAAAGTCCTCTTTGGATTCCAGAAGGCCTGCAGGATAAAGTGTAAATAATAGTAAACAGGAAAAAACAAACAGTTTCATGGCCCCTCTTATATGCCAGATGTGGTCTGAATGCTTTACAGTTATTAACTCAATTCTTATAGTAACCCAGGTCATTAGCCATATTCTAGATGAGGAAACTGAGGCCTAGGAGGCTAAGCAAGTTGCTCAAAGTTACACAATTGCACAGCCAGTCAATTTCAGACCCTTGAAGAACTTGGCTCATGGAATGTTCCAGCCTTATCTCTCCATGTATTCATTCCCCTGAACACAGTGTGTTGTCTTTCTCTAATAGTCCAGAGTGCGTTTTTAGAAGTATGCTCCCATATTCTCTGACAGCAGAACTCCTACTCATACACCAAAGCCCCTTCTGACTTTTCCCTCTTTGTGAGTCCATCTCTAACACTCCCAGGGGGACTATGTGGTTCCTTGTTCAAATGTGTTTTAAAGACTTGCTCTTTTGTCTTTTACACTCCTGCCCCCACTCCACCCCCAACCCCCCGATTATGACCTCCCTGAGGACAGAGATCAGTCACTTTTAGCTGTTTGGCATGTAACTTAGAATTGAGTCTGGCTTTATGGAGGTTTCCAGAAGCATTTGAGAATGAATGAATGAACAAATGAGTAAATGGATGAGTGAATGAATGAATGCCCTTCTCACTCTGGACCTCAGTTTTAGAGTCTATGAAAGGGGAAGAACAATCCCTAATGCCTCTCTATCTCCTAAAACAAAACACATTTTTTCCTGATTATAAAAATAATACACATTCATTAAAGAAAAATTGGAAAATAATATAATTATGAAGAAGAAAATTAAAACCACCCACAATCCTGCCACCCAGAACAATGGTTACCATTTCGGTTTTGAGCCTTCGGGTATTCTTACTGTCTGTATCGATCTAGTTTCATTTTCTCCCTGCCCCCCTGCCCTCTCTTCACTCCTTCCTTTTAAATTGTTGTGAACATACAGTACACACATTTTAAACCTGGTTTTGAAACTCCTCAACATCTTGTGTATGCTCCCTTGTGTCATTAAATCCTCTCCCGACAGCTGGGGACCATGGCTGCTTGAGAGGGTAGGGTGGGGCCCAACTGGACCCCTTAGTGACACCTCCCAGTCTGCTGTTCAGGCTGCTTAGGGGGTCTTTGGATTTCTGTTATTATGAAGACGCTGCAGGGACACCCTTCTAGGGACATCTTAGCCACATATCTGATTCCTCTGGGATTCAAATTGCTGAGCCCAGTGTAGACACTTTCTGGCTCCAGAAACCTCCTGCTCACCCTCTCTGGGGATGTTCTCCATCTCACTCCCACCAGCAGCCTTGACTTCTCAGCTTGACAGGAAGCCGGAGGCATTAATTCACCTCATCTGGAGAAAAGCCCCAGAACCTCACTGGCTCCATCTGAGGCTGAAAATACTCATTTATTCAGCCATTTATCCATGTTATGGTCCAAGGCTCATTGTTTCCGTCTCAGATGCTTGGTTCCAGCCAAAATAGCCATGATCTGAGAGTCCTGGGGACCTCAGGCCTGTGTGGACATCACACTTGTTAACACTTTGTTGACTGAACTTGGCATGTACCACACCCGGTGCATCTCTGTGTATCCTCACCATTGCCCTCGGAGGGAGGGAGGGCTGTCTCCCACCCTACAGATGAGAACACTGAGGGTATTCTGATGCTACCCCAGGAAGCTGTGGCCTTGTAATCTGGAAGTGTCAAGACATGGCGCCCCTACATCTGCTGTCTGCTACCTGATGGGGCACAGTCTCCGGAGCACCCGCAAGGAAGCAATAACCGGCTTTGGCCTAAAAGCTTTGGTCCACATCCAACACCCTGTCTTCCCTCCATGGGTGCCCTGGGAAATCGCTGTGTCTCACCTTCTCCATCTGTAAAATGGGAGAGCAGGGATTCAGACGACAACCTTGTGGGCTGTGTCTGCTTTGAGCTCAGTGGGTGTTGGTGCTGAGTCAGAGAGAGACCTCTGTCAGACAGGCCGCCTCACCACAGGCAGCCAAGCCTGGTCTTCAAGGGGTTGGAGTGGGCAGGCTTTAGTCCCAGGCTGGGCTGGGAAGGGCCTGATGGCCCCAGACAGAGGCTGGCCCAACCCAGCCCTGGCAGATGCAAGGCTATTTTTTAACAGACCCCACAGGAAGCAGAGGCCAGAAATGAGTTCAGGGGGTTAACACAGGCCCCTGGGGACCCTTCCAATTTGCATCCTCTTTCCTTCACCACCCAGGGAGCTGTGCCGGCTTTACCAGAGCTCTCTGGAGCCTTCCAGAGCTCCCAGCAGGTCTACTGTGTGAGCTGGAGGGTCTCTGGGTAGCCCCTATTTGACAGGTGAGGAGCCCAAAGCCGATGTGGTTTGAGCAGGATAGGCCACCTCACTGCCTCTGCTGTGTGCTTCTGCCGAGGGAGGCTGCCTTCCCCCACCTCTACTTTCCGGGGTGACCCAGGGCAGGCCCCTCCCTCTCCTGGCCTCAGTCTCTCCCTCTGTGAGAGAATAGGTGCCTCACCCCCATTTCAGACACCCCTGAGGCTTCCCCTAGCTGGGAAACCTTCTTCTGAGCTGGGGTCCCCAGCACGTTACATCCTCCTGGTTTTTGCAAGGCCTTGGCCTTCCAGAAACACCAGCCCCATGGACAGAGTTGGGGGCAGGTATTTGAGAACCCACAGGAAGAGGAGAGATTTTCTGGCTAGAGAAGCAGGGACCAGTCTCAGTAGGGGCAAAGCAGCCTCCCTGAGCCTCCCTCCGACCACATTGCCAGGTGTCCCTTGGTCCCCTGAGCAGGGGTTCCTGAAAAGTTGAGCGTCTGTTGCAGTGGGCACAGCCTCGTCAGTGCGTCTACACCTGTGTGAGGTGCTTGTGTGAGCTCACATGTGCCCCGTGGGGTGGACACCTAGGGCCAGAGGCCTGAGATGGAGGTGGGACCAGACTCTGGTGGCTGTGCTGGGGCCACTTGTGACAAGTCCTACTGGAAACCCTTAGCTGCTGCTCAGCTAATCTGAAGGCTGGTGCGGGGGGAGGAGGCTGGTCATGTGTGGGGAAAGTACACCTTTGGGGAAGGGCAGGCACAAGTCTCAAAATGCTGTCAGGGCCTCTGGGCAGCTGGGACCCCAGCGAATGCTTGAGGGGCGCTGACCCTGAGTGACCTCCCCTTACTTACTGTCTATTTAAACAATGCCATAATAAATAACATTAATTGAATCCTCTGCCCCCTTCCCCCATGATATGGGTAGTAAGAACACAATGGAAAAACTTGGAAAATACAGAAAAATACATAAAAAATGTTAAAGCCTAACATCTTATAACCAAAGTGAAGAGCGTGAGCATTTCTGAGGGCTGGGCCTGTGGGTCTTCTCAGCAGAGTCACAGGAATTTCCACACACGGAGCATTCCGTGTACACGGCTGAGGGAGCCGAGCACTTTAAATTTGACTTAGTTTATTCTCTAACAACCTGGGAGAGAGGCCCATTATTCTCCCTATCGAATGGGTGAAGACATAGTTAAAGGGAGGTTAAATATCTGCTTCCCCAGGTGGAGCCAAGATGCAAATCCAGGTCTGGCTAAGGTGGAAGTGTGCTCCTCCTCAGGGCCCAGGGCTAGACTTCAGCCTTGCCCTGGGAGACCACTCATCTGTACACTCCTCCAGCACCACGGGTGACTCAGACCTAGCTCAGCACGGAGGACTTGGCCCTGAACAAGACAGCCCCCAAATGGCCACAAACGGAGTGCCATTCTTGGCCACAGCTGGATTCCTCCTTCAAGTTGTCATTGACCCCAGGCTGGCCACTGCCTGACCTGTGATCCTACCGCCCTCACTCAGCAGGAGCCTCTAGGAACTTTTCATTTGCCACTTTCCAAAAGCCAAGGTCAGGTGCCTGCTTCACCAGGTGCGTTGTCCATGTGGCCAGGGGCGAGAGGCCGCCACCAAGAGCCTGCCACTCTGGGACACACCTCCCTAGAGCAGGGGGTGGCCCTACCTGGAAGCCCAGCTGCTCCAAGTGCTGCTGGCAGAGGGCAGGCCTCAGCTCAAAGCTTGGGGCCACCCCAGGAGGAGTCAGCTTGGCTGAGCTCAGGGTAGTCACTGGAGGGGCTCAAGTTCTTTTTTTTTTTTTCTTGTCTTCAAGTTCTTATATTATAGTCTTTCTCTTTTGACCTGGGCCCTTGACCCTGACTTAACCCTGTTGGAGACCATTGCTACCTCTTTTCACGTAGAAAAAAGCAACAAGACAGACCTGGGCTGGGCCCTGCCAGTACCATATCTTTGGGGGCCCTGCATGTCCCTCAGGCCAGTCCAGCTGCCCTACTTGGGGGCTCTGTTCAAAAAGCAAGTAGGGGGAGCTTTCTCCTTCTGCGGTCTTTTGACCTATGCCTGTGTTTTTTATTTGCTAATGTCTCACTTCCTGGGACATGGGGAGACCTGTAGGGGGGGGTGCAGACCCTTGCAGACCCCCAGGGGCTACCGTGAAACTTGGTGTGTGGGTCCCATGCACCTCTGTTCTCTATACTCACATGTTCTTGCCAGCACCCAGGCCTCCCAAGTCCCCAGACATGCTCTTCTGTCCCATCTGACTTCACTTACTAAACACCAATTCAAAGATAATATCAAGAATTTCAGCATAGCAACTGCAGAGCCTTAAACCCAGCACAGGGGTTCCCCATAGTCTCATAGGTAACTGGGGGGTGGGTGGGTCTCTGTTCTTAGGGTGGGGTTGTGCACCTGGGCAAGCACAGGGTCCTGCGTGCACACCCTTCACCTTAGAGAGGGAAACTGTTGGGAATTCCGGGGACTTCAGCAGGATGCCCAGGATTAGGCAGAGCCTGCAGTAGGTGAAAGTGGCCCCTGGGAGAGCTGAGGGAGTGGAGCCCAGAGGTGCCCAGCAATGTACTCACAAGGATAACATGGGCACCTGCCAAGTGGGAAAGAAGCCCTTTTTCTATGTTTGCCACACAGGCCTAGGGTGGCCTGGCTCTCTGAGGTGCTCTCTGAGCTCAGATTTGCCCTTGTTTCATCTCTCTGTGCCTTAGTTTCTCCAACTATGCACTGGTAAGGGAGAGGACTCAAGTGCTTTTTGCATGAGGCATTCATCACGTTTTAAGACTCTTCCCTCCCTTGTTCCTTAAATGAATACTGACCCATTCTCAGGTGAAGAAACTGAAGCCCAAAGAAAGCAATGACTCATCGAGCCAGAAAGTGGCAGAGCTGATTCTGACTGGCCAACCCTCACCCCGCAAGTCCCCCCCAGCATTTCTGGATGTGGCTGGAGGACACGTGAAGCAAGCTTGTGGAAATACCACCAGCTCTTTGCAGGAAGGGGGCCGATGGAAGACGAAGGATGCTCCTTGATCTGAGGACACCTTGGTTAACTAATAGCTACTGTGCTGTGGCGAGGTACACAGGGTCTGGATGCAGCCTGCCTGGGTCTGAACCCCAGCTGGGTGACCTCAAGCAGGTAGCTTAACCTCTCTTGGCCTCAGTGTCTTTATCTATAAAATGGGCCTATAATCGTATTTCCATCATAGGGTTAAGATTAAATGAGTAGAGACATATAAAACACTTAGTGCCTGGCATATAATAAGAGCTATGTAAATATTTGTTGCCAATATTGTAACTATTTAAGAGTTGAGTCATCAACTCTATTTTCTAGACAGTCAATTACGCACTTATTAATTTTAATTTTGCACTTTTCCTTTTAGTATTTAGGAGTCAGCAAATTTTCCCTTGAGCTTGATATAATTTCCTAGGTCTGTGAAAGGATAAATATTCCCTGGCTCCATAGTTCCTGCAGCTCAGGATTTAGTAGCCCTCCCTAGAGTAGATTTTGAAGCACACCAGCCCCTTCCAGATGCTTTCATTCATTAGAATACCAACATCTCTGAAAAGTCCTATAGCAAAACACAGTTGAACTCAGGTTCAACTCTCCCAGGCCCCTCATTTCCTGGTTTCTAGGAAATTGCAGAGGGAGCCAGAGCCGTAACACCGCCCGGCAGTGGTGAGTCGGTTTACCTCTGTCTACCTGTACAGAAATCATCTTTAGTAATGTGCATCCATCACCAGGCTGGCCTTCCTGTTCTCACCTTCATTGTCTGATTCAGTCCCCACAGCGGCCTGGAGAGGTCAGTAGCATCAATATCCCCATTTTACAGATGAGGAAATAGAAGTTCATGGAGGTTAAGTGGCCACCCACCAGTTAAGTGGCAGATCCGGTAGACAAACCCACAGCTTTTGTTTCTAAACTTCACTGTCTTTCTTCAACATAGTGTAGGAAAAATAAAAATAGATCCCATTCTGCTGGGATCAATCTTCCCCCATGATGTTTTTAAAAATGTAAGGGTCCCCCCACCCTGTAGCACTGAATGGATCAGAAACTTAAAATCTTCAGTAGTTTTCTTTTGATTCCAGAAGTAATACATGCTTGGTATGCGTAAAAATTTCAAATATTTTGAGTTGTAAAACAAAACAACTCCACGATCATATCCTAGGAGATAACCCAGTTAATAGTTGCGTATACACTATTTTAGATCTGCATGGTCCAGCAAGGTGGCCATCAGCCACATATGGCTATTTAAAATATTAAAGTGAAGTAAGATTAAAAAAAAATTCAGTTCCTTAGGTGCACGAGCCACATTTCAAGGGCTAAATATTCACATGCAGCTAGTGGCTACTATCTCAGGCAGCACGGGCATAGAAAATTTTCATCATCACAGAAAGTCTTGTTGGACAGTGTTGTTCTAGATTTTTCCTAGACAAATCCTGACATACATGTATAGAGGTTAAGTACGCCTAATCCCCAAATCTGAAATCTGAAATGCTCCAAAATATGAAACGTTTTGAAGGCCAATGTCATGCTCAAGGAAAATGCTCACTGGAGCATTCTGGATTTCAGGTTTAAACATAACACAAACGTTTCAAACTACAAAAAAATCCAAAATCTAAAACCTGAATGCTTCTGATCCTAAACATTTTGGATTAGGGATACTCATCTTGTAATGACTGTTAATATTCTTTTATTTTTTTTTTTTTTTGACAGAATCTTGCTCTCTTGCCCTGGGTAGAGTGCCATGGTATCATCATAGCTCACAGCAACCTCAAAATCCTGGGCTCAAGCAATCCTCCTGTCTCAGCCTCCCAAGTGCTGGGACTGTAGGCACCTGTCACCATGCCCAGCTAATTTTTCTATTTTTAGTTAAGACTGGGTGAGGAGGGTCTCAGGCTGGTCTTGAACTCCTGAGCTTCAGCGATTCTCCTGCCTTGGCCTCCCTGAGTGCTAGGATGACAGGTGTGAGTGCTCACTCCTGCTGACTGTTAATATTTTTGATGAGGTTCTCAAATATATTTCTGAATTGACTCACACTTGGAGGGAAGAGACCTTATCGAGGAAGAAACTAGCCAGGGAAAAAATAGACTAGAAGGAAATACACGGAACGACAGTGGTTTTTCTGGTTGTTGAGATTACCGAGTTTATATTTAAATTTCTTAGCTCATTCAGGCATTCAACAACATAAAATGCAGATGGGGTGAGGATGTTGGTTGGGTTCGTGTTTTCCCTAATGTTGTTTCTGGTTCTAAAATCTTCAGGGTATGATCTTACCCAAGGTCTCACTGATTATTATTTTTTAAATTGTGGACTCATGAAGGATGGAAGCCCACACAAGGCAAAGGGATGACGGAAATTTGCTTTCAGGCTGAGCACCCCTCCAAGGGCTGTCCTAGGCAGGGTGGCTTCATGGGCCCCTAATTTGAAGGGCCCCATTCTTGGTATGATATTCTATTGTTGCTGGCCTGAAATTCTTGGTTTTTTGTTTTTTTTTTTTTTTGGAGACGGAGTCTCACTATGTCACCCTTTATAGAGTGCCATGGCATCACAGCTCACAGCAACCTCAAACTCTTGGGCTTAAGCAATTCTTTTGCCTCAGCTTCTCAAGCAGCTGGGACTATAGGTGCCCACCACAATGCCAGGCTATTATTTGGTTGTAGTTGTCATTGTTGTTTGGCAAGCCCAGGCTGGGTTCGAACACGCCAGCTCTGGTGTATGTGGCTGGCGCCCTAGCTGCTGAGCTACAGGCGCCGAGCCTGTCCTGAAATTTCTAATGAGTTTTGAATAAGGACCCTGTATTGTCATTTTGTGCTGTGTCCTGAAAATTACATAGCTGGCGTTAGCTCCTGGGATTCTCCCAGGAGAGGTTTCATTCTGACTGCTCTGAACCCTCGCCCTTGTCCTCTTCCGACCACAAATGTGGCCATCCACGGAGCACTCTACGTGCCTGAGAACAAGTGAGCCTCGGCTGCTCAGATGTGCTGTCTAGAGAGTGGTAAAAATAGGGCTTGCAAGTGGGTGCGGGAGGCCCCTGTGGTCTCAGTTCACACATGTACGTGCCCTCAGGGCCACGTCTGCATTGGCCTATTTCCGAGCTCGGCCCTGTGCATCATGGGATGCTTCGCCCCACATCCCCACCCCTCTCAGATCCTGCCCGGACCTTCAACCTTGCCTTGAAGCCATGTGCGATCCTCTAGGCCTGATCCAGGCTCCTATCACTCAGCCCTTCTATCTCTCTGAAATCCTCTGTGCCTGGTCCCTCTTCCTCGCTTTTGTCCCCGTCATTCACAACACCTGCACCCACCAAGTTTCCTTCTGTCCCAGATCTGCCTATTCTAGATCCAGATCAGAGTCGCCTTTCTAGGAAGCCTTCTGGGAACATTTGAGAAGGGCCTGAAGTTACTATGGTTGCACAGAGTGGGACATAAATCACCTTGCCTGGAGGTATCAGGGAGGGCTCTGGGGAGGTGGTACGTCTAGGCCTTAAGGAAGAGAAGACGCCTGCCAGGTAGAAGGAAGGGTTTGATGGGTAGGCTTTGATTTCAGACAGACCCTAGCATGAACCCAGCCTTGCCAGTTACTAACTACATGACCTTGGGTGAATGAATCACTTCCCTTTGCCAAGCTTCATCTGTAAAATGAGGATTGTCATGATGATGACACCTACTACATGAATTTTTGTAGAGATTAAATAAAACGGGATATGCTTGCAAAGAATCTGGCACAGTGCCAGAACGCTTAGCCTCCCAGAAAGCTAAGATTCTAGGTAGGTAGAAAGGACTTAAAGCAAAGGGGTGTGGGCAGGCCGAGGAAAGGACTCCTTCTCAGTGGGGCTGGGGTAGGCTCAGGTCTGGGCTCAGTCTCAGGGGCCCTGGAGCTTAGAACAGGTTCTGTAATTCCCTGGCTATGAGGCTTAGGCAAAGACAGCCCCCTCTCTCAGAATCAGTTCCCCGATTTGTAACTGACAACTACAATGCTGAAAAACACTGTTCGCTGATGCAGGAGTGAATGTTCCTGATGCTACCTCTTCCCACACATCACTAGCCTGCCAGCTGTAGGAGGGCAGGCATCGTGTCTGTTTTATTTACTCCTGCATCCTCAGCATCCAGAATGGTGCGTGCACACAGTGGCTGCTCCATGAATGTTCCCTGAATGAATCAGCAGCATGGATTTGCCCACCTCACATCCCAAGTCCACTGGGAAACCAGGCCTGCATCTCCAGATCAGGCCCACACCTCCAGTCACAAGCGCTGCCAGAGCACCTGCTATATGTGCGGCTCTGCCCAGCCTAAGATTACTCTTGCTCCCTAGATTGGCAGGGCACAACCAGGGACACAGGCAACAGATATGGGGACTTGGGAAGAAGAACAGAGAGGAGACAGCCAGCAGGGCCTTGGCTGGGCAGGAACAGGCTGGTCCTAGGCTGGAGCCCAGCTGGCCTGCTCCTGGGAGGGTAGGGCTGCTCCTTCCTCTTTCTTTCTTTGAAAAAAAATTTTTTTCTCCTTAAATTTATAAGTAATACATGGTCAGTGTTTAAAAGTTTAGAAAACTCAAAATCACCAAAAGAATTTAAAATAAAGAGGAATCTTTACTTTATGCCACCATAGCACCATGCAGCATTAACTTACTGATGATGCTTTGGCATTTCCTTCCAGTCTTTTTTCTTAGGTGGCTTGTTTTCAGAAGTGGCTTCCTTTCCCCTCAGGAAGCAATACAGCTGCTCCGTAGGGAGTCTTGGGGGGGGTCTGGGGTCTCCCCATGGGCCCCCTGTTACTCCTGACTTGCTCCAACCATCCTGGACCCAGTGCCTCTCCCCAAGGCACCAGGGTGCTCTGGACTGGGGGAGGTGCAGCAGCAGGTCTAGCCTCTTGCCCTTGCCTCCTCAGGAGGTGGGGAGAGGGAAGAGAACCCGGACTCACTGAGGGAGAACCAACCGGAGGGCAACCCTCGCCTGAGGACAGCTCCTGGGGCTGTGGGTTTGGTTCTCAGTCACTGGAATGCAGGCACTTTGGCTTCCGGGACAAGAGCATGGTCAAAGTGGACCTCTCCTCCTCATCCTCTTCTGCTTCGCCCTGTAAGCTCTCCATATCCTCTCCCCTGAATGCCATCTGCTTCCTTGGACCAACCTTCTAACTCCTTCGACAAAGGTGAGCAGATCAGGTGGACTCAGGTGTGCATGATAGGAAGGGACCAGCGTGTGAACAAGCCCAAACCCCACACGGACTGCGTGATCATGATGCCATCTCAGTCATCGTGTCCTGCAGTGAAGGACCTTTGGAGGGGGGGCCGCCTTTGGTCACCCCGCAAATCGTAAGTTATACACGTCTGCCCTTTCCACCCACGCGTAAGTCTGAACCTTTTGCCAAAACACTTTTCCCAGACTCGAAAGAAAACCCCAAAGAGGAACCTAAACCTTCATTCTGCCTTCACTGATTGGACAGGAGCGCTCAGGCTCCTGCCAACAAACATTTCAAAGAAAAGCCAGACGATGAAGGGGGAAGTGATGAGAGAAGCTGGAAACCTCTTGGGCCGACAAATAATCGGGCCACTCATTCATTCTTCCGTTCTTCTCACCATTGAGTCAGAAGGACTGAGGGTCGCTGTGAGCCTACCCCTGCTCCCAGGAGCACCCCCTGGACACCTGTGGGGTGTAGGTGATGGACTGTAGTGGCAGGGCATCCCCAGGCTTTCAGGGGAGAAGGGGAAGGGCCAGGAAGTCTCCCCAGGGACAGCCATGGTTTCTCACTTTCCCCATCCCGCTCACCACTGGAAAGAAGGTTTTTTTCAGAAGAAGATTATTAAATAGTAATAGTTTCTGGTATTTATGGAGCGCTTGGCTTTGCACCAGGACTTGTGTCGTACACATATCATGTATTAGCTCGCTAAATCTACCCAGTAAACCTTGAGGTGGATGCTGTTAATTTTCCCTATTTTACAGATGAGAAAACGGAGCACAGAGAGGTGAGGCACTCTGCCCAAGACCACACAGCAGGGAAGGGGCAGAGCCTGGCTGCAGTCTGGGCTTATTGCCCTGCATTTTGTTGTTTCCTCACCAAAGACCTGCCTCCTTTGCCCCTGAGAGCCAGTAACAAGGGCCACCAGCAGCATGGGTGTACCCCACTCCAGCCCTGAGAAAATCAGGGTTCCGCACTGGAGAAAGAGCAATGAGGTGAGGCGTGGAAACATCTGCCAAGTAGCAAGTGATCGGGAGGCCTGCGTGCACCCAGTGAGCACTCACTGTATACCAGGTCCCCTGTCCAGGGCTGCAGGGCAGGGCCACATTCACTCTTTGCAACCACCCTTTGAGGTCAGCATTGCTAGCCCATTTCACGGAGAAGGAAGCTGAGACTGAAAGAGCTTAATTAACACACACTTCGGGTCACCCAGCTACCGAGCAGCCTAAACCCTGGTCAGTCTGACTCCTAAACTACCTGCAAGGCAGATGGATAGTCCCAGGAAGCTTAGAAAAGGTTGTTTTCTTGCAGCTAAATTTAACCTTTCACAAGGCCACCCCTCTCTGGACCTCAGGTTCCCCATCTATAAGATGAGGAGGGGTATGCTCTGCCCCCAGACATTCTCCTGGATTGGCTCATTGTTCTTCTGGCTTCTCAAGGCAAGACCCAAGTCTCACTCCCAGCCCATTCCACACTGCCAGCTCCGTGTGTCCCAGCTGCTTCCTTCAGGAGACCAGTGACAAGGGCCCAGGCTCCGAGCCCACTGAGGACTAAAGGCGGCCCTCATCCCTTCCCTCCCTCCCTTCTTCCTTCCTTCCTTCCCTTTCCTTCCGTCACCTAAGGCAGGCTACTCATGACTAGAGTGGGAAGGGCTGGCTGAGTTCAGGGACTGCCCCTGGCCAGCCCCAGGCCTGAGGTACAGAGGAGTCAGAGCACCCTGGGAGCTGCAGGCAGCCCAGGATGACTCTTGGAGGAGGGAATGTTTGTGCTTAGACTGCAAGTTGGGTGAGACTCCTGACGACCAGCAGGGCACAGTCTTGGTGGCAGATTTGAGGAAGGGTCTGCAGATGAGGTGTTCCCAGGAGAAGGTGATAAGAGCTGGTGTGTTGGCTGCCTCGCTGAATCCGGAGCCCAGGCCTCAGTCCCTACCTGTGGAGTCCGGGCTGGCTCGGGGGCAGGGCCGGGGTCAGAGGACGCTACTCTCTTCCTGCCTCTCAGAGCCTCTGCAAGGTCAGGTTTTCGGGCCTCTCTGCTCAGAGCATCGTCTCGGGGGCCCCCTCCCCCTCAGTGAGGGAGCAAGCCTCTCTTTGATGCGGCCACCTCAAGGCTGAGGTGTCAATGGGCCCTCTATATGACCAGCGGGGCTGCTGGGGGCCGCCGGCGGCCGTAGTGGGTGCGGTGAGGCCAGGACACACAGTCCCACTGTGTGGAGCGGGCTCACGTCTGCCCAGACCCTGTGGGCAGTGGGGGGCTCCCAGGAATGCCCTTCTAGCCTGGGGGGCACTTTGGGCACCAGGGTGGTCTGGGGAGACGGGTGTGTACAGGGTGGCCTCAGAAGCCGCCGTCAAAGGGGCCTAGCAGATGTGGCGCCAGGCAAGCGCCATAGTGGGTGCAGAATGGCTGGCGGTCAGTCCGTTCATCTCCCAGGGTTGGTGGGGGTGGGGGAGCCTTCCACGGACACGCATTCAGGGTGACCCACCGTCCGGGGTTGCCTGAGATAGAGGAGTTTCCTGGGACTCGGGACTTTCACTGCTGAAACAGAGTCCTCTGTTGCAGGCCACTGTCCGGAGCTTAGCAAAGGACACACTGACTGACCTCCCTGGTCTGGGCAGTGTCCTCCCTGTCCAGTGACCTCTGAGTCAGACCATCCCAGTCAGACCTGTCCAGGGCCATTTCATCCACCCCCTGCCTCCACACGGGCCTGCTCCATGTCTGAGACTCCATTTTCCACTTCTCCTGGGTTTCTTTAGGGGAAGAGCTGGTGGCCAAGTCCAATCACCACTGGGAGGACCTTGTCCAGACAGTTGAGGCCAGTCCTGTGGCCAAGCCGTCTCCCAGCACACTCACCACGTCCCCAGCCATCCCAGCGGCACCTGAGTCAACTCATCCTCTCCGGCCACCACACCTTTGCCCAGACTGCTCCTTCTTCGGGGGCAGACTCAGCTGCACGCCAGTCCTCCAGGGATGTGTCCTCTCCTCCCCCAGGCTGGGATCCTTCCTCACCTTCCCCCATATACACTTCCCAAACTCCAGAGTCATGTCCTCTTTGCCGGTCCCTTCCCCCGCCAGCCTAAGTTGTTAGAGTAGAGATTACGACCTGTCTTCCATGGGTTCCCAGCACGAGGCCTGGCTCCGAGTACTCAGAAGGAAAACAGTTACTGAGCAATTTCTTTGTGCCAGGCTCTCTGCCCACATTCTCTCCATAGCAGGTTGGCATAACGATCATCCCTCAAAAGTGAGGAAACTGGAGACAGAGGCGAAGCATTCACTGGCCCTAGGTGACAGTGAGGGGCAGAGTCTGGCTCCAGAGCCCGAGACTGAATCTCAGTACTCCTTAATATGTTCTTGTACAATTACTAAATTAGCAAATGAAAACATTTGCCTCCCCAGAGCTCCTTTAAATCCTGATAGGGTGGTTTAGGCTATTTCCTCCTTCCTAGAAGGCAACTGCCCTTGGGAGAGAGCTTACGCTAGTGGGGTGCAATGTAGGGGTGCTATGGGGGCAACTCGCATGAGGGGGGTGCCTGGGGGTACAGAGAAGGGCTTCATGGGGGCACATTCAGTATGAAGTCTTAGCCCCCAGTGGGGCTGTGGGAAGGCACCCTGAGATTCTCAAGGCCATTGCCCAAAATTGTCAAATGGGGAAATTGACAGATGGAGAAAATTGTCAGATGGGGAAACTGAGGCTTCCCTGTACACACCCGTCTCCCCAGACCACCCTGGTGTCCTGGCCCGGAAAGAGGAGGGGACTGGCATATAGTCACACAGAATGTCCAAGTCATAGCTGTCAGGTCTCAGCTTCCCCTGAGAACAAGAGGAATATAACCCATTTGTCCACCTGGCAGGCACCCTATTGCCCTCTTCTCGCCTCCTGCTCAGCCCTCTGCTTGCTGGGCAGAATCAAATGTCTCTCTAACCTCTTCCCAAACCTCTTCTCTGCACAATGAATCCAGGGGAGTTGGGGTTCCTTGGCTCAAAATGAAAACCCCTGCTCTTTTAAGTCAGGGGAACCAAGAGAAGCAGGGTGCGCGGCAGCTGTGAAATGTCACACCCAAGCAACCACCCTCGTTTGGGGGGCCTAGGACTCTCCTGCTGCCTCAACAGGCCTCTGGGCGGGCTCTAGGTTACTAGAAGGCAGGGCACGATGAGACACTTCATTCTCAGCCTGTGCTGGCTGGTAAAAACGAAAGGGAACCCATTTCCCTCTGCTCTATAGGGACACTGAGGTAGCAGGAGCTCGGTGACAGTACTCAAGTCACAATGAGGGAGACAGAGGGGACTGGGCCAGCTCAAGGAGCACTGATCGTATCCAACTCACTCAGGCCCTTTTACTGATGAGAGAATAGTAACCCAGAGATGTCCAGTGACTCAGACCGAGTCACACAGCCCCCGGTGGAGGACTGGGCTCTCCCTGGCCAGCAGTTCCTAAGCCAGTCGGAGATACATGTCAGAATCACTTTGAGGGGATTTTCAAAACCACACTTGCCCAGGCCCAAACCCAAGAGTTTCTGATTCTGCAGTCTGAGATGGGAACCCAGTGTTTGGAAGCTCCCCAGGGGCGCTGACACCTTGCTCGGAGACTGGGTTCAGACAGCGTTTGGAGGAGGCAGAAAGGGAGAAGAGGAAGCCGAAGGCAGTGGAGGGTAGAGCAAGCCTCTTACCCTTCTGCTGAGACTCTAAGCGATAACACACTGGAGGCCTGGAGGCTCTGACATGTGTAGGCCTTGGGGGGGTCTGTGAACTTGGGCTGGAAATCATGGCCCCTCTCCCTTTGTCAACTTCTAACTGATATTTACCATCTTTTCCCACAGCCGTTTTGTCACCAATAGGAAGCACAGATATTCTTCAGTCTCATTAGGAGCGTTTCGGATTATCCTGAAATACTGCGCGCTTATCACTGCTGCAGGAAGGTGACCACCTTCATGAAGAGACACAAAGTCACCGTCTCACAGGCTTGCCCTTTTGGTCTGATGACTGTATTCTATAGACTTGGCTTCCCCAGGCTGCAGAGACTGGGAGGCTCAGAACAGGTGAAGGACCCTGTAGGCAGCGCGGAGCCAGAGCTCTGCGGGAGACCTTAGGTTTGAGTGTCTTTGGGGACAGTTGGCAGCTGGGGCCCTGTGAGCCTCAGGAACAGAATTTGGGAGATAGGTCCGCAAAGCAAGCATGGGGGAACTGGGCAGGAGAGAGAGGGCCAGAGAACAGTATGGACAGGACTTCTTCATGGAATCACAGGGAAAGCCTAGGACCCCAGACCTCAGACTGGCCCCCCAGGATTTCAGCCTATAAGGCACTTTCTACACCTTCCCCTGATGACCAGTCCTTGCTCTTCCCAGCAGCCTCCTATCTCTGGGCACATACTGGGCCAAGGCCAGTGGCTCTCCTCTTCCCCTCTCCCTTGGTGCTGCTGTGGGCCTAAGGAGCCCATCCCAGGCGGGACAGCACGTTAGCCCTGTCTCCTAAGACTCCTTTGTTTTAAACCCTACATTTCTCCATCTTGCTCATGGACGTTGAAATACAGATTACAAAGACCCAGCAAATGGTTTTTATAAACTCTTATTTTCTGGCCACAGAACTGCCTTTAATTAGCTCTGTGGACTACAAAGGGAACAACGTTGTAATGGCTGGAGCTTGAAGGAAGGAGCCCTCGGCTCTCAGCTCCGGGGCCTGGGGCTGCTGCTTGCCACTGGCCACACCCAGGCTGGGTGGCAGCGCCCCTACTTTGGGGGACTGCAGGCCCCTTCTCTCCCCTTCTCAGTCCCTACCTGCAGCTGCACTGCCAGCCTTGGCCTCATCAGGGAAGAGGAACAGGCCCTCCTGTTGGACAAGCCTTCACAGAAGCCTGTGGACCACAAACCCAGGCACAGGGTCCCACTCCCTCTGTTAGCCAGCAGCGGCCAGGCAGACAGACAGTCGGACAGACCCCCGCATCTCTGTTGACCCCTTTGGCTGAGGAAAGGCAGCAGCACCCCACCCCTAAAGGTGGAGTTCTAGATCCCATGCAGCCCCTCGTTCTGGAGCAGAACTGGTCCCCACAACCCAGAGGCACTGCCCTCACACACAGCCTAACCCCAGCCTCAGACAATCAGAATGCCACAGCCAGAGGGGTACAGAGAGGTTAATTAACTTGCCTAAGGTCTCTCAGCAAGGAAGCTGCTGGGCTGTGGGACCCACACTCAGGGACCCAACCTCAGGTGCCACAGCCCCTTCTGGGTTCCTGCTGGGGAGGAGAAAGGTGGCAGGGGGTGCCTGAGGCCAGACACGTCAGTCCCAAGGGCCAGAGAGAGGCAGGAATGGACTCCCCAGCCCCAGTTAGATCCCAGTTTGGGATCCCAGACCCTTCTCCTTGCTAAAAGACACAACCCAGAATCCTGGGTCCCTCCAGGCCAGGAATAGAAGCAAAATCTGCCCAGAAACATTTTCTTCTCCTCCGTGGCCAAGTCCACAAACCTTCCCGAAGCCTGACCACCCCTCCACCCCAAGGCAGATCCAGCTTCAGTCCAGCTCAGCGCCACACAAGTTCTCCACAAAAGCATGAAATTCCCTCCCCTCCCTCTTCCCTTACCCCAGGATTACATGGTAAATGGGGGCTATGAGCCTTGGAAGGTCTCTGGATCTTGAGGAGCAGCCTTGTCCCCTGTCTGCCACTCATGGCTGTCCTCCGAAGCTGGCCAGCCCATGTTTGCCTAAGTCCAGGTGGTAGGTTCCAGCTCCGGCAGACCCGGGGCTAGGGCTGGAGGGCCCAGAAGCCACATTAGCAAGGCTCTCTACACCGAGATCACAGAGACTCCCCACCTTGACCTCCCACCACTCCAAGGTCTGGCCTTTGAGGTCTGGAGGCCTTGCGGTGTCCATTGCCCCTGCTGCTAGCTGTCCCCACCAGCTAAGGATAAAAGTCTCACAGCAACGTTCCACACCACCAACCCTCTGCCCGCCCCAGGCTTTCAGAGGCCAGCAGATCTAGGCACTTGAGGGCAGCCCGGGTGGTTGGTGGCGGGACGTGGTCCGGGGCCTGGCCACAGCTCCCCACCCGCAAGGGCCAGCCCAGGGCCCTGGGCAACTGTTACTCACCACGGATGTAGGTCGGCGAGTAGGTCGGGAAGGAATCGAAGATACTGTTGGATGCCATGCCCCGCTCTGGAGAAGGCGAGAATTCAGCCCTTCAGGGGGTTGGGTTGGGATTGACTTGGTTGGCTGTTGTTTTTGTTTTTTTGGGTTTCTTTTTCTTAGCTACTTTTGAGAATAAAAGGGGGGGGGGTATTGCGTTTTGTTTTGTTTTTTTTTGTTTTGTTTTGTCTCTTTTTTCTCCCTGCTGCTACGAAAAAGAAAAAAGGAAAGAACGCGAGAGTGTGTGTGTGTGAGCAAGAGAGAGAAAAAAAAAAAAAATCCCCAAGGAAAGTAAGTTTCTGTTTGTACCCAAGAATTTGGATTCCCGGTCCCACAGGAATGTCTAGCCACAAATTTTCAACAGAAGCGTATGCAGAGTGTATCATTAGATGGCGGGAAGGGGCTTTCGGCAGCCAGGGTGGAGGAGCTCTGGGCTGAGAGAGCAGAGGAGGCCCCCACCAGCCACAGGGAATGAATGAATGAGGCTTACCCTCAACAGAGCCCAGGCTCCGGTGGGTGCGAGGGCGGCTGGGGGTGGGAGGACTAGGAGCCAACCAGCTCCCTCGCAGGGCCCTGGAGGCAGCCGAGGGCCTGGCCTTGTGGTTCTGTGGTTGAGGGACCAGGCCTTCACAGTGTCAACCCAACCTCAGCTCACAGGATGCAAGCAGCCCGCTCGCGGCCTTGGCCCATTGGCTGGGCCACGGTCACCTGGGTCATGATGTCACGGCCTCTTAGAAGATCTTGTGGTTGCCTCTCTCTTTTTTGGAAAAAAAAAAAGAGAGAGAGAGAGAGAGAAAGAAAGAAAGAGAAAGAGAGAAAAAAAGTGATGGCTTTTATTTGTGGAGCTGGCCTCAGCACGCGGCCCAAGAAGCAGAACGGAAAGCAGCAGTTGGAGTGGGCGCGGCGGGGCGGTGGTTTGGCTCCTGGGTGGGAGACTCCGTCTTAATTAAGGCCAGCGTTGGCCTGGGCGGGCTGGGAGCCCTGATCCTCCAGTGGGCGGGGGGCTCCTCTCCATACCGCCTGGCCCCTGGCTGCGGCTGACACCCTGCTATTGTCCACCACCATTGTTGCCTGGGAGAGGCGTCCACATGTGTGGCTGGGTGGCTCTTTGGGGGATTTTATGGCAGTTGGGACTAAGTACAAATGGGAAACACATGAAACGGCATCATCAGCTCTCAGGCCCAGCCACGGCCTGCCTGCCCCAGGAAAGGCCTTCCATGTGAACCTCGTGGTTCACCAGGACTATGTCAAGAGGCCCTCTGCAGAGCTTGGGGGTCTGCGGCCTGAGCTTGTCCCTCAGGGCCCTCAGGGTTCGCTGAGGCCCCTGAGCTTTCCTGCTCTCTCTAGGCCTTTGCTCACACTGCTCCTCCACCTGACGTGCCTTTCGTCAGCTTCTTTGCATCCTTCAATCCCCAGAGGATTTAGGCTCTGAGGGACTTAAAAGTAGAAAAGACATGGAAGACCATTCAGCCTACTCTTCCACGTTCCCAGAAGCTGGGTCAGGCTCGAGGGATGGAGGGTAGAGGGTGGCGGCTTTTACCATTTCCCTGGCAAGCTCTACTCTCCCATTTCACAGGCCAGAACACTGAGGTCCAAGGTGGTTTGTGTAAGGTCACACAGTATTCTGGAATAGGATTAGAACTTCAGCCTCTGACTCACCAGCCCAGCCTCAGTCAGGATACCACAGCACCCTATAAGCTAAGTCCCAAGACTTCAGAAAGTCCCTCTGCAGCATAAAGACCACCCCTTCACCTCTCAGGGAACCCAGGCTTGGGGCCAGGCCCCAGCACCAGCCTCAGACTCCCAGTGATCTCTGTAGGCCAACACAGGAGGGTGTGAAGGGGAGCACCAGTGAGAAGGGGCTTGTCCAAGGTCCCAAAGAGACTTATTCCTGGCACACTGGATCACCCTTGGAAGATGCCCTTGGAAATGCACTGAGTGCCTCATCTGGAACATTATGAAGGTTCGTCTCCCATCCCTGAATGATGAGTTGACTGGTGCTGGGGGTGGGGTGGGGGACAGGAGTTCTAATCAGCCAGGGAGGAAGCAGATTTAGGGTGAAAGCCACAGGAATCTGGAATCAGATTTGGTTTACAGTTCTGCTGAATCAAAGCTGTGAGAATTTGGGGTAAGTCACTTCCCTTCTCTTGGCCTTGGTTTCCTTCCCTGTAAAATGGGGATAACACCTTCCTTGGAGGGACGGGCACTGGGTGAGGGCAGCATAAATATTGGTTTCCTTGGTGGAGTCTCCATGACGCAGTTTGGGCTCTGTTATGAGTAAGCTCAGGTAAGGAACCACCATCACAGTCTCACACAGGGTACACAGACCATGCCACCTGCAGCCTGTAGTATAAACTCATCAGTAGCCTGGCCTGGGTGGGGATATGGGGGGTCAGTGCACAGGTGGAAACTGTAGAGGGGGCCTTGGCCTTTTGGTCAAATTCAGTGCGTCTGGGAGTCAGCCACCTTGTGAAAAAGATCAGAGACTGACACAACCGGAAAGGACCCCCTTTTATAGAAGCAGAAACTGAGGCCCCCAAGAAACAGAGACTCATCCAAGCTCACCCAGTGAGTCAGTGGAACCCAAGCCCCTGCTTCCCAACCTGGGAGTTGTTTCCATTCTGACACCGCCCCAGTTTCTGATGTGCCATACCACTCTACACACTTTGTTGTTTTTTCTGCACTTCAGAGTGGGCCCCCTTAAACCCCTATAAGTTGGTCACCCTGTGGGGCTCCCCCTCCCTGGGAAGCTGAGTCTAAGTCAGGAATGAGGCAACCCAAAGGGTTGTGTTGAGTTCAGTGATGCATTAGTGCAGTGGGTAGCTCAATTCGTTCCCAGGGCAAGGCAGCAAGTAAGTACCAGCCTTGGTCCTTGCCTTAAGGGACTCCACTTGCCCCCTCATAAGCATGTGCTAGACTTTCAACAAACTCCTGGAAGCTGCCTAGGGAAGCAGAAAGAATCTGGAGGCTGGAACAAGCCATACCTGAAGACTATTTCTTACGAACTGTGAGATTGTGGGCAAGAGGCTGTATTCTTCCTAGCCTTGGTTCCCTTGCTTGTGAAACGGGGTCAGTTATAGTACCTACCTCTCAACATTGTAAGTAGGATAAGTGAGAAAATAATCACGAGTGTGCCTGGTATACTGTAGGTGCTCAATTCCTGGGGGCTCCCTTTCCTTTCACATCTGACTGTATATTCTCTTGACATATCGTGGGCAATTTTTCTCTTGTTTTCCATGGGGAAAAAAAAAATCAAATCAGGATAATAAAAAAAATCTAGTTGAAGGAGAACATCATGAAAAAAAATAGTATCTGTAAGAAAAAAAAAGAGAATCATAAATAATAGTATATTAAACCCCTTATTTTAACTTTTAACTTTCCAATGTGCATGAAATGGCCTTCCTCTTGTTTTTCTGGCTTAAGCCAAGCCAGAAGGCCCCTCCTACAATTTCCAGTTTTGGTTTCTTTAATGTGGAACATGAATGTAAAGATGCTTATGAAGCAATCAGCACGTAACATCATCTAGATTTTACTCTTTCCCCCTGTCTTTTACGCTGTCCCACCCATATCTGATTCAACTTATTTTTTTAGCTGCTCGCCTTCACTAAGTCTTTGCAAAGCATTTGCTTAGTTTTCCTGTTGGGCATCCTATCCTGAATGCTGCATCGCCACTAGTCAGAGTCCAACCAGAAAGGAGGGACCGCTGTGAGCGTTGGAAGCCAGGGAAGCTAATTCAGAGATTATTGGCAGCGCAGGGGCTGGAAGGGCTGAGTAGTCAAAGACAGTGAGAACCCTAAGCCTTAGTGTGAAGCCACTGCCACCCTTTGAGGAAGAGGGACACGGGGAGAGGTGGTGTTCCCAGGCCCCTCAGCTGAAGCAAAAACATGGTGGACCAGTCAGGCCTTTACTGGAGCCACCGAAGAGACTCGGCCACCATGGAGAGATCTCCTGAGACAAAGAATAAGTGGGAGAAATACCCTGGTTCCTCCCTTTCTCCCGCTTTTCAGTCTCCTCTTAGTGCCTGTCATTGGTCAAACCTGTCGTTGGGACCAGCTGACTGAGGGGCTCAGGGAAATGCAGCCCGGGGGATCAGATCCCTGTGTCACAAAGCCAGACAGGGGAAGGGGCAGAATAGAGCTGAGGGCAAACTGGCATGGGACTGCCACAATAGCCAGTGAAGTTCTGCCACCATACCAGCCTGGCTGGCACTAACGGGGCTAGAAACATCGTGACTCATGTTTGGTAAGTGATATCTCAGTGGCTGGTGCCCAGGGAGGGATCTGCTAGCCAAAGGCATTGGTCAGCAGGTTACACAAGAAATACAGGTGAATTTCCCCCCTGACCCACCAGCCGGTTACCTGGAGTCAGTTAGGGAAGTACCCGCTGTGAGTAGCAATGACATCTGTGTCCTTAACCAGCTGACGATTTCACCATAACCCCAAGTTACCATGCTTGGGGAATTGTGTCACCCATCCTGAGTATTGGAGCAGGCCCTGTCCATGAATGTTACCATTTATAAACTTGGCGCAGCCCCTCCCACAGCCTGCAGGATGGGTGCAGCCCTCCTCATTTTTCAGAGGCGGAAAAGACTATTCTAGGGATCAACCCCACGTTTTAGCCCATGGGAGTCAGTGCAGCCAGCTGGGACCAGATGGGCAGTGGATTTGAAGCAGGCACTAGTCTCAGAGTTTCGATTCTGACTTCCACCAGCACATGGTACAGTAGGGCCCAAGGAAGGTGCTGGAGTGAGATTTGATACATGCTGTGGGCTGGCCAGTGTGGGGACACTAAGAGGCCTCCACCCCAATCAGATGGGCCCCTCCTCCAGGCTGGAGAATGAGGCCTCCGGGGCTGTGCTCCCACCCAGGGACCAGTAGCTGAGGACTCACCACATGCAGCGCACATACCGAGAGCTTAGGCAGCATCTGCAGGGACTGATGTTCTCAGGACAGAGCACTACACACACCAGGGGCTGTGCGGCCCTACTGCCAGTCTGCAGGGGAGCGCCAGAAAGGCGAAGAGACCTGCCCGAGGCACCGTGTTTGCAGGTGGAGGAAACAAGGCTCAAACTCAGCCCACCCTCCACTTGCTTTTGGGGCTTCTTCTCCCCTCCCCACCTTCAGCCTCTCTTTTTCCTGTTTGTTTTGAAAACCCCATCGTGGTGCCCCCTTCGAAACCAAAGCCCTCCCTTCTCCTGTGCCCCTTCCTGCCTCAGCCCCTTCTCCAGGGTGCCCCCGCCCCGCTGCTGTTGGCTGGTCCTCTCCCCGCCATCCCAGGGTCTCTTACACCACAGGTCAGAGGCACTGAAGACAACCTCATGAATATCTTCACCCTTGTCATCTGCCTGTTCAGGGACCCCAGAGTTCCACCTGCTGCCTTCCCTCCTGCCTGAAATCCCACCAGCAGCACCCATTTGGGTTCCCATAGATGGAAACGGCTCCATAGTCCTCTGTTAAAAAGGCAGGCAGGACAGGGAGGGGAACCAACACAGCCTTGGGGGGATCAGCTAACACCCAGGAAGGGGCCCAGGCTGCGACCGTCCCAGTCCTCAGGAATGGCCACCGTTGCCTGCCTGGCCCAGCCTCCTCCCTGCTACAAATAACCCTCGGCCCCACTCCCCACTCCCACAAACACTTCCTATGTTTTCAGACACGAGTAAGAGGGATTCAGCCACAGGTCTCTGTCTCCACATGCAGCCATGTCCCCAAGATGCTCCTTGAACCCCCACCTGTCCCTAGAGTCCTTTCCATGGAGGCCGAGGTGCTGGGGCCCTGGGGATGGATGAGCAGGTTCAGACCCCAGCGTTGGCAGCACTTGGCTGGTGTAGGATTGGCTGGGACTGTCAGAACCTCACCCCTCTCACCTGTAAAATAGGAAAAAGAAAAAGCCCCTGTCTTCACCTTGGCATGAGGGTGAAGAGGAACTCCTGGGAAGAGCATGTGGTGGCACTTGGCCAGGTGAGCTCCTGTGTGTGTGTATGTGTGTGTGTGTGTGTAGGAGCACGGGATGGGGACAAGGGATGGGGGCATGTGGCTGACTTACTGAGGGGTTTTTGTGCCCCCAGCAGGTAGGTCTCTGCCCTCCCACTCAGTTCCCCCAAAGCCCTGCTGGGAGGGGCACTGGGCCCAATGGCCAACCCTGGCCAAGGGCTGCCTGAACCTGGTCCCAGGAGAGGTCACTAAGCTGCAGTGTGTCCTCCGTAGACTCTGGTCAGCCCAGAGGCCTTTCTTTGTCCCCTTGAGACCTGGAAAATCTTGCCCCGAAGACCCTCCCCTCTCTCAGAGTCCCAGCCCCCTCAAAGTAAGAAAGAAACCCCAAACTACAGCCCCTGTTGGCTCATAAAATGATCTTTCTTTGGGTCTTGGGGAGGAATAACCTATTTTTAGAATCAAAGAGTTCTGCCGGGACTTAGAACTGCTAAGGCTGGGCCTTGTGTGACCGCAGCTCGAAGCTGGGCTGGGAGGCAGGCACTCCCCCAGGGCGGGAGGGCACAGGCAGGTACCCCAACCGCAGGGCTGGCAGTGAGGACAGGGGCCCTCCAAGAGCCCCACCCTTAGTGCCTGGCCCAGCACTCCTTCCTGGTGCCATCAGTGGGCATCTGTTTGGGGCCAGTCCTCGTGCCCCTGCCCCGTTCCCTCCTCATGCATCCTCACCAGAATCCTGCTAATAATACCCGGCAGTCCTCATAGATCAGCATTTACATAGCCCATGCATCCTGCCAGGTACCCTTCCAATGACCCTCACTCAGTTCTTATAACAATCAGATAAGGAGGCTGAGAGTGAACTATTCCTCAAGTTCAACTCAGAAGGGCCAGAGCCAGGATTTGACCCCAGATAGTCTATATATTATTACCATTTAGTCCCACGTACAGCAGAGGAAACAGGTCCAGAGAAGCTAAGGAATTTGCTCAAAATAACCTACATAACAAATGAGAAGTCAGGATCTAGACCACGTCTGTTGTCTGTCTGGCCCAGGGCCCTCCAGGCTCACTGCAACCGCTGGGCTTCCAGGGCATGGTACCTATGACCTCGGTTAATTCTTCTAACAAATGACGCGTATGTGCATGTGAGTGTGTGTGTATATGTATGTGTGTTTGCGGGTGGATACTATCATCCTCCTCTCCCCATTTTATTGGGGAGGAAACTGAGGCTCAGAGAAGAAAAGGGACTCTTCCTGAGCTGGGAAGTTCTGGACTTCAAATTGGAACTGTCTGCTAAAGTTCCCAAAGCCTTCCCTAGAAGTGAATGCCTCAGCCCCCCACCTTCTTCCTGGCTCCCTGCCCTTGCTGCTTTGCTTAAGGGGGGCTGAGTCCCAGGAAAAGCCAGGATTGGGTTGTAATTTAAAAAAATAATTTGTTCTTTGTGGTTTTATCTCCTTCTCTCTATCTCCCTCTTTTTCTCTCTCTTTCCGTGATAATGGCCTTCTTTGCAGGGGTGTGCCGGCCAGCAAATTTGCTGACCCAGGCAAAAGGAAGGGGGGTTGTCATTATGTGGTCGGGAAATGGTGGGGCATTTTGTATGCCATCGACCTAGCATCCCAAGAATTTCAGCAGCCCTCAAGGAAATGAGAGAATTAGCTACCATCCAGGACTGTGGCTTTCCGCATCTCTGTGTGTGCATTTTCTTGACATTCAGTTGGGATGCTTAGAGCATCTGTACATAAGAGGCAGCACTGTAGGAAGGGGGGCTGCCTGCGGTGAGGAGGGAGCCTTGGCCAGGGAGATTTTAGGCTGAGGCTGACACTTGGGGGAACCAGGCTCAGAGAGGGGCAGGAACTTGCCCTAGGCCCCACAGCTAAGGCCAAGATCGACGTCACCTGGTTCTGAGTGCAGGGCCCTTTCCATGAGGTCTGGCTCTGCGAGTGATTGGCTGTGTGCAGCCAGACAAGTTCTTTTCCCTGTCTGCATCCTTCTCCTTTTCTGTAAAAGAAGGAATGGAAACCATCATCTTAGTTTGGAGTCCTTCAAAGGCAGATCCTGAATCTAAGTAGCTTATTTAGGATGTGGTCCCAGGAAGCAGCGGTGAGGGAGCGGGGCGAGTGATACAGGGGAGGGAAAGTGGCCCATGCAGGGGGCAGGAGGTGGTGGCTTACTGCTCTGAACACGTGGAGCTCAGCCCCACTGGGACCTCTGGGAGGGGCTGTGTAGAACATAGTGCTGAACTGCCCCCTGACCCAGCTGCTACGGGAGGTAGGGGAGCTGGGTTATGTTTTCACTAACTCATCGGTGCAGGGTTGTTCTAGGAATGATAACTCGCCAACAACTCCTGCCGTTCCCCTGGTTAAAGCTCGCTCAGGGCCGGGGAACATCCTTAGGCCAATCTGTCCTCATGGGAGCTGTCAATTCAGGGCGTATGTTTCCTAAAGCCACTCCCAGCTCTGCCGGGTAAGGATCTGTGCTTCAGGACACCTTCATGTGTGTCCTTCCCGGGCCTTTCCCAGTTGCCCTGCTGTCAGGGAAGTGACACATCGCACAGTCAGTACTCCCTCACTTCTTGGCCCAGAGCCTGAGAGTCCCCTATACCCAAGCTTCAGCCTGTGGGACACTGGCTTTTCAGTAGTGTCCCCTGGAACCCTGGGAGGCAGATGGGAGACACCAAGGATTGGGCCAGGCTGAGCTGGGGAAGAGAGACTCTGACCTCCCCACCACTTCAACCAGAGAAACCTGCTTTATCTTTTCACTTTTTTTTTGCTGGGTTTGAACCCACCACCTCCAGCATACGGGGCTGGCGCCTTACTCCTTTGAGCCATAGGCACCACCCTATCTTTTCACTTTTATTTTGGCTTTTATTTTCTCCTCAAAGTCATATTGGCTCTTGTGGTAAAGAGCCAATTATTTCTCCAAGGCTCTCCTCTCTACTCCCAGAGAAAAATCATTTTCAACTCCTTTTAACTGTTTCTTTGAATATTAATTAATTAGCTAATTAATTAATTTTAAATCCCCCCTGCCCCCTGGTATTTCTTTGACTTCTCTAAATAACATGCTTATGGAGCTCCTTGAGATTCTTCAGTTTTAAGCTTTATCTAACGACTTTCCACCAGGGAAAAGTCTGTGACTCCCTTCTACCCGGCTTCCTCCCCACCACGCCCCCTTTCCATCCTCCCAGGAGAGTTAGATTAGCTGTTAGTATTTCCCTTTTTACAACTGCGTAAATGCTTTTCACAGCTGAGCCACATCGTGTGCACTGAATATATTTCTTTCCTTGCATGGCTTTCTTTTCCCTGGAGTTGTTATTTGCTTAGCTTTTCATATGCGTGATTTTCTGTGTACTTAGCACTAATGCATCCCGAAACTCTCTACTAGTTGTCCACATGTCCTATTCAGGCATTCAGTAACATCAGTTATTCATGCAGGCTCTCTGAAGCTCTCCCTCTTGGCATCCCCTAACTTGATCCAGTCTCTACCAACTGCTTTGTAGGAATGCTGCTCACCTGTCCACCTAGGAACTCCCTACTGTCACTCTGGGCCTCTCTTTGTCCCTTCTTACATAGAAGTCTCTGTGTTCTGGATCCTTTCTCTTGCTTAGTTTACTTTCTTGATTTTTGTTTTGTTTGGTTTGGCTTTGGGGTTTTGGTTTTTATTTTTGTTTTCTAGAGACAGAGTCTCACTCTGTAGTCTGTGCTGAAATGCAATGGTTTCATGATCGCTCACTGCAGCCTTAGACTCCTGGGCTCAAGCCTCCTGACTCAGCCTCCCAAGTAGCTGGGACTACAGGTGCCACACCATCGCACCTGGCTAATTTCTCAATTTTTTTGTAGAGATGGGGCCTCCCTGTGTTGCTCAGGCTGGTCTTGAACTTCTGGCCTCAAATGATCCTCCTACCTTGGCCTCCCAGATTGCTGGGATTACAGGGCTGATCCACTGTGCCCACCTACTCACTTGTTTTTTTTTTTTTTTTTTTTTTTTTTTTGAGACAGAGCCTCAAGCTGTCCCCCTGGGTAGAGTGCCATGGCATTACAGCTCACAGCAACCTCCAACTCCTGGGCTCAAGCGAGTCTCCTGCCTCCGCCTCCCAAGTAGCTGGGACCACAGGCGCCCGCCACAACGCCCGGCTATTTTTTGGTTGCAGCTGTCATTGTTGTTTGGCGGGTCCGGGCTGGGGATTCAAACCCGCCACCTTAGGTGTACGTGGCTGGCGCTTTAGCCGGTTGAGCTATAGGCGCCGAGCCCTACTCACTTGTTTTGATGGAGCTCCTCCTCCAGTAGCTTCCTAGGAAAGGGTACAAGGAGGTAGACTTATTTGAGAGCTTGTTGCATTTGACGTCTTTAAGTTACACTTTGTGGGTGGCTTATCTGGGTATAGAAAAATTATAATTAAAAGAATTTTCCTTCAGCCTTTCAAGGTATTTCTCCATTGCCTTCTTGCTTCTTATGCTCCTGTTGATAAGCGTGAAGACATTCTGATTCTCAGTATCTGAAAATAGACCATGTTTTTCTCTCCGAAAGCTTTGAAGTTATTCTTTGTTCCAAGTGTTGTGAAATTCCATAGTGAGATGACTTCGAGTGGTTCTATTTTCATTGTGCTGAACAATCAATTAATGCTTTTGATCTGGACATTTATAGTGATCAATCCTGGGTCATTTTCATGAATTATTTCTTTTGATCATTTTCTCCCTTTTCCCCTGTTCTTTCTTTAGAGTCTAAAGAATCCCAAAATTCTTAAACTCTGTTATTTTCTATCTGTGTTTTTATAGTATTTTTTTTTTTTGCAAGGGGGAGGATAATGTTTTTCCAGTCCCTCTGTTGAGTTTCTCATCATCTCTGCTATGATCATTTGAATTTGCACATTTTTGTTTTCTAATCATTATATTTCATAACTTCTTGTTCTCCCAGCATAGCTGCAGGACCTTCTACTCTGAGAATATTGGTGATAGAATTTTTTAAAAAAATATTTTATCTCCTTTATGTTTCCTTCAGGTTAGTATTTAAAAAAAATTTATTTTATTTTATCTTATCTTTCCGGGTAGAGCTTTCTTCATAAGGCTGATGATCCTTGGCTGCCTGACCCTATTTGTTAGTGGGGTACTGAACCCTGGTTGGAAGCTCTGTGTAATTGCATGGGGACTGCAGACTCTGAACTTCACGGGGTGCGGGGTCTGTCTAGGTCATTTCCTTGGCCAGTATCTTCAGTTCTTTCATCCTATTCTGTTCAGATTCCCTAGGGGGGGATTCTTCTAATCTGCTTGGAAGGAACTGGACTGGCTGACCATGTTCCTCCTGGCAAGAGGATCTTGAATATGTATATGTCACATTCTCTTGATCTTTCATTTTCTGTACAGTGGCCACTGTGTTTTATGTGGTTGGTTCCCTTCTGTCCAGAGCCCCACTGTTTTTCTCTCTCCAGAAAATAAACCTCCAATATTCTACTGGGATAGGGAGAAGACTTCAAGGACTAACAGCATCTGAAACAGACTTTCAAATATGCCTCCTGTTCTCAGCTCCTTCTTCACCCCCATTTCTAGATACGTCTCTTGAGTTGCCAGTCCCCGAGCCTTTGCGGGTTCTGCAGCGTAGGAAGCTGAGTTGCTGTCTGGCTCTCCCCAGGGCTGCGTCTGCAGGGATTTGGGTCTTTCAGATCTGCCAGGTCGGCGGCTTCTCCTACAGCTGCTTTTTGGGTTCCTACCCTTTGTTGCTGTTATCTCTTCTTCTGTTCTCTTTGACTTTGTAGGTTTGTGTCTAAAACAAAACAAAAAACACACCGCCAGCAGCCAACCAAGAAACGATCCCTTACAGCTAGGAAAGCAGAGGTGAATGTGTGCCTTCGACTCCTTCCTTTCTGTTTTCTAGATTGTGGGGAAGATTGTGTCTGAGGTTAAGAATGTCAGATAGATCTTGTTTATGTTTGGGAAGACTCAATTTTCAAAAGAGATTAATCCTTCTCCAATGAATTTATAAATTGTATTTAGCAATTTCAATCAAAACCCCAACCAGATCTTTCACAGAAGTTGACACACAGTTTCTAAAGTTGGCATAGAAATGCACATGGCCAAGAAAAGCCAACACAATTCTCTATAAGAGGAGCAAAGATGGGAAATACCACCAGGTACCAGAATCTAGAATACGTTGAGGTAATGAAGTCACAGAGGTACTGGAACAAAATTAAGACTACAAAACTAAGCCAGTATGGCTCAGCACATATGGCTCAGCAGCTAGGGCACCAGCCACATATACTGGAGCTGACAGGTTCAAATCCAGCCCGGGCCTGTCAAACAACAATGACAACTACAACCAAAAAATAGCTGGGCGCCTGTAGTCCCAGCTACTTGGGAGGCTGAGGCAAGATAATCGCTTAAGCCCAAGAGTTGGAGGTTGCTGTAAGCTGTGACACCACGGTACTCCACCAAGGGCAACATAATGAGACTCTGTCTCAAAAAAAAAAAAAGAAAAATTAAGCCAATGAAACAGAGTGAGGTACCCAGAAACTGATGCACCTATATTGAGTGTATCAGTCAGGGTCCTGCAGGAAACAGGTGGCACCCTTAAAGGGTTAACTGAGGCGTGTTTAATGGAGCAGTTCCTTATGGAGTTGGTGGTGATGCACCCAGAGTCTAGCATAAATGGGAAGCCATTACCACCAGCCCGAAGAGGTAAGGGAAAGGGGATGTTATGGACACCCAGCAGTTCTAGGAGAGGGGACAGCTCATGGAAAAGGCGCAGACATGGCCCCAGCCCCAGCTGGTGGGGGTGGGGGGATTTCTTTCAGTGCCTCCCTCTGGCTGAGCCCACCCGCAGGGTAGAGACCAAGGAGGCTGGGTGAGGCAGGCCACAGGGTGAGCCCCCAGGTGCACAGGGAAGAATAGAGAACAGCCAGTATGTATGGAAATACCAGATCCTTCCACTCAGAGGGCCCACAGACAACACAGATCCCCCAGCTCCCAAAGCAGCATTTGACTGCCCACTGTTCTTTATTCCGCGAATGGCCTTTCTGTTGGGGCTCAGAAGACCTGGCCTGATTTACAGCATCTTGACATGTTGAACTCAAGAAATTGCCTCACCGACCGTCCTCTGCCCAACCCAGCTCTCACCCCTCTGCCTCTCCCAAAGCACAGGATGAAGCTTTCTCTGAAGTTCCCTTATCTATCAGAAATTGGGCCTCCCAGAAATGACCTTCCATCCTTCCCCTGAAATTTCAAGAAGATAGAAACTCATGTCACAGAGAAAGAGACTGAAAACAAAGCATTGTACTTAGAGCCCAGACAAACTAAACTCTGAACTTTGCCCAAGCCCCTGTTTGTTCTCCGATCTCCTGCAGTTTCCAAAGAGGCTCATCCACGAGGTAATGTCTGCCTCCTGGTCTTCTCATGCCCCGAAAAATCATTTACCCCAACACATGAAGAAGGGTATATAAGCATCCAGACCTCATTAGGTTATTGGTAATCATGAGCTCTGAGTATTAAATAATCTCATTCCAAAACAATATGTTCACATTCATCCTCGGAACCTGTGAATATTGCCTTAGATGGTAGCTGATGGAATAAGGATTTGGGGACGAGATTATATGGCATTGTTCATGGACCCCATCGTATGTGCCTTTATATGAAAAGGGCAAAGGAAATAACCCAGACAAGGAGATGGCCATGACCACGGAGGTGAAGGTCAAGGAGATGTGGCCGCAGGGCCAGGTAGAGGCAGGCAGGATTCTCCCCTGGAACCATTCCTTGGTTCAGACTTCTGGCCTCCAGAACTCTGAGAGAATACTTTTCTGTGGTTTTGAGCCAGCTGGTTTGTGGTTATTGGCCGTGCAAGGGCCTAATGTCATGAACTTCACTGTTGGGAGGCACAGCTGGGCCAGGGTCCAGCATTGGGCTGGCCACGCTGGCTGCTCAGCGTGTGTCTATTGAACCAAACTGAGGTGAGTTCGCCGTTGGAAAAGGCCTGGGCTTGTCACACAGGCCGACCTGGTTCAGGTGATGTGGCCACAGCAAGTGACATAGCCCCTGCATCTGTGAAATGGGTGCCATCCCAGCACCCAGGTAGAGTGGCTGTGGATTCAAGCCAGGCAGTGAGCAGCAAGGGCCGGGGCCCTGAGGACACCTGCCTCCAGGGTTAGATGGCCCTCTGCCTTGCAGGCTGGCTGAGCACCCAGGGCCGGCGCTATAAACTCTCAGAAGTTTGGCTACCATTTGAGGGGCCAAAAGGCTTCAGTGAATTGGACTGGGGGCAAGTCATTGGCAGGCGGTTTCAGTAGTGTCCCCTGGACTCTGGGGATTGGCCCACAGGCTTAGACTTGGCCATCAGCCCACTTCAGGAGACCGCTCTTCAATTCTGGTTTCTCACAGGGCTTAGAAGCCAGAGATCCTCAGAAAGTGGTCCTGTCACTGTGGGGAGCAGCCCTCCAGACTTCCTGGAGGGGCTGAGGGGAAGTTGCCACCCTCCGCCTGTTCCTAGCTCCCACCCTGAAGTTTGGTTTCCCCCTTTCGAGGAAACAGATCAAAGAACTTGAAGTTGCCTCCCCAGAGGCCGGGGTTGGGGGCAGCTGTCAGGTTGGGGCTGAGTTCCCCTCTGTGTGTGCGATGCACGCCCCCTCTCACCCCTGGCTGCGCTGTCACCATCTGTTCCCATTTAACGGGTGGCAACATGGAGGCTCAGGCCAGGCACGACAGAGCCTTCCACCACCTCTGATCCTCATGGCCTCTCATGGCCTGGCCCTGACCCCTCCCTATGATTTTGTCCGTCTCTCCTCCCCAGTGACAATAGTGATGCACATTTGAACAGTTGAAAAGACTAAAGAAAATTTTAAAAATCACTGTGGTCCTATTACCCAGAATTAAATATCGTCAACATTTTGGTGTGGTTCTTTCTCTTAGTTCAGGTCTATCTTTTGCTCTTTCCTTCTTTCTTTCCTCAAATGTCCCCCACTGCACACCTAGGTCATCATGAATCCTTTCCCACATGGATAGGAACTGCTAGACAACCAGTATTTTTACCCTGAGTACACAGCTTCTGGGAGTCAGCAAAAGGCCTGTAGGTTTGTGAAAACCCTACACAAAATTATGTAAAATGTGTCAACTCAAGCAAGAGAACTCATGGCTTCCATAAAATTCCCAAAGGAGCCTGAGAGCCCCTCCTCTGCCTGGGATGTTTGAGGCTGAGCCTGGCTGGCCCAGGTTACAGACAGGAGCTGTGACAGGGGAAGGGGCTTACGGTCCAGGCCTCCTCCCTCTGGGGGATGACCAGCATTCACACATCCCAGATGTGCCAGAGGGGTCTCTGCAGCATGACCTTGATGACAGAAGTGCAGTTTGGGGGGAATTCTGTGCCCTCCCCAGGTGGTATCTGTGCAAATACAGATCCTCAGACCTGCAAGCTAGCTTCTGCCCACTCGACTGTAATGCCTCAGCTCCACCCTCCTGTGCTTCAAAAATGTTTAAAAAGTGCCCTCTAGTTTCTGAGGTGCCCCTGAGCTTTGCAGACCCAGGGAAGCACATCTGGCCACTTCCCGTGTGGTTGTCTGGGGCAGCAAGCCGAGACGGAAGGATGCGCTGCCGGCTTCTACTTACAGGTATTTATTTTGTACCTACTATGTGCCAGGCACAAGTCTCAGCCCTGAGATTCACAGTGAATCCAATAAGACCTCTGTCATCCTGGAACAAAGAACAGTAAACAAATGGGCGTGTGCCATGGCAGGTGGCATCGTGCTCTGGAGAAGACACAGAACAGGGTAAGAAATAGAGAGGGAGGGCCTACTTTATTGGGTGGTCAGAGAGCTGCTCTCAGTAGCTGGCGTGTGAGCAGAGACCCAGAGGAAACAGGCGGGGGGGGGGAGCACCTTCCAGGCCCAGGGAGCGGCCAGCTCCACCACGCCAAGAGTTCAACTCACCAGCCTTACTTGAGGCCATGTTGGGGGAGCACAGCTTGAGATGACTCTGGACTTAGAGTTGTCTGATTTGACCAATAAAAATATAAAATTCTGGGGCGGCGCCTGTGGCTCAAAAGAGTAGAGCGCCGGCCCCATATGCCGGTGGTGACGGGTTCAAACCCAGCCCTGGCCAAAAACTGGAAAAAAAAAGTATATATATATTATAATAATAATAAAATATATAATAATATATATATAATTCTGGATATTACATGGGCTACATTAAAAAATTATTTGTCATTTACCTGAATTTGAAATTTAACTGGGCATTCTATATTTTGTCTGGCAGCCCTATCTGGACCTGGACATAGATAAGCCGGCCCCAAGGTGGCAGAAATTGATTGAGAGGGACAGCTAGTGTTCCTTGCCACAGTATTTGCAGTTAGCCCTGGTTGGGCAATGAGGAGCCTTGGCAGGGTACTGAGCAGAGGAGAGACAGACTCCAATTTGCCTTTTGGGAAAGTCCTTTGGGTATGAGGAGGGGTTGGGTGGTAGTGTCCAGGTGTGGGTACTGAGGTCTGAGATGGGACAGCAGCCTCCTGGACAGGGTGAGATGGATTAAAGAGGCATTTGAGAAGCTGGGGTGATGAGTCAAGACTGACTCCTGGGCTTGTGGCCTAGAGACTGGGTGGATGGTAGTGAGGGCACAGGTGCAGAGCCTGGTGGGGGTTGGCAGTGAAGGCAGGGGCAGGGCCTGTTAGGTCAGAGCTGGGAGGGGTCCAAGCTGGTGCGCCATGGGATGGTCTCCTGGAGGTGGTGCTCAGTGGCAGGTAGAGGTACAGCTCTGAGCCCAAGAGAGAAGACTGAGGGAGTTGGGTGTCTATCACCTGCTCAAACCTGGCCTTGGCCACGATGGCCATGAGGAGAGCATGTCAGATCACCGGGGTTGAGATGTGTCAGTCTCTGTGGCACGGGGAAGGTCAAGCTCAGAAAGGTAACTGGGCAGGTCGTGGGGGTGAGGGGAGTCAAGGGAGGGCCATGAAGGAAGGGGTCATCAGTGGAGATGAATGCCACATTGATGGAGTGACCCGGATTTGTTGGTGGCCATCTCAGTTGGGAAAGTGGGGGTACAGGAGAAGGGGCAGAAGCCCCAGCCATGTTCATTTGTTCACCCATCCATTCATTGATTCATTCTTTCTTCCAGGCTTAGGACAGAGAGGAAAGTGACTCTCTAGGAGCCCAGGGCTGAAAGGGCTGAGGGGTGTGATCAAGGGGCTGAGGAGTAGGGGTGGGAAGGATGGCTCAGAGGAACAGAGGATTCAATAGAGATGAGAGGGATGTCTGGGCAACATCTGGGAGCCCCCTTGGCAGTGGGGAGTGGATGACTCTCCTGGAGGATTGCAGGGAGGTGGTGTCCCCTGGGAAAGCCAGGTTCAGGCAAGTGGGGTATGAAGAGAAACTTTCTGAAGACCTTGACTCTTCCTGGAGCTGGTGACCATGGCCTAGGGATGCTAGGTTTGGTATGATGGGAGAGAGGGTGCTGAGGCACAGGAAGCTCCAGGGACTGGTAGGTCCCTTGGGCCAAAAGAGGCAGGGATTGTCTTCAGAGTCCCAGGGCCTGATCTGTCTCTTTCCCTGCCTGACCTTCCTGCCTACCCCCAGGATTCCTATGCTTTTCTACCCTCTCCCTGCCAGAGTTCACTCCCAGGAAACAGTGGAAATAGCTCCCTCTGAGGCTGCTGGATTACAGAGCCACCTGCCCAGGCTCCTGGTGAGTGGACAATGCAGGCATTGGGCCAAGGGGGAGGCAGCTCTGATGGTCGATTTCAGGCAGTGGAGAGGAGAGGAGAGGGAGTGATGTCTCCCAGAACCCAAGGGCATGGCCTCCATGCAAGTCTGGGGCCTTGCCATTCAAGGTGGCCAATAATGACAGCAGAGTACTGTCCTCCTCAGCCTCCTTGAAGCTACATAGAATTTCCAAGGTAGAGCAGCCACAGGCAAGAGAGAAATCAAGACACTTCCCTCCCTGGTGCAGACGCTGCACATGAAGCCATATCAGATTAGCTTCTTTTCTTGTATGTGGTCAAGGTGTCAGACGCACTTGCTGCCATCTGCTTCCCTCCCGTGGTTCTCACTATTCAGCTAGGCCTCCCGTAAGCCTGGGGAGGGATGAGCAGAGGCCACTCACCCAGGGAACCTGGGCTGGGGTGGAATCCTCAGCCTCACTGCAGTGCCAGGGGGTGCAGAATGTCTAGTCCTCTCCTGGCCTGCAACCACCTCTCATGACTCCCTAGGACGGCAGCATCACCTCCACACTCCTCAGCCTCCCAGATCACCCTCTTGCAGCTTCTCCCTGCACACTCACACTGGCCAAGGTGGGAGATGCTCTGCACCTTTCAGCCTCCAGGTCATCATCCCTAGGGAATTGTCCCAGAATTCCCTCCTGTCCTCTGCCATCTTCTAAGTCCTGCTCCTCCTTTAGGGCCCATCTTCCACTCCCCTCCCCCAGCTGCAATCTCATTGTCTATTTCCTGTGCTTTCTGTAACCAAGGTGTCAGGTTCCTAGAGCCTGTTTGCCCCTTGATGCCCAGAACAGTGTGGCATGAGGCACTGGTATCAGGAAATGCCTTTGTTGAATAATCTGTTTAGATTCAACTCACATGTCCCAGGCACCTGCTCTAGGCAGGCCTTCTTAAACTTTGCACACTGGGGCTCCTTACTTTTTCACAGTGGTCTGGTGATATCAGTGCCAGTGCCTCCATTCTCATGTCAGGAAACTGAGGCTCAGAGAAGACACGGGACATCCCCAGTCATGTTGCCAAGAGGTGTCAAAGCTGGGGTTGTGCTGAGGCCTTTCTGAGTTCAGAATCTGGGTTTTTCTATTTCATGCTTTGTCTCTCCAGCAGGATCTTCCATCTGTCTGGGTCTTGGAGTAAAGAGAGCAGTAGTCTGCCGTTTCCATGCTGCCTGTGGGTTCTCTTTCTTCTGTATTATTTCTTTCCTTATAACAAAAGAAATTCACATTCAGATCTGACTCTTAAAACCAGTGCTCTTTCCAAGGCACTCTACTGCCTCTGTTCCAGGAGGAGTCCCCTCAGCCTCAGAAGGCTGAGAAGGTGACCTGGTCCTTCCCCCTGCCTCCAGACAACTAACTCTATCAGTGGGGACCTTTCTGGCTATTGCAAGTGACAAAAAACTAACTGTGGCAGGTAATTTTACTTGTCAGCTTGGCCACACCAAAGTGTCCAAATATATGGTCAAACTTTGGTCTAGACGTTTCTGGGAAGGTACTTGTTAGATAAGATGAACATTGAAATCAGTAAACTTTGAATAAAGCAGATGACTCTTCACCCTGTGGGTGGGCCTCATTCAATCTGTTGAAGGCCTTAAGAGTACAAAGGTGGACCCCCGGTAAGAGGGAATTCTGCCTGAAGTCTGCCTTTAGACTCAAGCCACAGCCTCACCTCTTCCCTGGGTCTCTAGTCTGCTAGCCTGCCCTGCAGATTTTGGACTTGCCAGCCTCCACAACCAAGTGAGCCACGGCCTTAAAATAAGCCCACCCTGCCCCTGTCCTGCTTTCCTCTGTTCTGGCTTCATTCTGGACCAGGCTGTCCTTACAAAGTACAAAGAAGGCTGTCAGCAGTTCTATCTCACTGCCAAAACTTGGCAAACCAGAGGAAGGGAGGGCCTCTTTTTTAATAATTCCAGGCCAAAGTTCTGGTGCTGACACCCATTGACCTGGCTCGATTCACGTGACAATTCCTGGGCCCGTTGCTGTGACTCTGACTGCGCAGGGGGCCAGGTAGCCCTGTTTACTGTGGCCTGATGATGATTCCTACATGTTTGCCTGGAAGCAGATCCCAGGACTTGAATCAGCCTGGAAGGCACTGCAGGTCTGAAAAACAAGACTGCCAACAGGAAGGAGCCCAGGGAGTCATTGGAATGGGGTGGATCTCTATATCTCTGTATCTCCACTCATCAGTCCCAATTCCACCCTCCACCCATCCCCTCTCCTTCACTCCTCCCTTCCTGCCATCACCCACATCTTAGCCTTCCAAGCCTCTAAGTCAGTAATCCCATCAACTGTTCTCAAACACGGAACTGAACGCATTGCTCCTGTTATCTCCTGTCCTTCCCTCTAAGGTGGGCCTTATTATCTGTGCCCATTTTACAGAGGAAGAAACTGAGCCTCAGAGACATGAAGAGACTTGCTTAAATTACCAGACTGATACAAGGCTGAGCAGGAGGTTTTTGAGGACCCCCTCCCCTCTATCCGTGACACTTTCTTCTGGTCAGCTTCCAGTAGATTAAAGCTTCTCATCGTGGGGTACCCAGAACTGAAAGATAATGGTGAGAATTGTTATAGTTGCATTTTATGGGAATAAGTCCCTCTCAAACTGGCTTAACTATTGGCTCGTATGACTGACAATTGAAGGAGTAGACGGCTTCAGGCGTGGCTGGATCTAGAAGCTCAAAGAGCATTATTAGGACTCAAACTCTCATGTTCTCCCTTTATATCTCCCACAATGCTTTCCTCCGTCTTGCCCGTACTTTCAAGCAGGTCTTTCCCCTTATTGGTCCTCAGCAACTGAAGTTTTACATTTTATCAGTTTAGCAATTCCAAGGGAAAGAGCTCCCTTTTTCTGTATTTTTAGGCAAAGTCTCAGGACTGATTCTCATTGGCTTGGCTTGGGTCATGTGTTCTCCCTTAAACCAATGGCTAAACTCATCATCCAGTGCTAATTGGCCAGGTCTGGGTCATGTGCTTATTCATCTCTAGTGCTGGGGAATGATGTTATTCCCGCCAAAACCACATGGACTGAAAGTAGGAGTATATTTGCTAGGGGAGCAGGGAGGCGTCCCTAAAGGAGAATGAAGGCACTGTTCTCAGAAGGGAGAATGGACAGTGGGCACAGACACAGGCCCACTCATGAGGCAGACTTTTCCTGTGGCTGGGGACTGGAGTGTGTGTGAGACTTAGGAAAAAGTGACTCTCAGCTCCACTCTCCAGGTGCTCTATTTTCGATAATGCAGCCAAGAATCCTAGTGTCGATTTTAGCAGCAATGTCATCCAGTGGGTGTAGATCCAAGGACTATCTCCCTGCCCTATGCACCACAGCTTAGCCCAAGTCTAGCAGTCGTACGTGTACCCCTCTGACATTCTGTCTTGTTAAATTTAATGAAAACTCCATGGGGGCTGGGGTCCTGGCTTGTCTTATTCATTGTGTGTCCTTGGTACCTAGAACAATTCCACCCCCTTATACACTCAAAGGATGTTCGTTGAATGAATCAAACATTCATTTAACTGTGGCTGAAGCTGGCTGAGACATCTTAGCCAGCCTGTTGTAAGAATTTTGTCTTTTTTTCTAGGGTGCAGAGGATTTTGAGGAGAGGAGTGGCCCTATTTGACTTGTGATCAGGTGATTCAGGTAGGCCATCTGGCCACTATTGAGAATAGACCGTAGCAGTCAAGTGTACAAGCAGGGAGAGCTCTAAGGGACTCCTCCAAAAACCGAAGCTGGAGATGAGTGGGGCTGGCCAGGTGGAAGCACTGGAGGTGGGAGAAGGGGTCAGATGTAATTAGAAGTGGAACCAACAGAACTTCCTCACTGCGTGTCTAGGTGGAGGATGGAGGGCTAGGAGGAAAATGGGGGAGGTTTCTGGTCTAAGCCAGTGAGGGATGAAGTGGCCATTACCTGAGGAGGGGAAACTGTGGGAAGCAGGCTTGAGAGAGAACAATCAAGAGTTTGCTTTGGCCATGATCTGTTTGAGATGTCAAGGGCAACACAGGGGGCAGGTGGAGATGAGCCTGGAGGTCAAAGAAGAGAGGGTGGATCTAGAGACATAGAGGAGGAACCGGCCAGCGATTGAAACCATTTCAAGACATGGGCTCCATATCAACTCCTATCTCTGCAGACCCAACTAATCCCTTCACAGGCACGGTTGCATTGACTATTCAGTAATCCTGTGAGGTTGGCAGGGATTATCATACCCACTTCACAGAGGAGAAAATAGAGCTTTTCTGGGGACTCATAGTAAGCCCAAGTCTGAGTCTGAAAAAGATGCAGGACAGGGAAACAACTGTGTCAGTAGGGACAAGTGGCAAGTGACAAAAGACCCAATTCTCAAACTGGCCTAAATAAAACAAAGCAAAATAAATAGGCAATAAAAACATTATATCGGTCCATAGAACTAAAAGTCTAGAAGTGTCTGCTTCAGGCATAGATGGATCTAGGAGCTCTGATGATGTCGCCAGAAATCCTGTCTGCCTCTCATTCAATTCTGATTCCCCTGCTTTAGCTGCACTCTCAGGCAGGCTTTTCTAACTCCGTGTCAAAGGCAGTCACCACCAACTTGGCTTTCACTCTATCAGCTTCCACCTGAGTGGAAAGAGAACATCACTTGGTTGACAGCATGGCAATGGTCCCAGGATCGCCTCTCACTGGACAACCTTGATCAGGAGCCCTCCCCTGGAGATTGGGGGTGAGTGGAGTAGGTGGAAAGAGCACAGGGAGAGGGCTGCTCCTCCTAAGGAAATCCAGATGTCGTTTTCAAAAGAAGGGAGAACAGATGCCAGAGGTGCCAGAGGTTGGCAGCTGGACAGCTCTGCAGAGAAGGGCTGATGTGTAGCCAATGGGCTGCTCAGAAGACACTTCTGGTGTCAGGGAACATGGGCTTTAAACACCTTCCCTCCACTTCTGTTCTTTTTTCTGCCAGTTCTTGGAAATAATCCTGCTGGGTGATGTAAAAATGTCCTGTCCCAGGTGCTCAAGAGTCTGGCTTCTCTTTCCAGCCTGGGCTGTGCATCCCACCCTCCGTTCTAGCCACTCAGCTCCTCACTCCTTCTGTGCATGCTCTGCCAGTCCAACTTCCAGGCCTTTGCTCGTGACCTTTCCTCTCCCCAGAATGCCTTCCTCACCATCCTGCCAGCTTGCAAACAGGGCCACATTGCACTTGCCTGTGAGCTCCTAGAGGGCAGGGGAAATATGTTGTTTTCTGTGTCCTCATCACCTAGCCTGGGCAGGTGGGGAGAAATTAATGATAGAAGAAATGAATGATGAATGAATAAATTATAATTAAATGATGAAAGGGAGGGTTGAGAGATGGCGGGAGGGGAGAAGGAAGGAAAAGAAAGAGGAAGGGAGGAAGGGAGGACAACCCAGTTCAAATGTTACCTTCCTTGAATCCCATGTTTCAAAACCTGATATGATTAAATTCTTAGCACCAGTCATTTCTGGATGTACCAGCTCATCTCCCCATCTTGTGATTCTAGGAAATACGTCTTAATCATCCCTCATCTCTGTCGTCTCCTCCTGCCTCCCCATCCCTTTCTGTGTCCTCCCAGGCACATTGTGCACACAAAGGTCTTAATAACTGCTGACTTACTATGACTAATGGCCTTACAAGTGTAAGCGTCCTCCCCTACCCAGAAGATCAGTGTTTGTCTACGGAATGAGGGCAAGACTCAGATCCATTTTTTTTTTTCTAGTGTGGGAAGCTCAGGTATAAAGGGGAAGTGAGGAGGGTAAAGGAGGACAGACTGGTGAGTTCTTCAGGGGAAAAGGAGATGTGTGTTTGGTGCCTGTTGTGTGCAGATGTTTGTTTCTGCAACTGTGAGAAGGGTGTTAGTCTTCTAATTGCACAGGTGAAGAAACTGAGGCTCAGAGAGGTAGAGTAACAAGACTAAGATCACATAGCTGTTAAGAAACATGGCTGGAATCGGACTCCAGACCCCAGGCAATATAACATTGTTATTTAAAAAAAAAAAAAAAAGTCCTGCTTTATAGTGTTTGCCAATTTCTGTGGTGTAAATACTCCCAAGGCCAATTTTAAGCTACCAACATAGGCCTGCCAAATTCCCGAGTATTTGGTGATGGCCTCTTGCAAGCTAGCAACAGCCAGCACCAGCGATCTCCAGCACACTCCTTAAAACCTGTCCCACCCCAAAGGGAGGCCTCCTCCCACCACCCCAGACCAGGTGGAGGTGGGGAGGAAAGGCTGGTGCTGCTGCAACTGCACAGAGGACAGTGTTGGGGTAAAGGTGGGGTGGGGACCTCTGCCGGCCTCAAACTTCTCGTGCTTCTTGCTGGCTCCCTTTGCCCACTGCCTTCTCCACACAGCCCTGCCAGCCACTCCTGATGCTTTCCTAAGCCAGACCCCCCCACCCCAGGTGCCATCTCTGCTCACTCTTTCTTTCTGATTCTTCGTCCTTCTGACACATTTTCCCTCCTGCAGGTTTCTCTATCTCTCTTTTTCTTAAACTCTTCTCCCTCTCAGGAAACATTTCAAAGTCTGTTTAAAAAACAACCCAGTGACTGACTTTACAGGTTTTTTCCCCCTCTTCTTGAGAACAGGACGTGAGGAGGCCAGGTTGAATTTCCTGTGTGAAATGATGTGTGGGCTTTCTGAGCAAAACAAGGGTCAGGCTTTGGTCCTGCAGGACCCAGTGCCAAGGTTACCTGAAATCAAGTCTCCAGCGGCAGGGCCTCCAGGATGCCCAGGCCACTCATGTCCTCCCCTGGGACAGGCTTTCTGGATTTATGCTGGGGAGAGAGCTGAGGCAGGCACAGAACGTTCCACCACACACCGCAGTCGCGCCCCATTTAGAGGGCAAGCCCCCCCCTCCTCTGCCCTGCCAGTCCAGGCCCTGGTCTACCTCATCCCACTGTGGGTGTGACCTGGGACAGGTTATTCTGCCTCTGTGAACCTCAGTTTCCTTCTCTGTGAAATGAGAATGTTGAGATGGACTTTGGAGTATTGGCAGTGGGACTGTATGTAGCTAACACCCCTAGCAGAATGCCTGTCAAGTAGGTGGTGCTGAGATAACCTTAGTTTCTTGTCCAGTAGGGAGGAAGTGGGGAACAGGGGAAAGGAGGTGTTCCATATAAACGCTAATTAAATTTTATCCCATTATATGGCAAAACCATTATTAATTAAAAATCTCATGATGGAAACTTCCAATAATTAGTTGTGGGACCTAAGGCAAGTTTCTTAACCTATTCATGCCTCAGTTTCCTAAAATAGAGTTTATAATAGGACCTACCACTTAGGAATATTGCATGAATTAGATGAATTAATACATGAAAAGCACTTAGAACCATGCCTAGCATATAGTAAGTGCTTAACCAACCTTAGCTAATATTATCATTAATTTGAACTGCCCCAACAGCCATTCAATAGGAGGACAGGTAATAAGAAGAATTATAATTTAATTTAAGGAGCCCTCTGAGGAGGGTAATTGCAATACATTCCCTGCCAAGATATTATCATTAAGATGTCTTAACCTCTGTACTGCCCTGGTGTCCTCATCTGTTACTTGGGGCTAGAACAATCCCCACTTGACAGTGCGGGTGTGAGCACTGGAGTGCAGTGTTGAGAAACTTTCCGTTCCCAGGGCTCCGATTCCACAACCCCACCTGTCTCAGGTATCCTGGACTGGAGGTCTAGCCCAGGCGAACCAGACACGCCCACATCTGCGGGCAGCTGCGGACTCAAAGTTCAGGGCCTCCGGACCTCTGGCCACGGTGATTGGTTCGTGGCTGGGCATGTGACCCCAGCTAGACCAATGAGAGCCTGTTTTATGCCCAAGTCTCTGTGGAGCGCAGGAGGCGCTATTTAGGTAAACTTGGGCATAATTAGGTTAACTCTTTACAGTATCATTCTTCCCATTTTACAGATGAGGAAACAAGAGTCAAGAAGCCTGATTTCAGTTCCTGGTTCTGCCATTGGCTCACTGTGATCTTGGGGAAGCCCTCTCATTTATTTGACAGACAGCTGTTAAGTGCTAAGTGCGGGGAAGTCATGGCAACGGCTAAGATTTAGGCACTGGGCGCTTCCCTACCGTCCAGTGCACTCTGACCATGTCTGAGAGAAAGGCTATTATTCCCATCTTACAGGTAGGAAGATGGAGACGCCAAAATCTCACACAGCTAGTCAGTGCTGTGATTTGAACCCAGGTATAGGATTCATCCTCCATGCCCTTGAACTGCTAACAGTACCAACTCTCCTGAGCCGAGGGGAATGTTGTCAGGGAGTTAAGGGTGGTAAGAGTACTGGCTTCTGGCCCCATTCTCCTGTTCCCTGGTTGGTTCTGGTCTTAAGGAGGCAGAATGGGAATCCCAGATCTGACCTCACTCACTCTCTGAGCCTCAGTTTTCCCGGTTGTGAATGAATAGGTTCTCACGCACAAACCTCTTTCCACCTCCAGGGCTCTTGGCATCCCTCCACCCACCCTGGTATTCCTCCCCTCTCCAAAATGAGACCCTCCTCTGAAGACTTGCTCTTAGAGCCAAAGGCGGTGCATCTCCTGGCCTCCCTCTTCTAATAGGGGGAGGTAGACAGCCTGGAAGGGTGGGTACAAAGGTCCTGGGTTGGTATAGATCCACCACCCACCAGCCACGTAAACCTGTCTGGCCTGGTGCTGGGCAGGGCTGTCCTATTGATCCATGCTGTCGGCTCGGGGAAAGCAGTTGTTTTTGTCCCAATCTGAAATCGATGGGACCTGGCATAGTAGATGGGAATGGAGAGTTTGGAGCCAGGAAATAGTTCCTCTTGAGTTTTAGAAACACAGGCCAGGGAAGATCTGACAGGGATTGTTTTGAGGGTTAGCTGGCAAGGCAGGACTACAGAGCATTCTGGGAAGTGGCATGGGCCAGGGGGCACTTTCTGGGCTCAGGACCAACCCAGATGCTTTGGCAGCTTTGTGCTTTAACTTCCTGCTGTCCCCTTCCAGTCCTAGACTCTGAACCCGATGAGTGGCCTAACGGTACAGATTGGACAGTCCCTGACTGGATCATCAATCTGGTTCTAGTCCTTGCTCTGACACTGACCTGTTGTGTAGACTAAGACAAATCTCTGTCCCTCGCTGGGCCTCTGTTTCCCCATCGGTCAAAGTTCAGACCAAGGTTGGTAAGGAAAGTTAAGCTCTGCCCAGAGGGTAGTGGTGACAAAATTTCCTCCTGTCTGGGCATGTTGCATCCCCCAGAGTTGGCTAATAGGGTAGGCATAGCTCTTGTGGGGTCCCATCTCACATTCTGGCCCCTGCCATCCCAGAGTGTCATTACTGGCCCTTCTCATGCACTTCTACACCCTCCTGGCAATTTCTCTTCAAAAGGGCTCATGATACACTCAGCTACACACACCCCTAGGGCCTGCCCCTATCTCCCAAGGAAGGAAGTCATGGACGAGGCCTTGGGTTTTTGGCTCTCTCTAAAGGAGGGGGGGCAGGTCCCCCTAGGAAGGGAACTTCAAGAGCTGGGCCCACAGATTGGATCGTGTATGGCCCCAGAGTTGGACTCCAGTATTTGTTGGGTGAGGATGCTGGCCTGCAGTGTCTGCACTGGTAAAAGGGGCACACAGAGCTAGGAAAGCATTCAGGGCTCTCCCAGGCTGACACTCTCACATGCCCTTCCCTCTCTCTGCTCCCCAGCTTTCCTGACTCGCCTTCCCTCACCCACCCCCTCCCTGCTGTAGCTCCCTCTTGTCGTCTCCACCTACATTGCTGCATCTTCATGGCCTCCTAACTCAGAATGGCCCTTCTCTTCCTTGTTCCACTCTGTCCTTTAAGATGAGCCATGCAACACACATGGCTGATCAGACCCACCCTGCTCAGCAACCTCCCTGGCTCCCTGTAGCCCAAGACACAGTGATCCAGCCCTCCAGGCAGCGCGCACAGCCTCTCCGCTGTCCTCCTGTCAGCCCTTCCATTCTCACTCTCAGCCTCCGCCAAGCCTCAGCTTCCCACCACAGGGCAGGGTGGTGTTCCCATCTGCTCAGAGGGTCCAGGGCCTCTCCCCTCCAGGCTTTGCTCTCACCAGCACCTGCCTATGACGCTCTCCCACTCTTTTCCCTTTGTCAAAACCCTGCCTGTTTCTCAAGCCCCCTATATGTCATGTCAGCCATGGTACCAAGAGTATCCCCTTCAAGGTTTCCATAGCACTGCAGGCCTGGGTCATATTCAAGGGGTTAGTCCATGGAGACTGGAGTCTGGTGTTGTCTCCAAACTCTGGAGACCATGAGGTCCCTGAGCACAGGGCTAGGTCTTCTTCGTTGCTTTCCTCAGAGTCTTATTTAATACCAAAGAAAAGTGGCTACTTAACAATGGCGTAGCTGGGTGGCCTCTGACTGGAGAGTTGAGAACCATTTTGCCTGTTAAAGAGGAATGAGCAGATTTGGAAGGATTTATCCTAAACCAGATGGATTTAAGTTGAGGTAGGTCGGGTTAGGCTGGGTTATCTAGGTTCAGTGGGATTAGTTAAACTGATTAATTAGATTGGCCTTGTTAGTGGAATGGGGTTGGATTAGTTGGGTAGTCCTGGTTAGGCAAAATGGCCTTTGTAGTTGAATAGGGTGGGATTAGATGCATATTTATTTATTCATTTACTTACATGGTCATATTTAAATTGAGAAAGCCAGGTTGGTTTGAGCTGGCTAGTTTTGGGGTTGGCTTTGTTTACTTGGGTTGGGTGAGTTGGGTTGGCTTTGGCTGGTTTAGTTGGAGTTGGCTAGTTAGTTGCATTCAGTTAGGTTGTTTGTGTTAGGCTGTTGAGCTGAACTGGGTTGGCTGACTTGGGCTGGGTTGGTTGAGTTGGAGTAATTAGTTGGGTAGGTAGGATTAGGTGGTGAGGCTGGGCTACTTAGGTTGGTCTCATTGGGTAAGTTAGGTTTGGTTAGATGGGTAGAACTTATTACTTGGGTTGGGTTAGTTGGTTGGGTGACTGGTTTGGGTAGGCTAGGGCAGGGTTAGTTGGGTAGAGTTAGTGGGATAGGCTAGGTTACTTGGGTTTCTAGAACTGGCCTAGCTCAGATAGGTTGGGTTGGTTGGTTGTCTAGCTTGGTATAGGCTGGCTTGGGGACTAGGTTTTAGGGTGGCTTGGCCTGGGCTCCGGGTCGGTTGGGGGATAGCCACAACACTCCTTACTCTGGCTCAGTCCCCAGCTCTGAGCCAGAGCGGGTGGTGGGTGGTGGGTACCTGGCCACAAATAGCTGTGGGGAACACAAACAGTTTGGTCTTCAAAGACCTCAGTGGTGGCAGCTGTAACTTTCCACACGGCCCCAGCAAGCACGCCTCTAGGCCTTGTGTTCGGGCCCAGCTGCTGCTTCCTCTGTGAGCAAACCACAATGTGGGGGGCGGGAGAGGCGGGGAGCACGGGGGCTTCGAGCCTGTCTCCACAGGAGTCAGGCAGGCCCTGCCAGGCAGCCCCCAGCTTAGGCACCGGGTGCTCTCTACCAAGAAGAGAGATTGACCCTATGGTGGGGGGAGTGTCCCCTTCCTTGCGGTAGCCCTGGCACAGCTGATGTGCCAGGCCTGGTCAGGGGGGAGCAGGGGGCCATGAGACAAGAAAGGACTGTGGGAGCAGGAGCAGAAGTGGGAGTGGTGGTTAAAATCAAGGTCTGGGAGAGTCGAGGGTGTCTGGGGCCTTGGTTTCTGCACAAGTGTGGGGGAAGTTGCGTTGGACATTTATTCATTCAAAAAACTATTTCTTGAGCACTCTCTACGTGCAAAGACCTAAGAAGCAGGGGCCAAGGGAGGAGAGACGGGGATGGCCACAGAGACAGGCTGAGGCTTCCTGACGGGCAGTGTCACCATGCCACCCCCATTTTCTCACTCCCTCTGCTCGGCCCCCAGTGTTGCTCATTTGAAGGGACCCACTGTGGGAAGTTCAGAGGCTGCCTGGGCCCAGACAAGGTGTGCCCTGTGGGCAGAGACGCGACAGTGGCCAAGCCAGCCGGCAGGGGCCCCCTGGCCTGCCGACTTCCCTGCTTCTGGCCTGGGCTGCACCCTACTTCCCCACCCCTGCCAGCTGGGCTGACCCTCCCAAGGGACTGCAGAGGTTTTCAAACCTAAGCCCACACTTAAGAGATGGAAAATTGAGGCCCAGAGTTGGGAAGTGACTTGCTTAGGACACACAGCATACTGGAGGCAGAGCTTGGGCTCCAGTTGAGATGTCCTAATTGCCCATGCCAGGAGCAGCCACGTGGCTCAGTGGGAAATCCATGGGTTCCGGATCAAAAAGTTCTAGGTTTGTTATTTACACCCGTGTGGCCTTGGGCAGGTGTCTTAATCTCTCAGCCTCAGTTTCCTCTAGGGCAATTTGCTCCTTGGGCAATGTCTGGAGACATTCTTGGCTGTCACAAGGGGGCATGCAATGTCACCTGTGGGTGGCAGACAGGAATGCTGCTAAGCATCCCATAGGACATGGGACAACTCCCACGACAAAGAATGAGCTGGTCCCAAATATCAGTAGTGCCGAGGTTGGGAAATTTTTCTGTGGTGATCAATCGTCTCAGTGTTCCTGGGACTTGGGGGACTTTCAGTACTACAACTGGGACAGTCCAGGGCAACCAGGATGGTTGGTCACACTATTTTCTTCCTCTGTAAAACAGGAGCATCATTTCCTCCCCCAGAGCACTGTCAGGAACTTATGTGAGGCTGTGTGTCAAGGGCTTAGCACAGTGACAGGTCTGGGTCATACCTGGCAAACTGGATGTCGTTCTCACAATGCCATTGCTTATCAGACTCCCTCCGAGGTCTTTGCTCCAGCTTCTTCTGGTGGACACTGTTTCCCTTCTCAAGGTCAGGTCCATTCTCCCAAGGCTCCCAGTTCAGGCTTCCCCAGTAAGCTGTCTCTGACTCGTCCATCCATGAAGACCTGTCCCTCTCTGAACTTCCTGCCAACCCACTGTCTGTCCCACCCAGCAAAGTGCTGGCACCTGTTTAGCTGCCAAGTGTTGTGAGGGTTAAGGGTCTTCTTCCCGGCTGGCTCAACTCATTCTCCTGGAATTATCTGATTCCCTGCTCCTGTCCCCACTAGATTGAAAGCTCCCTGCGGGCAGGGGCAAGTATGTGCCCCAATGCCCAGCCCAGGGTCTGGCATAGAGGGGAGAAGAGCTAATGTACTGGGGACATTTTCGAGCCCAGGCTGCACCCTCCACAAGTCCTGGAGACACTTTCTTCCCTGCCTGTCACCCCTGACCGCATCGTGGCTGATGCACTGTTGGTGCAGGCAGGGGCCTGAAACATCAGCACTGAAACTGATCATGTAGGGAGAGGCTTGCAGTGCACTGGGTGCAAAAGCTGATTGCAAAACAGTGTGCAGGGGTGAGCTCATCTTGTAAACTGTGCGGTACATGCATGAAGGACATGTTTTCTTGACTTGACATGCACTTTAGCTCTCAAGGGCAGAGGGGACAGCCGGTCACTGGCCTCTCCCACTTCCCTGATGTGTAAGGCTGGGCAAGATTTTGACTTCTGCGGCACCCAGTTTCTGTATCTGTGTACTGTGGGGTGGAACAGCTGGGGCTGTGGGGAGGATCCAGCGAACCACCGCGGCAGGGCTATGCACACAGTCAGGCCTTTCCTTCCCTATCTTGCCTCTCATATCCCCCACCCCCAGCTCCTTAATTCAACAACAAACCGAGAGGCTCCCCCATCTCAGCAGAGACCCAACCCTGAGCATTTGTGGTCCCTGGAACAGGATAGGGAATGAGGGCTTGTCCTTGGGCACCTTGAAGAGGCCACACCAGGCATTGGTCACATTGGCCCTGGTTCCCCCAAGCTGTTCCTCCTGTGTCCCAGCTCTGGCTCCTCCCAGCCATGCCCACCAGGAGACAGCTGAGGCTGGGCAAGGCTGGATTTATTTACTGTTTGCCAATACTGGTTTTTCTGTCGCTGAGGTGAAGGCCTGCTGGGTGCCCATGTTTCCTGCCTGGTTTTTCCTGCCCAGTGGTGGGTTGACACGTCTTCCAGCGGCCCCACCCTGGGCCCCTCCACTCTTGCCACAAGCTGTCCCTCTATGTACCATCTCTGGCCACCAGAAGTCAGACTCCAAAGGCTCCAGGGGCCTTAGGGCTCTCCCTTAGTAGGAAGTTGGCAGCCATGGGCAGTTGGTTCAGGCCAGGTCGTCCTTTGGCCCAATTGAGAAGGCCGCAGACTACACACTGGTTAGCTGTTGTGAGACATAGCAGAGCCACCGTCCTGTAGCAACTAGATGGACAAAGAGACGCTTTCTACGCTGGATGCATCTGCCCATTGTTACAGGTGATCATCCTGGGTTTGGCTGGGGCTGGGGCTGGGGACAGACACCCCCTCGTCAAACTCCCTGCCTTTCAGCCTGATGACTCAGGAAGAAACAGCCACACCCCACAATCTTGGGCATTGGGGTCACTCTGTGGCGAACTGTCTTCCCAAAGATGTTTTTTCCAAATTTCAGTTATTCCAGTAATGACTGACTACATGACTTTTCTTACCCTAAATTCACATGCATAATTTTCCTTAATATATATATTTAAATGGATTCATTCTTTATACTTAATAAAATGTATCCTCATCCTAAGAAATTATATTTGTGAAATCACGGTTTTAATTCACTAGAAAAGTCCTCCTCAAGTCCCCCCAGCGTAGGTAACTGTGAACATTGTAAGTGATGGTTTTAGAAGGGTTATGCCTACAGAGGACCCTGAGTTGTCTCTTCTCAGACCCCTGAGATGGCACAGCCTGGCCCCTTCTGCGCTACCCTGAGCTTCAAGACCACTGAAAGCCATTTAATGTTATGAGAGGTAATGATAGCCAGGCTCTGCTCTGCCCAGCCATTAAACACACCCAGAGAAGATACCAGGTCCAGCTCGACTTAGCTCAGCACAGGACTAACAATAATGACCCCACAGCACTTTACAGTTTGTAGAGCCCATTCTCAAATCCTAGGCTCATCATGACTGGCCTAAGACCACATGACCAAAAATAATAAATCTGAGATTGACGGCCAAAGTTTCAAAACGTTATCCCAGGAAAGGCCTAATGGTTATTTTGTCCTGTGTTTCCTCAGGGCTGGTCTATGAGGTGATTTGGGGCAGCTGTTGACAGGACTCTGACTCACAGGGTGAGAATAGAGTGCCCTTTCTATTCTTGTTCATGCCTCTGAGTGCCATCAGGGTGGGAGTCCCAGTTAGGTACTGGAGGGTCTTTGCCACCTCCCTTAGGCTTGCTAACCTTGCCCCTCGAGAGAATCTCATAGGCAGGAGCTCCGACAGATGATGGTGTCTAGCTGGCATCTCATAATGTTGGTGGCAGCCCCAGTTCTAAGATTCCCAGCCCCTGGTATACGCACCGTGTATAATTTGAACCCCTTGAGTGTGAGCAGAACATGTGAGCATCACGTTGAGTTACTCAAGAGAGAGTTGACCCTGGCTTGCCTGACCTCATCAGAGGAACCTTTAAAAGAAGGTGAAGGGGCAAGAGATGTGATTCTGGAAGACACAATGGCCATGTTGTGAACAGTCTGGCGGGGAGGCCGTGTGGCCGGGAACTTTGGGAGGGTTTCAGGAGCCAGGGATGGTCCCTGACTGTCAGCTAGCAAGGAAATAGGGACACAGTCACACCGTGACAACGAACTGAATTCTGCCAACAATCAAGGAGCTCGGAAGAGAGCCCTGGGCCCAGGTGAGATTTCTGCTCTGGTTGACACCTTGATTTCAGCCCTGAGGGCCCAGCTGACCGTGCCTGGACTCCTGACCTGTGGGAACTGAGAGCTAGTTTGTTGATGTTGATTTAAGCTGAGGTGGGAAAGTCCTAGTGTTTCTTCTTCCCTTATATTTATTTAGGTTTGCAAGTTACTTGATATTGGTTTTCTACTTCGTGTGGAGTTACAAAGTTTCCTTACATTTTTCAAAACTTAAATTACTTCCATTTTTAAAATCAGTGTGGTGGGTTTAAAAGGGGGCCAAATTCTTTGACACTCATGAAGAGGTGGGCTTCGTGCCCCCTCCCTATGCTTCTGGGATCGGAGTGGGCTTGTATCTTCCCCCAACCAAAGACTCAGGAAGCACATTCGTGTGGTTCCAAAATCAAAAGGTGTGAGACTGTGTGGGGTCAGCCGTGGAGGAGGCCTGCCCAGGGGTTGGGGCTTTGGTGAGATGCCACAACCTCGCCACCCGTAGGCTTACCAGCAGCAGACGTTTGCTGAGCATCTACTGTATACCACGCTTCGTGGGCAATCTGGGCATTCCTAGAAGAGGCATCCCAGAGGTGAGTAGGGGAGGCTCCCGGCCTAATGAGAGGGAGGGGACATAGATGACACTAGCATATCCCAGCCCAGCTACAGGCGCTTAGTTAACCTGTCTTGCCATGAACCGGACCCCACAGCAGCCATGCTGAGTACTCACTCATTCATTCACAAACACTGACAGAGCCCTGTGTTAGGCACATGCATCCCGGGCACAGGGCAGACAATTCCTGCCATAGTAGCACTTGCATCCCAGCCTTGTGTGGAATACTGAGGGGGGCCAGGAGGAGGCGGCAGCCTCGTGGTCTGAGCGTGAGCAGAGGCATGCTGTCAGTGGAGCCTTTATGGGCCTTGTAATTATTTAATAGCTAACATCCTAAATTTATGCACTTAATATATACCAGGCACGATTCTAAGCATTTTAGAGCATTTACATCTCTGCAAAACCAATGGGTGGTATTACTGTTTTCTCTTTTCAGAGAGGGACTTGAGGCTCAAGGAGGTGAAGGAAACTGCAGGAAGCTGGCAGAGGGGGAGCTGGAGAGCCGTCCTCACCATCACCCTCTCCTGTTTCCCCAGGGAATGGTGAGAAGGAGCCACAGGAAGCTCTCCCTAGGGGGGAATTGTAGGAGCAAAGGCTCAGAGGCTGGGATGTGCCTCCAGGCACGGAGAAGGGGAGGAGGAGGAGGAAGGAGGGAGGAGAAGCCAGAGGTGGGGCAGAGCTTGAATGCCAGTTAGGACTCTGCAAGCGGCTGTGATGTTTATGGAGATGCCCAAATGATCCTACTCCATCGCTACAGGGCAGGAGTGTACACCTGCCTCTCTTGGGTGGACACTCCCTTTCTTTGCAGGACCTTTTTATTATTATTTTTTTTTTTACAATGTATCTGACCCTAAATAAGTAAATCAATTTTTAACAAGGTAAATGTTTTTGCTGGAAGCTGGACCCCCTCAAAGGATTTCAGTTTGCAAAATGCACAGAGAAACCAGAGCTATCTTCTAGTTTTCAGCTCAGACATGGCTTTGGCCCAGGAAGGCCCTTGCAACAGCGGTGGTTTATGAGAAACAGCCTCCTTGGCAGCCCGAGACTCCCAGCCCAAGAGTAGGGGGCTGGAGCCAAGAGGCCAGGCCTTCAAAACAGGGCACAGTGGGGTCCCTTCTCCAGCTGCCAACAATCCCAAGGATGCCACTCTCCTAGGAAGTTAGAATGAGCCTTGTCTGTTAGAGCCAGTGGGGATGGGGAGAAGCTGTATAGTCAAGGCCCAGGGCAAAATGACTTACCTAAGATGGCACAGTCAGAGCGTGTGACTTAGGCACCAGCTGTGGGCTCTTTCCCCCGCACAGGGTGCATTCACACTTAGAGATAAAGGATCAATCAGAGACCTGGAGTGTCTCCTTGCCCCGCCCTTTATTCCACTAGAAGAACTGACATAAGTAGAGATAAATGTCCAGAGCCAAAGGGTGGGAAGACGACAGAGGTCAGCGGGAGTCCAGTCATGGGCTTCCTTCCAGACTTCTCCACTCTTGGGTTCCAGAGCCACGCAGCAGCCAGATAGGGCTCAAAGCAGGTAGGAGAAGGGGAGAGGGGGAAGAAAAGGAGGCGTAGCTGGCCCAGGAAGCCACGAGAGGGCTGATGTGGACCAGAGTTAGACTTTCAGGGGGACATCTGTGGCTCTAGGAGGAGCTCCAGATGGGGAGTCAGAGGCCCAGGCCCCTGCCTTCCTCCGTGAGCTTAGATGTGCATTTCATTGTGTGGTGAATATTGACTAAGGATCTATGTGCCTGGCCCTGTGTGAGGAAAGGAGAAGCAGGAGAAGATGGAGCTGACTGGCAGTTCCAGGTGCTTACTGCTCAGCAGGAGAGAGAACACATGGGGATATTGTTAAGATGTACAGTTTGATCAGGATTGTGGGAGGAGGTAGAGAGGGAGGGCTGGAGGCTTTGGATGGGGGTGGAAAGGGCATTCCAGGCACGGGAGTGGCATGAACAAAGGCCCACTGGGGAGGAGGGAATCAAGGGGGGGTGGCGGCCCTACTCAGCTGGAACTCAGTGTTAGGGGGGAAATAACGTTTGGAAAGTGTCCTCAGTACCAGAACAGCATGGGTCTTAAATGGCCAGCAAAGTTGTTGGACTTCATTCTGTAGGCAGCAGAAGTCACTGAAGGTTTTTGAGTGAGGACATGTGAAGAAGTGTGGGAAGCAAGAAGAGTCACCTTTTGGAAGTTTGATGTCCCATCACTTCTTTAGGGCTCAGTGTCCTTATAGGTAGATGGAGGGAATTGGACTAGATAAGAATGGCAGATACCCGACATACATATCATTACTTCCCAATCTGCATCCACAGCAGGCATCACTAGTCAATCCTTGCACTTCCTCCCATCATTTCAGCTCTACAGTACCACAGCCAGTCTCTACCAATCACACAGAATTGGCCTGAAGCATGGTGCAGATTGGCTGTCTTGCAGGAAGACGATGATGGTGGTGCCAGCTGCAATGAAGACAGCAGCACTTTTCACTTTACATCTTGCCTGCAGATCAGCTCTCCACTCAGGATCCCCATTAGTGGCTATAGTCTCAAAGGAGGAAAACTGAGGCACAGAGAGGTGGAGAGACTTACTCAAGGCCACTCAGCTTTCTGCAGAAGCTTCTCCCAGGCTTAAGTCCTGTCACCAAAGGCCTGACCCCACTTCTCAGTTAAACCCAACTGTTCTCTCAGCCCAGTGAAGGAGGCTGATGTGGAGGAAGGGCACCTCAGCCTTGCCACTGTCCCCAGAGCTGCTACAGCCCCTTCTGGCCCTGGCCACAGCCCTGGTGGTCTCAGACACAGAGCACAAGCAGCTCCTGAAATTGTTGGCACAGGACAGACGCCCAGTTAGTTAGGAAAACATGTGGCTTACTCTTCCCTCCCCTGCCCCCTCCAGCTGCCACCACCTTCTAATTCAATTTCCCTTGAAAAACAATGGTTTCAATGAAGGGGGAAACAAGATTTTCCGAAACTTTGTAAAGTTTTGCAAAATAATTACCCCCCAAACTGGCAGACTCCCTCCCCCTTTCTCCTCAAATGAACGTCTCTGGGACATATTGACAGACTTTAAATCTCAGCTGGGTAGCCCCTGGGACTGCCCACCCCAGATCAGATCCTTGGCATCAGCTAGGCATGGGGTTCCCTGGGGCCATTCCCTTCCCTCCCCGGTCTCCCTAGTCACCTACCTTTCAGCCAGGAGGACAGGAGGGAGGAAGGGGTGTGTCTGTCCTCCAGGCCCAGCTGAGGCAGGGGCCAAACTCCCAGTGTAAGTTTCCTGAGCTGGCTCTGAGTGGTCGTCATGGTGAGGGAAGGAGGCCCCTGTGGCCTCAGCATGGTGCAGAAGAGGACAGAGCCAAGACTGGACCCCAGATTCCAGACTCTTCTTTCTAGCTACTCGCCTGGAAGCTTTGGTTCAGCCTCAGGAGGCCTTCAGGCAATGTACCTCTCAGTCAGCCACACTCCATCTTGGGCTGTTGCCAGCCCACATGGGCAAAGTGAAATCCTCCTTTCCTCCTTGCTTCCCCAGGGCCCAGGGTGGCCCAATGGCCCACCATTGGGCCTACAGACCACCCCTCAAGTAGATTCACCAGTGGGCAGCCAAGCATGTCCTGACCTGCAGCCGGGGTCAAAACACTGGGGCTAGGAGCTTCTCTTTGTCATGCTCTGCCCTCTCTTTTCATGCTATCTGCCCTCTCCTGATGCCCTCACCTAGGCACGTAGCAATCCCCACCACCCTCAGTAATGGGAAGCCTCCCAGTCCTTCCCTTACCACTGGCCTGCAAGGACTCCCCCATGTGTTGCCTGAAGCATCCCTCCTTTATACTCCTGCCAGTACAGTCCCCTCTGCTACTCCCCAGAAAGGCTTCTCCTAACTACTCCCTGCTGGGGGGACTCCTCCCAGGTGTCCTGCTCAGACTACCCTCCCTACAACTCTGCTGTCCACCAGCTCCCATCCCAAATGCCATTCTTTTTCTACTACCAGAGGTAAAGTTTTATGTGCTAATTCATACTAAGGTGTGACTGACTGACTACACTGGCTTTTCCAGAGAAAGACTTGGTTCTGGGCTGAGGTTCTGGGGTGGAAAAGCTGCTCTGAAGACTCAGCCAAGTACTACAATGAAAGACGTTGAAGAAAGGCTACCTGCCCAGACCCTTTACTGTGTTAGCAACTCCAAGCCGGTGAATAGGAAGCATCCTGGGCAATGGCTCTGCTGAAGGCAACTCCTGCTTGCTACCTGGACCCTAGCACTCATCTAGCTTGAAGGACACTAAAGTGCCCAGCTATGAAGCCAGTCTCCAAAATTGGCAAGTCTCCTAATGACTCTAGCTTTCTAGTATTCACCCCCTTGTGAAGTCCCTACTCACACTAGATAGGGCTGATTTGTGTAGCAAATAGACTTTCAGAAATGATGGCTGTACTCTCTGAGGCTAGATTTAAAGGCATTGCTACCTTCCTGGTTTTGTCTCTCTGGGATGGATCACTTGTGCTGAGAGAAACTGCCCACCATGTTACTCAAGCAATCCACAGAGAGGCCCACACGGCAAGACCTGCCAACAGTCTGTGCCAACTTATAAGCCACATGAGTGTACCATCTTGGGAGTAGATCCTCCAGCCTCAGTCAAGCCTTCAGATGACTACAGGCCAAGTTAACATGTGATTGCAACCCCATGAGCCAGAGATGCCTAGCTGAGCTGCCCCCCAAATTCCTGGCCCACAGAAATAGCAGCCTAATAAATATTTACTGCTTTGTGCCACCAAGTTTTAGAGAAATCTTTTACACAGCAAAAGATAATATGCCAGCCAATCCCTCTGCCACTAGAACCCTCTTGCAGCCTCTCACTACAGCCATTTACCTTGGCGTTGTTGAGAAAAATTATCCAAAACTTAGAAATAGACAAAGAGAGGGTAGGCTGTCTATGCAAGCCATATTGGGGCATTATTGAACAGGCCCACTGAGGATATCTGATGTGGTCTGAATGTTTATATCCCTGAAAAATTCATATGTTTAAATCTAATCAACAATGGGGCACAATTAGGAGGAGGGATCATTGAGAGATAATCAAATCAGGAGGGTGGAGCCTCATGCATAGTATTAATGCCCTTATAAAAGAGGCCCCAGAGTCCTGCCTTGCCTCTCCCAGCAAGTGAGGACACAGTGAGAGGGCACTATCAATGAGAAAGAGGGCCCTCATCAGGTACCTTGATCTTGGACTTCTCACAACTGTGAGATGTAAATTTCTGTTGTTTATAAGTTACCCAGTTAACAATATTTTGTTGTAGGTGCCCAAACAGTCTAAGATATATATGTATATATATGTGTGTGTGTGTGTGTGTATGTGTGTGTGTGTGTATATATATATACATATATATATATATGAAACAGTTTAAAGGGCCTGCAGCTTTAAAGGCCCATTTCAACGTGAATCTCTCTCTCTCTCTCTCTCTTT
>NW_003852551.1:1340769-1344732 GCF_000181295.1 Otolemur garnettii
AGACAGAGTCTTACTTAGTTATCCTGGGTAGAGAGCTGTGATGTCAGCCTAGCTCACAGCAACCTCAAACTCATGGGTTCAAGTGATCCTCCTATCTCAGCATCCTCAGTAGCTGAGACAGGTGCCTGCCACAATGCCTGGCTACTTTCTCTATTTTTAGTAGAGACGGGGTCTCACTCTTGCTCAGGCTGGTTTCAAACTCCTGAGCTCAAGCAATTGTCCCGTCTTGGCCTCCCAGAATACTAGGATTACAGGTGGGAGCTGCTTTAAGACAGTATTTAATTATCTAAAGGAATGCACTTTTGACTTAGTATGTGTTATCAGAAGACTGGACTTTAGAAGTTATATGCTAACATATAGATTTATATCTTAGGGATTTGGGGCCATTAGGACATTGACCAGTTTTTAACTCACCAAGCTATTTGTTCTAACTAACATTCTTTCTCCAATATTCTGTAACTCTATTCCTCTAGCTTTTCTTATGATTAGCTATGCATTTTTGAAATATGTTCGATCTTAATTTGAATGAGAGTTATGCTTTTACTTTGTTTTTTAAAATTATACTTTGACAGCTTACATACACCCTAGGAATGGGAAGCTCACTACCTGTCAAGGAACCCAGGAATCTTAGGACAGCTCCTATAACAGGCTTAGGAGCACTTCCTTATCCTTATAGCTGCCCACTCTACCCTGGTTCTCCAGGTGAGGAGAACTTCAGAAAGTGAGCCAAATCCCTAATTTCCTTAGCACCCCATCAAATTTGATAATCCCCCCATTGCTCTGTGAGTAGAGTACATATTTTATATTCAGAAAAAATGTTGTCGAATAAATAATTAAAAATTTGTGACCTAAATTTTACTTCTGTGAGTTGAAGAGTGAATTTGAGGAAAGAGCCACGTATTGATGCTGCTCTGTGCTCAGGCCTGTGCAGTCGAAACTGGAGATTGGCAGGGGTCCACTCTGACCCTCTACCTGATCCTTTCTCCCCGGGCTCTAGAAGAATCTCACTGGGTAAAACCTTTACCCCATTCTGCACCCTAGTTTCTTTCTGTGGCCTCTGGCTCTTGAGGCTGAATCCCTACTACAACCCCCTCCATGGCCCGGCCCAGCCCCCTGCCCTCTTGTCTCATACTAAGTTCTCCTTGCCCGCTCCATCACAGGCACAATTTTGCTCTCTTAGGCTGCGTTGCCCCTCCTGGCCTTTGCTCATGCTGTTCTCACTCTGCAATGCATCTTCCATCTCCAGGGGTACCTCCTCCTTCCCTTGACCATTCTCAGCCCCCAACATAGGCGCTGGAGCACCCGTCCTCCACCCCAGCCCTCTGCACTCATTAGGTGGCAATTGACCTTTGCTTGTGGAATGATTTGATAGTGCTGGCCTCCCTTGCTGGACTGCAGGTCACAGTGGGGCGGGGGGCGCAGACAGCAGCCACTTTTGCCTTGTTCTACATTTTGTCTGCCAGGACTCCTGTTGGGCATGGTGAGGAGCAGGCACTCAGAGCCTGTGGGTCCCAGGACCTGGCCCTAAGGAAGATCAGGGGGCATTGACTAAGCAAATCAATGAAGATCTCATCACAAGTGGGGTGGACTAGGAGGTTCAGTACTGAGTCGCTGGGCTGAGGGACCAGAGCTCCTCCTACAGCCCTACACACACAAGCATGCAGGGGCACCAGATGGTTTCTTATTGCCCTGGATGGAAATGCCTTGGCCTCTCTGCACACCCATGAGCTATGACTCAGGTTATACGAAGTACAATCAAATGCTCCCTTTTTTGTTCTCTGAAGAGACCAACTTACTAGCCACAAGAGATTTCTTGACACCCACTCACACCCAGCTCAGTCAGAGGGTTTTCTTTATTCAAAAGAACATAGATCAGCCAGGTGCTCCAGCTCTCACCTGTAATCCTAACACTCTGGGAGGCTGAGGGGGGAGGATCCCTTGAGGTCAGGAGTTTGAGACTAGCCTGAACAAGACCTGCCTCTACTAAAAATAGAAAATTCAGCTGGTAGCACACACCTGTAGTCCCCGCTACTTGGAAGGCTGAGGTGGGAGGACTGCTTGAGCCCAAGAGTTTGATGTTGCTGTGAGCTCTTATGATGCCACTGTACTCTACCTGGGTACAGTAGAAGTGAGACACTGTCTCAAAAAAAAAAAAAAAAAATATATATATATATATCACGATCGAGGTGAAATAAATGGAAAGCACTACTCAAGTGTGGTGATTACAAAGAGGAAGTCCTCTTGCTATCCCACTCCTGAAAGTAACCGCTGCTGACAATTCCCAATACACCATCTACACATGCAAAATGATCGTAATCATCACTGCCAGGCTGCTTGATATATGAGGAGTCACCATAGTCCCATAAGGTAGGTATTCAAATTTTATCCCTATTTCATGAGTAGGAAAAAGAGAGGTTAATAGTTTGCCCAAGGTCACACAGCCAGTAAGTGCCAGAACTGGGTTAGAATCCAGGCAGAAGGCTTGAGAGCCTGGAGGTTTGATCCTCTTGGTTTTATGCAAGTGTCTACACACAAGGTCTATGGTGCAGGTGTTCAAGGGTGGAGTCTAGACTTTAACACTGACTCTGCTCCTTCCTAGTTGTGACCTTGGGCGACTTACTAGACATCTCTGTGCTTCAGTTTTATTACCCCATTTTAAATGGGGATTGTGGAGTTCTGCTTTCTGATGGTTGTGAGTCAGTGGATGGGAAGTGCTTGGAATGGTGCCAGGCGAGCAGCAGGTGCTTAGGCCAATCGCAGTCCCACCAGTGCTACCCACACCAGGCCCGAGGGGTTCTCTGCACAGGAGGACCCACGCTTCTTGCTCTCCTGCCACAAGCCTCAATCCCATGCAAGCAGTAATGCTTCACCTCCTTTTCTTTACTGACAGCCCAGATTTTATGAATTGGGACAGGTGTCACCTCTCAACACCACCACCCTGGCCACCTGCTTAGAGCTGCCTCTCTAAGAGCCCTGCCAGAGCCTTTGTGCTCGTCACAGTCAACCCAGGACTCTGGGGGTTAGAGCTTTGGCTTCTGACTGTCCTGAGCTCAAACCCAGACTCTAGTGTTTACTGCTGTGGCACCTTGGAAGGTTGCCTTGCTATCCTGAGCCTCAGTTCAGGCACTCAGTGAATAGGCCTCAGTTTCTCATCTGTGAAATGGGGATGTGTGGGCACTGGTCCTCATAAGCCTCACAGGATGGACAGGACCATTGAGACGATGTTGGCATGATGCCCACCTGGCAGAGTAGGTCTATGTGATGTCAGCCATGACCATAATCTAGATTCTTCTCCCCACAACTTTGCAAGTTGGGACTTATCAGCCACAGTTTACAGGTGAGGAAACTGAAGATTACAAAAGGCAGCGACCTGTCCAAAGTCATGTTTCTGGCACTTAATGAGCACAGGCAATCTCCTTGGCACCTGCGGGACAGGCCTGCAGCCCCGTCCTCTCCTCACAACAGGAACCCCCACAGCTCTTCAGCTTCAGCCCCCTCCACAGAGACACTGGGGCAGATGGGAAGGGATAGGGAGCCAGAAGCTATACAGGCCAAGAGGGAGAGCCCTGGGACTGGCCAAAGGGATTCCCAAATGCCCAGCTCTTGGAACTGTAGAAGCAGACAGAGCTCCTCTGTCCACTCCTCCCGCCTCACATGTGAGCCAGGCTGCCTAACCGGCAGCTCAGAGGAGCCCTCCCCTCTGCCCTGAGTGTCCCTGCACTAAGGGGTAGCACTGCTCAGGGGATCCCACAGGGGCACTGGGCAGGCTGGAGGGAAAGCATCTGGTCCACAAAGACCCCAATGCAGAGCCCATGGCAGTATTCCCCTTTGCCCAAAACTGTCATCCCTACCATTTCCACACCAGCTCATCAAAGTCCTTCCTCTGTGTGTGCTGGCGCTTTATGCACGCAGAGCATTTGGTACTCCCAGCAACCCTGTGCTGGAAAGGTTAAGATTAGACAC
>NW_003852551.1:1345129-1346214 GCF_000181295.1 Otolemur garnettii
TTATTCAACATGCTGCCCACCCTCAGCCCTGGCCCCCAGTCACCCCCCCAGCCACAGCCGCCCAGCCCCTCCTCCCCAGCCCCCAGAGGGCTTTCTTCTCCACGTTGGCTCCTCTGCATTCAGAGGCAGAGGGAAAATCCGTCAGGGGGAACAGTGGCAGGTGTGGTGTGGCTTCGCCTGTGTCTGTGGGTTTTTCTTCCTCTTACCTCTCATGAGATGGGCTGGAGGGTAAGAAGACCAGTGTTCCTTGTGGAACGAGCAGGGGCCACACTTCTGCAAAGATGGTGGGGCAAAGGGGACTGGTGTAGAGGCTGACGTGTCCTGGGGCAGCGGCATGGTGTGGGTGCATACAGCTTAGCTTCGGGCGGCCAGCTCAGACCTTTTCCACTGGCCAGCTGGGTGAGAGTAGCCTTCAGTTTCCACCTGGGGCAGTCACCTGGCCCTGGAAGGATGAGGGGAGAGAGGCACGAGGGGGCTTCCCATAGCCCATGTAAACGTTTGCTGTGACCACAGGTAGGCGTGTGCTCACAGCAGCTCTCTGAAGGCCCCTGTTCTAGATTGTTCCTAACACACTGTGTCACCCTGGCTGAGTCTCCTCCTATCCATGAGCCTCCGTTTTCTCCTCTATAGCATGAGGGGAGGGTGATTTCTGGGGGCCCTTCCTGCCCAGTTGTTTGGAGTTATTTTTTCTCTGTCTTTAGAGTATGGAGGCCAGGCTGGTTGTGTCAAGGTCAAGAAGAGTGGCCTGGTTATCTGACCCTGGGCCTTTGGTGCAGTCAAGTCAGGCAGTGTCAACTGTCCTACCCAGTGTAGTATCACCCTGACCTGGGGTCCTGGTGCCTGGAAATCCACCGTTTGTCCAGCCCTTCTCTGGTTCCTGTCTGCCGACCGCCTGTGTTGTGCCAGGACCAGGGGTATGGCAGGACTCACTCGGTGTGGCCCCGAGCCTGCATTTTGCCCCACACTGCCCTACTCTGCTGAAATATTGCTAATGCTACCTTTTATAAATGCTTCTGGGAGTTTGCAGTGGTTGGTTAAAAGCAGAGAATCAAGATCCATGCTTCCCGGGGTGAAGGGCTGGCTCT
>NW_003852551.1:1346459-1357623 GCF_000181295.1 Otolemur garnettii
CTGTGCCAGATGTTGGCGGCCATCTGCACACATCTGGAGCCAGACAGTGGTGGATGTGAAGGGGGAACTTCACAAGGTTGAGGCACCCCAACTCTAGCCTCCGTAGACACCAGAGCCCCAGCCCCCACAGCACCTGCAGCCCCCCATTAGCAGCCCTGTGCCTTGGGGTTTGGAGTCTACTTTGTCTTCCACAGTCAATTCATTGCCTTGGTCTTGACCCTGGCCCCAGACCAAGCCCTCATTCCTAATGCACAGCCCTGGCCACACTCTGAGCACTGGCCCCGGTCTTGGATGGCCCATGCCCTCAAGCAGCCATAGTAGACAGAGCAATGTGTGTCATGGAAGAGCCTGGGCTATAGCTGGGCCCAGCACTGCCCCCCACCCATGTGACCCTGTACACATCACACCCTCCTTGGGCTGGGTTCATTCTTCTACCCTATACGGGATGAATGGATGACATCAGGGCCCCAGCTCAGAAAGATGGTGGCACACCAAGTCCCCTTGTGGTGAGGTTTCCCAGTTCTCACTGCCCTGGTCTAATCTCCACCACTCTGCCCTCCTGGCCTCAGCTTCACAGTCCCGGGGCCACACAGGCCTGACCTCAAGGCCCAGTGGCCACATCCTAGCCTGGGAATCCCTGCGAGCTTCCTTGCCTCTCACAGCCTGTCTGCTCACCTGTGAGACAGCGATTGGAGGTCTCAGGGACCCAAGGCAGGCCGTGTGTGAGCCATTCCTGGCATGGAGCCTGGCCTGAACAAAGAGTCAGGATGTCAGAGACAAGCTTACCTCCTTCTCCAGGTTCCTGGCTTCTCTTAGCTCAGTGGGAATTTAAGATACTGTAACACCCTTTTCTTCCCTTTCTCAGTGGGGAAACTGAGGCCTAGAGACATCAAGCTCCTTGCTGATAGATTGGGAACATCAGAGGCTCGTGTCTCTCCCCAGCCCTACTCCCTCCCCACACCCCCCACCCATGGCCTTCTCCAAGCTCCACGGAAGTCATTAGAATCCATCCTAACCCTGGACAGGTCACCACTCCTCTCTGATCCTCAGTTTCTCCTGTAAGAGGAGAGGGGAACCAGTGGGACTTACTCTGCAGGAAGCTTTGCTGCTACTGAAAGGGCCGGGAGCGTGCTGGGGAAGGAAGTTGTGTCTGGATGTCAGGCCTTGAGAAACCTCTGGAATGTGGGTTTGAAAGTTTGGGGCCCATTTTTGCTACAAAGACTCCCCCTTCTCCCCTCCTTTCTTTTCATGACATTTCACCAACTGTTTCTTCCCTTAATCCAAACCATTGTTTTTCCAGGGTGAAACTGAAATCAGAGCCACATGGTTCCCCCAACACAGTTGCCAAAAGGAAGCATGTTCGAGGAAATAATAGTGGCCCTGTTGAAGGGGACTCTAGCTTCTCCATGGGGTCTACTGGGCAAATACTGCCTGGCAATGGGGAGACTTGGGGGCTTCAAATTGGCCAAACTGTGGTAGCTTTGGAGGTTTCTAGGCTCACATGCGGCTCAGACCAAGAGCAGGGGGTGAGCCTAAGTTCCTGCCCTTAGGAGGGCAAGAGCCTCTTTCCTGAGCTGGGCGTCTCCCTTCCATAAGCCATGGGGATATGGGAGGTACCCAGGTCCTAAGGCCCATTTAGGGGCTCCATGGTCAGAGCAACAAGGCTTGACCATTTAGGTGACTTGGAGCATGGCAGCAGTGTGGTGTAGAGGGTAAGACCCTTAGATTTGGAGTCTTGTATGTGTCTGGTCTCACTTACTTCCTGTGTGACCTTGGACAAGTTCCCTAACTTCCCTGAGCTTCAGTTTCCTTGTTGATAAATGGTACTCTTGCCAGAACCTGTCTTGGGGCTGTGGGAAGAATGATGCAGGTGAACGGCCAGTGCAGCAGGTGGAGCGGCAGGCACCTGGTACATAGCTCGCAAAGCCTGTGCAGAAGGGAAGGGGGAGCCTCCAAGAGGAGGAAGGGAGACACCAGGCCTGATGTTGAGGAGGCAGAGAGCAGTGAGGGGGGGACAGAGCCGTGTGTGTGGCCCTCCACCAGGACAGCAAGCCCCAAGTGGAAGGTCACAGGACATTGGAAGGGGCAGGCTGCTTCCCTGAGGGGAGGGGGCAGTCAGGGATGGGGAGCACTCAGAGATGGAGAGCATCCAGGGAGGAGAGGGCCTGTAAGTCTCCAGGGCCAATCTGCAGGGTCTTCCCTAGGCCCGGCCTCTGTTTTCCATAGTCTGGCTCTTCCAAGTGGGCCCACTACTTGGATCCCCTGGAGGAGTAAGAGGGAATACCTCCTCTGCCCCCCATTCACAATGAATCAGACACCTTCACTCCAGGCCTATGTTTGCTTAAGTCCTGGACACCTGTGGGCTGAGCACACTCACAGGACCCTGCATCCAGGCCACAGACTGAGACATACATGCAAATACGCACACGCAGACCCGTATGCAAAACACGGACCCAGACAGGCCCATGCAGACATTCGCAACACCAGACTGGCATGCAGGAGTGTGCAGGCAGGGCAGTGTGTGGGCACACATGCACATACACATACCCATCCACACACACGCACATGCACATGCTGAACAAGGGCCAGGGAAGCCTACGTACATGTTGAGAGAGGATAGCTCTCTCTACACCCATTTAATTCACTCCACAAACAAATTTTGCACCCACCAAATATCAGGCACAATCCAAAGCCCGATTCCAGTCCACTGTCAGTGGCCCCCCAGCCTGCACAGGGAGTCTTAGGGGGCCAAACTGGTGGGCCTGGAGGTTTCTAGGCCCTGGAACTCACATTCTGGTGAGAAAATACCAGTGATGCTTGTTGAGATAGTGATGATTCCTCACGCAGTCAGATAATTTTGCTCATTTAATCATCTCAATGACCCTTTGGAGTTGGGGGTGTTCGTGCTGTGCAAATGGGGAAGTGAGGAGTTCTGAGAAGTGACATACCCTCCTGGAGTCCCAGAACTGGCAGCAGCTCCATGCAGAGGGGTTGGGACAGTGCCCTCTGCTTCCTTGCAGTGACCTCTGCCTGCCCCGGCCTTCAGCATAGGCCAGGAGGCTCTGATATGTGGCCCCCTGGGGCCAAGGGTGGGCCCTGCTGAGAGGCCTGGCTGCTCCCATGAGCCCAGCTGTGACCCTGGACAAGCCACTCTCTTCCCACTGCCTCTGTGCCCACTGTCCCATGCACAGAAGAGGACACGGAGTCTGTGAGGTACAGAGCTGGGCACTGCATGCAGCACCAGGCCACAGAGGTCAGAGGCAGGGAGGGGGTGGCTCAGTCCTCATCCGACCTGGTACCAGCTGGACACAGCACAAGGTAGACAGGGGACAGCCCAGCCAGCTGGTCCATGTTGCTTCCCAAGTTACCAAGAAAGATGACATCGGCACTACCAGGCCTGAGAGAACCGAACTCTTCAAGTGCCAGAGTGTGAGTTGGCAAGCATCTAACTGCTGGCCCTGGTCCACCTTTTCCAGCCTCATAGTCTGGGAAGACAAAAGACCCCATGCTCCCCCAGACCTGCTACCTGCAGAGGCCTGGAGCTGCCCAGCCTCCAGGAGTGAGTATAAAAGCAGTAGGCAGTGGCACAGGCCAGGCACCTGAGCACCAGAGAGCACTGTCCCCAGCAGGATCGGTTACCTCACCAGCTGCCTGGAGAGTAGCTCTTCCTGTGTTCCTGTCCTACGTGTGAACTTGGGGATGGGGACAGCAGAGAGATGTGGGGGACATCATTCAGCCCCTCCCTCAATAATGCATGGTTTCTGGAGGTCTCTTTGGGCTGGGTCCTGCGTGCAGACAGAGATGGGTGCTAGAGGGGAGGGCCCTGGTGTGAGCCTCCCACAGGAAGCCCTTAGAAACCATCCTTCCCTCCTGAGGGCCAGGCCCTGCCCTTAAGTCATTCACAGTCTGTCCCAGAGCTCCCCTAGCCAGCAGATCAACTTGGGGAGACCCATAAAAATGCAGATTCCTCTGCCCCTCCCTAATTTGCTGGGTCATAATCTCAGGGCCGGAACCCCAGAATCTGTATGTTTTCCCAAAGCCTGGAAACCCGTCTGAGAAGGCAGCACCAAGGACCCCTGGTCCAGGCTGTGGTTGCTGCTAACTATTCTGATTCTGACTCCCTCACTGGAGCGCTGTCTGGTTTAGTCCCTTATCCTCTGAAAGGTTCTAGTAGGTGTCGAATGGATGTTTGATGATGATGCTGCCTGGCCAGAGTGTGGGCTCACATCCAGGTACCTGAGTCACCACTGACCTACTGCATGACCTTGTGCAAATCGCTACCCTCTCTGGGCCTCGGCTCAGATGGTCTCTAAAGGCCGATACTTTCATCCCCGTGAGGTCTGAGAACAAAAGGAGAAAAGAAAACAGAAAGTCACTGATAGTCCCCAAGGGCTGCCCCAACACCAAGAAGGTAACCCTACTCCCAGCCTGGGCAGGAACCACACTAGTCTCACTAGTGTGGCACCTTTGGGATTCCCTCAGTTTGGCCGCTGAAAAATGGACACAGGCCATCGAGGCACACTGAACTGGCCACAGTTGGCCATAGAGGGCATTCTTAGAAGAATCTTTGCCAGCCCCTGAACCCCAGCGTGGGCCGGAGGGGGTGAGCTGCTGGGAAGTGAGAACCCCAGGCCCACCCTGCTCCCGCCTAGGCATGGAGCAGGTGCTCAGGCTGTCACTTCTTAGAACCCCCGTGAAGCCTGACTGGGGTGAGCTCATTTACGGGAAAGGGGGCTGGGGGGCTCTCTTCTCGCCTAGCCCTGCTGAGGGGCGGCAAGTGCGTCAGCAGCTGGCTCCCGTCCTGCCTCCGGAAACGCCGCCCAGGGCTCAGTCACGAACCCAGCCGGGTGGAGGCAGCCGGGGCGCTGAGGGGTGTCAGGTGACCTGCAAGGAAGCTTGACTGGGGGCCTGGAGGCTGCATCGGGGTGCACAGTGAGGTCAACTTCCCCCTTCCCGGACCTGCACACCCATACCCGGCTGCCTGGCTGGGTATCTTTCCAACTGTCTGTCTGTCTGTCCAGCTGCTGTCCTCTGACCCACTGTGGGCTCTGGACCTCTGCTCAGCTGAGTTCCCCTGGTGCCCAGGGAGGCCTGAGTTCAACCAATGACCAGCTTCAAGGAGCTTCCTCATCAGGATCCTGGGGATAGATGGAGACCCTAGCTGGGGCCTGGTGGGGACAGCCCTGTCTCCCCACCCCCTCTCCCCTTTCCTCCCTCCTCCACTTCTCTCTGCAGCTATTTAAAGCAAGTGGTGGCCGTGGGAAACTTCTTCAGATGTGTGGTTTCGTCTTCTCCAGCGCAGGGACCGGGCGTCTGCTCGCTCTCGAGGCTGGTGACTCATCTAGAGTGAGAAAAGCCTTTTTGTTGTTCGATGCTCACTTGAGGCTCTGTGGCCTGAGAACCTGGCCTGCTGGAGCCTTCCCTCCCTGGGACTCCTGGGGGCACTTCGGGGTGCCCAGAGAGGCTCCTTTGTCTTATCTCCAGATTCAAGGAACTCCTGGGTCTGAAACAATCCGCTGGGGTTGGGGCTGCCTGGCTGGGAGGGTGCCCATCCCCCAAGCTCATCTCAGCCACTGCCTCCTCCAAGAAGCTACCCCTGAGTCCTCCGAAACCTCAATCAATCTCTGCCTTAGTGACCCACTCCTCTAACCCTCAGTCTTCTTCTCTGTGAAATGGGGCAGTCGGCCACAGCTTGCTGATCTATGTGGAGATTTACTGCAGATCGTGTAGCATGTGCCCAGTGGGTGGGATCAGTGCCAAAGGAGAGAGGGTTGCTGACGTTTACAAAGTGCGTATTGCGTGCTAAGCACTTTACATGGATAATCCCATTTAATCCCAACAACTCTAGGAAGTGGTCACTAGTAATATTTCCATTTTACAGATGAGGAGACTCAGAGATGGGGGTGAGGTAACTTTTATACCTTGTCTTCTAGTTAGATGTGGCCAAGGAAGATTTAAATCCAGACCATGTGATCCCAGCACCCTGGGAGCCTGGCAGACAGTAGCTAATATGTCCCTAGGTTTGGACGTAGGAGCTGTGACGAGCACTCTCAGAGCCTTTGCACATGCTGTTCCCTCTGTCTGAGGCACTGACCCCTCCCCCACATGCCTGACTGTATCTTCCTCAAGGTTCAGACCTTGGCTTGAAGGTCACTTCCTCCAGGCATCTTCCAGGATTGGCTCTGTGGGTGCCCTGGAGGCTGCTCCTTGCCAAGGCCTTTCCAATTCTGTTACCCTAAATGGAGGCCAGAGAGGTGGAGTGACTTAGCCAAGGTCACACAGCAACTCAGTGGAGGGTGGGGGTGGTGAGCTGTGCTTGATGGGGATGGCAGGGCGTGGGGCCCCAGGCATGGTAGGCTGCAGAGAAGACTTCAGTTAGGTCCTCCTTACTCCCAGCCTGTCTTCATCAAAACCCTCAGGCATAGGAAGAGCTATTTCCACTGAGGCCATAGCTGCCTGCCTCAAAGCAAACAGCCACACTAATTCACTGACAAATCAAGACCCCTGCTCTGCCTGTTTCTAGCTCCTTGCCCTGGACTCAGAGTCATAGGTGCCTCCCAGTGTACACAGGGGAAAACTGAGGCCCAGAAAAGACACAGGACTATCTAGGGCTTCCCAGGGAGGCCATGCCAGATCAGAGGCTGGAATCCAGGAGTCTTGACTCATTGTCCCCTGCCTGGGTGTCCCCACCACCACCACTACTAAGAGAAAAGAAATACTTATCAAGGGCCCCGAAAGCAGATCTGCTCTATCTGGGACTACTCAGACCTATACCAGCCAGATCGGGTTCCTGCTTCAACCCAACCCTTATCTTACGGTTCACCTTTGCCAGTCCCAAGGACTGGGTGCATGGCCCCCTGCAAGGACAAGGACACTGCTCCCTGCAAGGATAAGGACACTGCCCATTGCCACCCAAGCTGCTTAGGAAATACCTGGAGAGGCTCCATGTGCAGGAGCCAGGTCAGAGCTGAGCACTAATGCTCTGTTAGGCCTTGGCAGGCTGTCAGCTGCCTTATGAAGGCTTTCAGCCTTAGGAGGAAGCAACTGCAGTTCTTTCCCAGCCCTTTACAGTTTGGAGAGCAAGCATTTCTCCTCTGAGAGCTCACTGTATCCTCATGCCTACCCAGAGGGTGGGCCAGTGAAATGCCAGAGGCCCCTGCTCTGCTAAAACAAAACAAATATATTTGTCCTGAGCTTTTCGTCTTTAGGTGCTGAGGTTCAGAAAGCTGGCCCTATAGAGGCAGAAACGCTTGTTGGAAACTCCTCTGGGGATTCCAGGAGAGAAGTCTGGGAAGGATTCTGAGATGATGGGGAGGTGAGGATCAGAGAGGACAAGAAGCCTGTACAGGATCACACAGCAAATTTAGGCAGAGCCAGCAGAGGAGGCTGGTCTGCTGTCCCCCACCCAGCGCTTGGCTCTGATGAGAGGCTGGAGCCAAGCTTGCCCCGGGCCTGGCTAGCCCATGACCCCAGGACAGGTGCGCAGGCCAGCCTGCCTCAGAAGTCCACCTAGGTCAGGGCACCCCCACCAGGCAAGGGGAATCCCAAGACCAGACAGCTGTAGAAACAGAATGTCCCCTCATCCCTTAAACATCCCCTGCCTTTTGCATATGACCAGGAACGTCTGCCCTAAAACAGTGGCCAGATTCTAGCCCAGCCCAGACAAAAAAATTTCCCCTGTGGTTTGGAATGGATCATAGCCATCATTTCCTATGCCCCACAAAAGGTGAGGGGGTATGAGCAGGGGCCAGACAGGGGATGGCCCTAATGTCAGGTTCCACAGAGACCTAGGTGGGGGACCCTGGCATAAGAATCTACCCACTAAAGGTCCAGTCGTGGTCCTATAAAATGAATGTTACCTAAGGGGCTGCCCCTCCCAGTAGCTGAGATTTTAATACTTTGCCCTTCTGAAGGACCAGAAGGGACACAAGAGAGGTTGAGCCATGGGGCGATGGGGAAGGAGGTGGGCTTTGAATCAAATAGATCTGAGATCAAATTCTGACTCCATCATTTACTTGCTGTGTGGCCTCGAGCAGGTGAATTCACCTCTCTGAGCTTCCATCTCTACATCAATAATACTAACAATCACATGCCTTAAGCCCTCCCTTCCTACCAGACACCATTCCTAGGCTCCCTCCAGACACCCACCCAACCACCACGGTGGTAGGGGCTCTTGTAACTCCTTGTGGGAGATAGGGCACGCAACTTGCAATGAACTCTGACTGTCCAACTGCAGACTCCACTGTCTGTAATGCTATACAAGAGGTGACCATTGTGGAGTTTAAATGAGATCATTTGAGTAAAGTTTCTCACCCACTGGGCTTAGCATATGAACGTTTTGATCATATTATTATCATTATTACTCGCATTCCTCTTTCCCTGGTAAATGCCAACCCTGCCTCTTAGGTCCAGTGATATTGCACTGATGCCCCATGCGGTGTCCCAGCCTTGATCTGGGAAACTCCCTCTGTCCTCTCTGCCCTCCTGTGCCTGAGGCTGTGCCCTCCCCTGGCAGGGCGTTGGGACTGACTTCCCAAGGCATTTGTCTCCACCGTTTCAGAGTCAGGGGAGAAGCCCCTTCCTAGGACCCCACAGTGGCTTTGAAGGCACCGAGCTCCCAAGCCCATTTTTCTCCCAATTTCTATGTCCTTCCCCCCAACCCTCCCACAGCCGGGGTTCTAGGGCCTGCTGGACAGGCTCCTTGCTGGGACACCTGCCCTGAGCAGGGCTTCATCCTTGAGTGGCATAGTTGGTTGCCTACAAAGAATTTTCTAGAATCCCTTCCCTCAATGCCACAACACCCAGCATGGGAGAGCCATCCTTTTGAGTCAAGCACATTCAGCGGTGCCCTGGTAAATCCCCTCTGGAATGCAGTGCTGGGTGATAAGACAGAGAATGAGGGGGTACCCCAGTGTAACGAGGGCAGGGTCACAGAGGGGCTTCCGAGGATGAGGTGGGGTTTTGCCTCACCTCTCTGCTGGACCCTTCAGGTACCTGTCGGCTCTGTGGGGGGCGCTGGACAATTTTTCCCAGTTCCTGCCCCCTCAGCTGGCTCATTGGCTCATCCAGTCATTTGCTCATCCAGCAGCCATGGGTGAGCACCCACCAGATGCCACGTGCCTGGGAGCCCACCTATCTCAGCAGCTCACCTGGTCCTGGGTGTCACCTGTCTGAGATGCCCCTTCTCTGTCCTCTGCTCATCCCGTCTGTCTGATCTTCTCTTCTACCCTTGTCAGCCCCGCCATGGAGGAGCTGGGGCAGAACCCAAAGAGAGATAGGCTAGTGGTGTTCAGCTGTGAAATTGGCTTTGATTTTTTTGGTTGCGAATCACACCCACATTAGCAACCCACGGGAAGGAAGACGATTGAGCCAGAATCTGTTTTCTGGAAACACCACAGGGTGGTGAGAGGTTTTCCAGGCCCTGCCTCAAACCTAACAGGAAAGATTTTAATGACAGAATTGTCTCTGGCGACCTGGGTTCAGCTTTGCCCCCTGAGAGCACCAGGAAGAAAAATGCCCTCAACACAGAAGTCCCCAAGACCCACAGAGAGCACCCCAAAACAGTCACCAGGCACTGACTATGCCAAACACTTGCCATGTGACAGGGGCTGTGATCCTCACTCCATAGATGAGAAAGCCACAGCTCAGGGACGTGGAGGGACACCCCTATGGCCACACAGCCAGTAACCGAGATCTGCCCCGCTGGCTCAGCTCTCAGCGTGAGGCCACGACGTCTCACCTGAGTAGCCACTTCTCCTATAGGTGCAATAAACATGCTCGGGGGGCAGGGCCTGCCGTGCAGGGAGAAGACCGAGCAGGGCTCTCACCCCCGGCGGATGTGCAGGAAATGTCTGTTGACAGACGATCCTGTGTTCATAGAAACCCAACTGTGGGGCTGTGCGTATACAAACCCTGCTGTAAAACGCTCCCAAATCTAGTACCCTAGTGAAGAAGATAAGGAATGAGTTTTTTTCTGTTCTGGAATTATCTGTATTTTCTACCTGTGCTACAGAGAAGTTAAAGGAAAAGAAAAACGAAGTCGGGAAAGTGCATCCCCGGAACTGTCTGACTGACTTGGCGCTTTCCAGGGTTTCGGGAAGGGGTGGTCTGGGTGGCTGTGGTCAGCCACACAGGTGCCCTGATGGAGGTGGACATTTGTGTCAAGAAGCAAGAGGGGACAGGGACCAGTGGCCCCATTGGCCTCCCAGCTTCCCACTCAGGGTCAGAAAACACCACCTAGAGCATCGCAGGGTGCAGGCAAGTGGGGGGAAGACAGTAGCTCGAGGTCAAGCAGACCCAGGTGGACCAGCTCCTCCGTTAACTAGAAGCATGCCCTGGGGCAGTCCCGATCTGCAGAACGGGACTCTGGAGGGCTGCTGTGAAGTCTCGTGAGACCCAGTCTGCTGGTCCCTGGCACGCAGTAAGTGCCACACAAGGGTAGCTCTTGGTCATCCTTCTTTCCTTTCAGCCCCCCGTAGCGTTTGGCGCTCAGGCTAGAAGTTGGCTGGAGAGGATCTGAATCTAACTCCCTTGCAGTAAGGTGAAGAATCTGAAGTTCAGGGAGGGGAGGAGGTAAGGAAGGGTCAGACTCCTCCCTCCACCACACCCAGAGGCTCCTTCCAGGCCACACTGGCCCTGAGCAGAAAGTGTGGGGTTCAGATGCGCCAGGAGAGCCCAAATCCACGTCAGTCCTCCCAGAGTGTGGTTCTAACATCTTCCTCAGCATGGGCCTGGCCCCCTCCTCCCGCCCCACCCGGCTCCACCTTGGCCAGGCTCAGGACCGTGTAACAGAAGGACCAATCAAGTTCTCCTTCTCACTCTCTGTCTGAGTCAACCCCACCATGGAGGTGACTCAGAGGAGACAGAGTCCCAAACCGCACCCTGTTCACAATGTGGAGGGGACCCTCACACCAAGGCTGGTTTTCCCAGGGTCAATACTGCCTCTACCAGAGCCCCTTGGGCTCCTTAGAAAGAGGAATGGAGGGATGGTGAATGAGAATGGGGGATGAGGATGGAGGGATGGGAGATGGGGGGATGGGAGTTGGGGATGGAGGATGCGGATGAGGGTATTGAGTATGGGGGCATGAGGATGGAGGAATGGAAGCATAGAAGGATGGGGGATGGGATGGGGGAATAAAGGGATGGGGATGGAGAAATGGGGGAT
>NW_003852551.1:1357689-1359015 GCF_000181295.1 Otolemur garnettii
GGGGATGGAGGAAAGGAGGAAGAGAACAAGGAGCAGGAGGGGGCTAGGCACCAGGCTGCCAAGCCAAGATAGTGGGAAATCTGAGAATCTGGGAGATACTTTGGCTGGTTCCAAAGTCAGATGAAACTTAAACCTCTCTCCACTACAGCCCTAGCCAGAGAGTCTGGTGCAGAGATAGTGAGAGACTAGGGACCCCCATTTACATTTGTCCGGTTGCTCAATCGTCCAATAAGCATGAGTGAAGCCCCTGCTCTGAGTCAGGCGCTAGGCTGGGCTCTGGGGTTCCAGATGAATGAGGCCTGCTCCCCAGGGGCTCCCAGTCTGGCAAAGAAGACAGACAGGGAAACAAATAATTAAAGACCCAAATGAAAGACTCTGAAATAAACATACACAGGCTCAGTGAACACACAGGGGCTGCTGAAACAATAGCGTTCTCTCTAAATTGACCTAGAAGGGGAACTTAGGTGTCTCCCCTGAAGGAGCGGGTGGTGGGAGGCTGGGACGACACGGCCCTGAGGGATGCTGAAGGCCCCTCAGTGACCATGCCACATGGCCTCCCACCATCGATCTGGGGAGTGCCACTTCCTCCAAAGTCGGTGGCAAGCAAGAAGCGGTGGGGAGGTGCAGGAAGGAGTGATTCCCAAAGCTCCATTGCTAGACCTTGCTCTGCCCACTCACTTCACACCTGTGAGCCTCAGTTTTCTCATCTGCCAGGCAGGGGCCTGGATGTGAAGATAAATATAACGGCGAATATTTGCTGAACAGTTACAGCGAGCCGGGCAGTGCGCAAACGCCTTGCGTTGGAGCCTTACCTTGTTGAGTCCTCACATCCGCCCTGTGAGGTAAGCGCTATTAATAGAAGGAACCTCTCATCCAATGAGAGCAAAACTAGTGGTTGGTTAATAGAAGAAACTATTTAGCGCAGGAAATCTTATGATGCATAAAGTAGGCATTTTATTGAACGTAACACGTGCGCGTGCACTTTTATTAGATGATCTTTTGATGCTGGGCCAAGGCTGTGTTTGAGAGCGAGGCCTCGGGCTGAAGTCCCACCTTGTTTTTCTTGCATAAAACAAACCAGGGCAGCAGCATTTATGGTTCCCATTTGGATTTCTTTAAAGTGGCACGAGGCCTTAGAGATGCCATGAAGCCATGTGAACGCAGGCTCCTGGGTTTTTAATACTCCCCCCACACACCCAGCTTTAGCCAACACCCAATTCAACATAAGTTTGGGGTGGATTTTAGCTACTGTTTTCCCCAATCTTTCCATCTTTCATGGCTATCTTGCCCACATCTAATTTAGCAGCTTTTTTTTTTTTTTTTTTT
>NW_003852551.1:1359195-1367528 GCF_000181295.1 Otolemur garnettii
GGTCTCATTCTGGTCTCGCTGGTTTAGCCATTGCAGCCATAGGTCTGGGAACAGGCCTCCCTGAGCCGCAAGGGCAGCCTCCGTAGCACTAGGAGCGGCCAGCCATCCTGGAGCATTTGCGATGCTATGGCATCCACTGGTCTGCCTCTCCAAGGACAAGGAGAAGGTTTGTTACCCCCAGAGAGGCAATAGAATGGAGGTCCTTTAAGGCAATTTCTGCTATCTTATCCCCAATTTACTAGTGAGGAAACTGAGATACGTGAAGTCACCTCCCCAAGGTCACGGAGGCTTGCCAGACCCAGGGTTTAAACCCAGGCCTGGCTGGCCCATGTACTTCACCCCTGCATTCTACTACCTCCTCGTCATACCTCGGTGAGGCCCGGTGAGCCTGCTGGCTTCCCTGCGACTAGAGCTAAAGGGTCACCCAGTGGAACCTGAAGTGTGTGTGTGATGATGACTGCTGCTCTTGGGGCAGGCCTGTGTCCCCACGCCCAGGGCCTGGTACACAGCAGGTGCTCGTGAGTGTCTATGAGGTTGGCCAGAGGCAGTTAGGATGCCTTTTCTGTTTCTGTGAGTGTCAGGACCACCTGCTGTGGGGCAGGGCCAGGCTGGGCTCTGGGATCTAGCAGGGAGGAAAGAGCTCATTCTCTAGCAGGGTCATTCCATCTCCCCATGTCCAAGCCTCCTCTGGCTCAGACGTCCCCTAAGGGGCACCAAGCGGTAATTAAATGTGTAAAGAATGTGGATGTGGGAGTCCCACACATATGAGTTCCAATTCCGGTTCTGACATTTACTGGCTGTACGTGTGACCCTGGGCAAGGCTGTATCTCGGAGCCTCAGTGGGGATGAGGACGCCTCCTTCCAGGCCCTCAGTAGACTCCCAGTAGGAATGGGCAGGGGGTGCTCCCTCAGGAGAGGCAGACCCATGGGCAGGGGCTGCTTGCTATGGACAGGGGACTGGGCAGGCAGCTCTGAGCAGCTTCCGACCGTTGGTGGCTGTGGAGAAGGACGTGGTGAGCAGGGGAAATGAAAAGAGGCCAGACGCCATCCAGGCCGCAGCACGCAAGGGCACCTCATTCCACCACCCATCCCCTCCCAGGCTCAGAAAGGGGAAGACAGCCCAGACCGGGAAGTGGTCGGCTTCTGATGACCACCGCACAGGGACCGCGCCGGCCCAAGCAGGAAGCGGTCACCCCCTTCCCGCCCCTGCCGAGCCAGGCCCTCCCTGAGCTCACACTTGGGAAACAACTGGGCCCAAAAGTCCCTGTTCTTGGGTCTGTTCTGGAAGCAGAAATTTATTCTTAGAAGCCCAGCACTAGCTGGGGCCCCTGACTTTGTGGCTGGGGGTCTGCAGACCTGGGCTCTAGTCCCAGCTCTGCCACTTCCTCGAGCAGAGGCCTTGGCCAAGTGGCTTCCCCATCTGGACCTGTTCCTCATCTGTTCAATGGGGGGATCACCCCCCACCTTCTACCTCAGAGGGACAAGGAAAATGGAGAGTCCTGAAAGGTCAGAGCTGGAAAGTCCCCAAAGACTTTTTACTGATGAGAAGACAGGTGAAAAGGGGTGGGGGGAGGGCCCTGTTCTCATAGCCAGGGAGCAGCAGGGTCCCCTGAGGTTGTGGAAGGAGTTCAGGGCTGGGAGGCAGGACCTGGGCCAGGGCCTCACTCAGCTCCTTCCCAGCCATGGGACCTTGGAGAGAACAAGCCTTAACACTCAAGGCACATGTGGACTATGCAGAAAGGCTTTGCTCTGTGTTAAGAATAAGAAGGGCTTCCTGATGGAGGGGGCTAGGACTTACATCTCAAAGGACCCTTGTTCTTTGCTGGGCTCCATGTGCAGGGAGTAGGGTCTGGCCCAAGAGAAGCCACCCGGGGGAAGGACTTCTCTTACGTGTCTCAACCCCTGCCTCGCCTGCTTGGGTGAGAGGTGACAAATCTCTCCCAGATTCCACCGAATCACGTTATGCCACAGTCCTGGAGGGGCTGTGTGTGCAAAAGCTCCTCACTCGTGTCAGCCAGAGATGACATCATCACCAACTCCCTGCCTTAGCTCTTGGCTTCTACCCGCCCAAACCCACCTTTCCTGCAGGCTGAGAGGGCCTCCTAGGGCCCCAGAGCCACAGCAGCCGTGGTAGGGCCAAGGGAGTTTGACTTGGGACCAGAAAAGCCCTTCCACACCCTCCCAATGCTGCTGGCACCACTGTTTAGTCTCCACTTGGGCTTCCAGAGAGAAGGTCTCAGGCCAGGCAGCTCTAGAGGCAAGGCTGGGAGAGAAGTTAGAGGCTAGCCCATCGGGGGGGAAGGCAGAACTGGGGTCCATGGACCTGGAGAAGAGCTGGGAGCCCCCAAGCACCACATAGAGTTATGAGACGTGTACACGCACACACATATCTGCATTTCCTGAGGACAGGGTCAGATTTGGTCAAATTCTTAAAAAGAAAAATAAACTTCAGGACCAGGGTGCTTTCCCCCTTTCCCACTATATAGATGAGGCACAGAGAGATGAAGTATCTCACAGTCCTATAGCAAGATGAGGAAGTGTACTTGGTGTTTCATTTATGACCCCTTTTTTCTGGCTCAAAAATGTTCCCCGGAAAGTTTAGAGAGACCTCTACCCATCTTTCAGTCCTAAAACGTTGATGATGGCTGGGCATGGGGATACTGGGGAGAGGAGAGGGAAGGGTTAGGTTAGGTTCCCGGAGCCCCAGAGCTCCTATCACCACCACCACCACCATATCATCACCATTATTACCACCTTCACCATCACTACCACCACTGTCACCAACATCACCACTGTCACCACTACCATCACTATTATCACCACCACCACCATCACCACCACCATTACCACCAACATCACTGCCATCACCACCACCACTGCCACAACACCATCATCCCCCTACCACCACTGTCACCAACATCACCACTGTCACCACTACCATCACTACTACCACCACCATCATCACCGTTACCACCACAACCATTACCACCAACACCACCACCATTACCACCAACACCACCACCGCCATCACCACCACCACCGCCACACCACCATCATCCCCCTACCACCACTGTCTACACCAACATCACCACTACTACCAACACCACCAACACCGCCACCACTACCACCATCATCCCACTACCACCACTGTCAAAACATCACCACTATCACCACTACTACCACCACCACCACCACCACCACTATCATCCCACCACCACCACCATTACCACCAACATCACCACCATCACCATCATCACTGCCATCACCACCATCATCCCACTACCACCACTATTACCACCACTATCACCACCACCATCACCACTACCAACACCATCATCACCACCACCACCATTACCACCAAGATCACCACCATCACTACCAATATCATCACCACCACCATCACCACCACCGTCACCACTACCACCAGCACCATCAACATAACAACCATTAGCACATGGTCTGCCTTAGAGACTGGGCCAATCACTTTGCTTCTACCATTACCCTGAAAAGTAGGGCCTTCCTGCCCAGGCTGTAGGGAATTGGGATACCAGCTCAGACTCTACCCAGAACCCTGTGGGGCCAACCAGGAGTAGGGTGAAAACAAACCTGTGTGCTCTGAGGTGGGTGGTGCATTCCAAAGTGAAAACGCCAAATGCAGAGGGAGCTCAGCTGGCCTGGCCTTTATATAATACCCCCTAGGAAGCCCTAAGCAGTTTAAAATTGGAGCAACGTATGTATTGTTTCTGCCATCTTTCCACAAACATTTACTTTTTATTATTTTAGCTGACAGTTAAGTAACACTGATTGTGCACTTTTTCAAATGCTTTAGATATATGAATTAATTAAATCCTTATAGTAACCCTATGAGGTAAGTAGTATCATTACCCCTATTCTGTAGTCAGGGAAACAAAGACACAGAAATCAAATAACTTGTCTGAGTTCACACAGTTAGTAAGTGGCAAGGCCAAGATTTGACACTAAGCATCCCAGCACCAGAGTCCACGCTTCCACCCACCACACTCACTAACTTATGGGAGGAGTATAGCACAGGCCAAAGAAAATCCCAAGTGTGTGCAACCCTGCAAGTAAGACATGGGCCATATCATTTTCATGGCTGTTCTCAGGGCCTACTGCTGGGCCTGGTGCACAGTAGGGGCTTAACAAATGTTGGTTTAGTGAATTGATTGATAAGGATGGCCTCCAAACCCTTTCCCAGCTCCTGTGCCTTCCTCCCCTGAGCCACACTGGAAGCCCCTCACTGAACCTGTAGTTCTACTGCCAGCCAACAGAGGGCAGCATGCATAATTGGGTAAGACCTTCCTCCAGCAGCCAGGAAGAAGGAATTAGGAGAAGGAGAGGGTGACACTTTGTGGCAGGGATGAAGGCAGTTATTAATTAAAAATAAGTTGAGACAAACTCTGGGACCCATGATGGTACACCATGGCTGATGTTCTGTATTTGACAGCTGAGGAAACTGAGGTCCAATAAAGGAAAACTTGTTGCCCAAGGTTACACAGCAAGTGGTGGCATGATCCAGGTCTCTTGGGTCCTTTCCTCACCAGAATGTGAAGAACAGCCCACAGATTGGGAGATAGACCAGGTCTCCCCGTCTCTGTCAGGACAAGGTGGGCCTTGGAATAGGGAATGTCAAGGTACCAGGCGGGAGCAAACCCTCAAACCTCCTCATTCCTGTCATCCCTAACCTTCCTCCCTTCCCTTACCCTACCCCTCCCCACCCCGTGCACATAGCCAGGCTTCCCCCTGGTGGTGATGACTGGCAGTACTCAGAGGCACAGTCACCATTTTATGAATCTATTAGTCAAGAGGATGACCGACCTTGTGTTTTTCTCCACCTTTCTGGCCCAGATCTGACCTCTGCCTGTTGAAGTGACAAAGGCCAAGAACATCAGGTTCCCAAGGATGTGGCAAGACGGCCCTGCAAAAGAACACAGAGCTTGTGTGTTGGATCCTAGGAATTACAGCAACTGGCCACCCTGTGCACACAGCACTATGCTCAGCACTGGCTCACTCAGGCGAGAGTGGGTGGCCTCCAGGGGGCAAGCGGGATGCCACGATCTCAAAGACAGGACCCAACTCCTTACCATCACCTTCTAGTGACAGTAATCACAACAGCAAGTACCATTTACTATCCACTATGTGCTGGGTGCTGCGGTTTAAGTACTTCCCATGGAGGACTGACTCTTTCATTTACCTAACGAATATTTACTGAGCCTTTCCTACACTCCTCTGTGCTAGTGCCGAGTCACAACAGGTAGCAAAACAGACAAAGACTCCCGATGGCAGGAGGCTTATATTCTGGACATGGGAGAAAGACAATGATCAAAATTAAAAATTAAAACATATAGCATGCCTGTGCCAGTTACAGTGTGATAACTTCTGGAGAGAAGCAAGGTAGGGAAGGAGGACAGAGAACATTTGGAGAAGGTGCTGGGATTTCAAACTGTGTGTCAGAGAAGTTTCCCTTGAGATGACATTTGAGCAGAAAAGTGAAAGGAACCACGTGGTGTGTCTGAGGGAAGAGCATCCAGGCAGAGGGAACAGCAGTGCCAAGGCTCTAAGGCAACTGTCTCATTGACTCATCTCAATCACCCTTGAGTATAAATCACCTGTGTTCCCACTTCATAGATCTCCCAAGTTAAAGAGCACTTTCTAAGTCAGGTAGGGAAAAGGCCGAGCAGATGGAGAAACTGAGGCCCAGAATGGTCATGCTTAAGGTCAAATAATAAGTCAGTGGCAGAGCTGGGATTCAGATCCCAGTCTTATGCCTTCTATACCAAGGATCTTTAAAGAGGTTCTCTCATTTCTCAAGGGATAAATCACCCCTATTATCCCAGAGATTGGGGATTCCAGAGAATTGGGAGCAGGATGCAGGACCCAGAAGGACTAAAGAACCCAGCACAAGAGCAAAGTCTTAGCCTGATGGGTACAGAGCTGCACCGGTGGCCATACTCAGCCACGTGGGACCACAGGTCCAGCCAACCACGCCTCCCTTCCGCCATGCCTGGTATCCCCCCTTTCGGCTAAAGGGACTCACCTACTTGCGTGGGGTGTACCTCTTGCCCACTGGCAGGAGAGAATGGCTGAAGGACACCAGTGACTAACCTGAGGCTGACCACCACCCAGGAATAGAGGTCAGCCTGTGGCCAAGGTCAGCAGTCAGCCTGGGTCTGTGGTTTGTGGTCAAATCAGGGGTCAGTCAGTAGCTAGTCAGGAGTAAGTACGTGGCTTGGTTCAGGGGTTAATCTGTGACAAGAGTCAGCTGTCTGCCTGTGTCCAAATTAGAACTTCACCCACCACTGGAGTTGAGGAGCAGATGGGCCAAGGTCAGAGCTCAATCATGGCCAGAGGCAGGGGTATATGTCTGGAGTATATCTTGCCACCAGGGCTGCATCAGGCCAAAGTCCAGCCTCAGAGCCAGGTGAGAATGAATCACAATGGGCCCTGATCCTTGAGCTCCTCATCCTGCCAAACAGTGTGCTGGACAGAGGGGACAACCCCATTCCCTCCACCACCCTACCCCAACCCGGCCACCAGCCTTGACAAGCTGGGCAACCCAACCAAGGCCTCCCCATGGTTCCAATAGCTTGAGGGACTTAGTTGCTCTCTAACATCTACCCCCACTTAACAGATGGAGAAGCCGAGCCAAGCGGGGCCAGAGGCTGCCCAGTATCAGACAAAGATGAAGGCACAGCAAGGACTCGGCTCTGACTCTCCTGATACCTAGAGGTTTACCCATCTGAACACAGGGACACCCCTGGCTCAGGGATGGCTAAGGGGAGAGATCTGAGGAAGCAGAGGCCCTGTGGGGAGGCAGCCGGGCACGAAAGGGGAAAGAAAAAGCTTCAACTGGGATTAGGAACACTCAGGTTTAGTGGTTACAGGTCGACCCAGTGTGTGACTTCAAGAGGTCTGTCCATTTGCTCACTCATTGATTAGCTTATTCAACAAATGTCATCTTAGGTAAGCCCTCCAGGCCTCGCTTTCCTGATCAGTAAAAATGGGCAGAGTGCCTTTCCTGAGGGGTCCTTGGGAAACAATGAGAAAACAGGCAGGCAACCTCTGGTCACTGAGCACAGGGCGTGAGTAGGGTCACCGCAAGTGCCATGCTATTCCTGTGGTGCATGCCCAACCCCGCAGCTTCCAATCTCAGCACCTGCCACTGCACACCTGATGGCATCCTCTGGTTGCCAACATGGGCCAAGCCAGAGTGCCTGGGGGCTAGCACTCCCCTGGGAGCGACTCTTGACCACTGATGGACAGAGCTGAGGAATATTCTGCTCCTCCCCCCACAGCTGGGCTGCACCATGTCCCCAAGTGCGGCTGCAGCAGTCAGCCCCGGCCACCCACTTGCTGGGTCACGCCCTCTTCACTGGCTCCTTCCCCACGCCCTGCAGCTGCTCCTGGGGATCGCAAATGCACTACCTGCCATTTGCCATTTGCAGCCCAGTTGTAGGGTCTGCTTTTGGATCAGCCCAACCTTAGGGCTGTGAGCACATCCCACACCTCATCTCATTTCATCTTCGCAGCATCCCCAGGAGGGAGATTCTACAGAAACCAATGCACAGAAAGTTTAAGGTCCTTGTCAAAGTCACACGGCAAATAAACAGCAGATCTAGAATTCCTCCCAGAATGTCTGCAGAGCCAACACTGTCAACCCGTGGTGTTACACACACACACCCTCCCCCCAAATCAAGAACCTCCCAGAATAATAGAAGCAATGGCCAAACAAGGGCTGGTGGCAGATGAGGGTACTGCAACACAGCCTGTTGTCACGCATGCAATGGCCCCCTCTGCAAGCCAAGGATGTGTTGTTGGGGACATGAAACTTGAGCATGGGAGTTGTCCAGGTGGTTTAAAGAGAGAGAATGTGCTCCGGACAGAAGGAAGAGTGTGGGCAAAGGCTCACAGCATGAGAGGGTGTCACATTTAGAAACTCAATGGTGTGTGTGTGGAGTGATGCATTCAGGGCAGTGTGGGGACCGCCATGCTCGGGAGGCACGGAGAGCCACAGAGGCAGAGACAGGAACAGACGGCATCAGACAGACAGCCCTCCCGGCAGTGTGGAGGGGATCGGGCTCCATGCAAAGAACATTCTCAACACAGACACAGACGTTATTATTCTTTTATTTTAAATGATTTGAATTTTGTATCTAGTTAAGAAAATCTTCTCTATCTCCATGTCATAAATAACCATTTTTTCCTAAACTTTTAAAATCTTGCTCTTTCATATTCAGGGCTGTAAGTCCTCTGAAATGTGTATTATATTTGGTGTAGGTAGGAGTCTAGTTTGGTCTTTTTTTTTTTTTTTTTTT
>NW_003852551.1:1368825-1386014 GCF_000181295.1 Otolemur garnettii
AAAAAAAAAAGTATACCTAAAAAAAAATAAAAACGCAAATTTATTTTCTTATAGTTGTGGAGGTCAGAAGCCTGAAATCGGTTTCAGTGATATCTAGGTAAGATGTCAGCAAGGCTCCATGCCTTCTGGGAGGCTCTCGGGGAGAGCCATTCCTTTGGCTTTTCTTGGATTCTAGAGGCTGCCTGTATTCCTTGGCCTGTGGTCTCTTCCTCGTCTTTGAAGTTTATCACTCACATTTCTGCTTCTGTCATCATGTTACCTCTTCCTCTAACTCTGACTCCTCCTGCATCCCTCTCCCCATCTCAAGACCCTTAATCACACCTGCAAAACCTCAGGTATGCGTGGGACTCAGGATTATGATCCATCCTGGGCAAAATTCCTCTTCAGCTGTGGACTTGTGAAACTAGAAACACATTATCTAAAATACAATGGTAGGACCAGCATTAAATTCTGGGTATAGACATTTCCATCAAAATACGGAGTAAATGGAAGGAAAAAGGAGTCACCATTCCCAAGCAAATTTTGAAATCCAATCAGACAAACTCCATTAGGTTTCAAGGCCTGGGAAATCCTGTGTCGTTTTCAGCCCTGTCCTCTATATGTCAAGAGCAACGATGGCAACAACAACTTGGACTTGACCTCATATTACATGTAAAAAGTGAACTCCAGTGAATTACAGACCTAAACAAACATTACACTAAGTGAGAAAGCCAAACACAAAAGCACATGTAGTGTATGGTTCAATAAAATGAAATTCTAGAAAAGACAAAGCTATCGTGACAGAAGGCAGATCAATAGTGGCCATTGGCCAGGTAGCTGGAGGAGGAAAGTGATCAACCACTACGGGGTGTGAGGTAGTTTTTAGGGTGATGGAAATGGTCTACATCTTGATTGTGGTGGTGGTTCACAACTGTGTCTATTTTCAAAACTCATCCAACTATGTACTTGATAGGGCACCTATTGTTGTATGTAAATAATACCTCAATAAATCTGATTTTATGGTCGGGTGTGATGGCTCACACCCGTAATCCTAGCACTCTGGGAGGCTGAGGCAGGTGGATTGCTTGAGCTCAGGAGTTTGAGACCAGCCTGAGCAAGAGCAAGACCTCTTCTCTAAAAATTAGCTGAGCATCATGGTGGGCATTTAGTCCCAGCTACTTGGGAGACTGAGGCAAGAGGATCCCTTGGGCCCGGGAGTTTAAGGTTGCTGTGAGCTATGACACTAGAGCATTCTACCCAGTGAGACAAAGTAAGACTATCTCAAAAAAAAAAATCTGATTTTACAGTATCTGGGCTATTCTTGGCATAAAAGAAGGAAAGAGAGGAAGGAAGGAAAGGAGGAAGATAAAGAAGGAGAGAGGAAGGAAGGGAGGGAGGAAAGGAGAGAGGGAAGGAGGGAGAGGGAGAGGAAAGACGGGGAAATAAAGGAGGGAAGAGTCAAGTCCAACAGGCTAGGGTGGGGCGTGGTCTCCATCAGACAGGAGGGTCTGGCAGACTCAGGCTTCAGGCTGCTGGATGTCCCTGGACAAGCCTATTGGAGTTTGGGCCCCCGGACCACTGGGGCAAGCATTGCCCCTCCTGCCTTTCTGGAACAAAAAAGCAATCAGAACCCCTGGATTTCTGTCCTGAGTGTCCCATCAGGCATTTGTGTCCTCTTAGCAAGCTCAGTCCTCCTTACTATGCCTCAGTTTCCTCTTTAGGGCAGGAAGTTTCATCCATTCCAGACTAAGGGTAATAAACTAAGGCTAGGGAGCCTCTCCCAGCTCACCCAGGGTAGGGGCAGGTCTGAGGTCCAGCCCTGTGCTGTCTGGCCCCAGTGCTCTGCTGTTTAGCCAACACAATAAGTACCTGGTGTGGGGTCCCTGGGGACTCAGCCCAGGCCCCCACCTGCAGGGACAGGCCTGGTGGAGCTTCAGTCCCAGGCAGCTTCAGATTCTCTCCAGTCAACGAGCTGCCTCTGCCCACTCAAAGGCAAGCTGAGTGAGCCCTGGTTTCCTCCCAGAGTGGGCACAAATAGCTCCAGCTCTGGAGCCAGCTGACCCGAGTTCTAGTCCAGGCTCTGCCTTGGCCTCCTCATATGACCTCAGGCAGGGGATTCAGTTTATTTCTGTTTCCCCACCTGCAAAGTAGGGAGAAGGGCACGAAGTGTTACCTGCTTCCAAGAACCCTGAGGATTAAATATGTGCAGCCGGATAAATGCTTACAGCAGACTGTGGGCCCAGTGGGCGCTGGTCATCATCTTTGGTAGTCACCAGAAACAGGCACCTGGCCCATTGCTGTCCCTTGCACTTCTAACGTACAGCCCCTCCCCACCGACCACAGGACAGAGCAGAGACTAATTGCTTTTCTGGAGGTGGTGCCCAGCCCTCCCACCCAGCCTGAGTCCTGCCCACACAGGGGGCCTCAATCAATAGGCCCAGCTGGCTGTGGCTTTGGGGTCTCAACCAGCAACCACAGGGGGCCAGCTGGTGCGAACCACAGATCCCATCAGAACTGGCAGCCCATGGGGCGGCAGCAGGTGGGGAGAATGTGAGCAAGGCCCCTGGCACCCCGTAGCCACTGCTGTGGTTCAGAGGGGACCGAGTTGTGCTGACATTAGCCACAGGAGCTGAAGCAGGGGTAGGGTGTGGGTGGGGGACGCTGAGGATGGTGGTCTAGGAACCAGTCTCAGCTGTGCCAGTGCCTTGCTGGTGATCTTCTCTCAGAACCTTGAGCTTCTTTTCCTTCTTTGCAAAATGGGAGTGGTGGGGGAATCCCTTCCCCACTTTGCCTCAAACACTGGCATTTAGTGCTGGGCCCTGGGCCTGGTGCTTCATACCTGCTGGCACATTCTACGATTCTCTACATTTTGCAGGTGGGGAAACTGAGGCTTCTATACTCCTAAGAGCTTTCTCCTGAGCTTTCCACTGAGACTCTTGGAAGTGGCTGGCCTGGCCTGGAGCCATCAGAGGGATGTCCCGGATACAGGAGGAAATGAATCTTTCCCTCCCAGGCCCCTTTGTCCACTTGGAAGTCAAGGTGGGGGCTACTTTTTTCCATTTTTTATCTTTCAAGGCTGATGTCAAAGGGGCAACCCAGAGCCTCCTGCAGGGAACGCGGGCACCTGCCCCCACCACCTCCATCTCAGTGGCCAAAGTTTGGCTCCCACTGCCACCCCTCCTCCCAGGCTTCAAGGAGGCGTTTATAGAAACCCCTGTGCAGTGCAGGCATCCTTCAGAGTTGCAGCATCTCAGTGAGGTCGTGGACCCTGCAGACTCTCTGCAGAAGGGACTATAGATCGCCCTGACCCCAGGGTTGGAGCAGGAGTTTCAGAGGCCCCATCTGCAGCCCAGAGCATGGAGAAGCCTCCCTCTCATCCTGCAGGGGCCTGCTCTGTGTGCAGCTCACCACCCAAACCACAGCAGCGTTTCCTGGGCACCAGCTCCCAGACAGGCAGCATTTCCTAGGCACCAGCTCTTTAGAGGACACTTTCAAAGTCTCCATCCAGTTGCCTCCCCTGGTGAAATCCTGTCCTCAAGTCATCCAGCCTAGCTATGCATCTCTGAGCCCTTGAGCCTATAATATTAATGGGAATAAGGTATAGGGCAGAGAGCATCAGTGCCATTTATTCAACCCTTAATACATGTCAGGTGCTGCATGAGGCACTTTAAATATACTATTTCACTTTAATCCCAAACAAGCCTATGAGGGAGGTACTATGATTATCCCCACTTTATAAATGATGGAAACTGAGGCTCAGAAAGGTTAAGTCATTTACCCAAGGTCACACAGCAGGAAAGTGGAGAAACCAGGATTAGAATCCATTCACTATAGAATGCCAACCCCGATTCCCACCCCAGAATAGCCTTCTCTGCCAGCCCTTTTCTGACGTTTCCCTAGACACAGCCCATCCGAACTCCAGGGACACTGTCCTCAGCAGCAAAGTGGCAGCCTTGGGTTGGCCAGGTGGCAGGAATGCAGCCTGTGTGCTGGCGTCACCCATCCAGGCCTTGATCCCTTCTCTTGCTCTGCTTGGACCAGGTTCATCACCCCTAGAGCAGGACTGCTGGGCCTCCCTTCCCCCTCTCATCCCAGCATCCATCCTACTACTCAGAGCTGGGCCAACAGCCCCAGGGACCTCTGGGGATTCTCCTTGCTTCCCATTCCCCAGGCGACCAGCAGATTCATCTCATTTCTCTTATTCATTTCTTCAGTGGGATTTGGAGGCATTCAGGAGGCCCTGGGCACCCAGGAGAGGCAGGCACTGGCTGAGGGCCAGACCCAGCCTCTGCGGGTAGACACTAATGCCTTATCAGTACTCTGGAAGGTCAAAATGACGGCAGCCTTGGGCTGTGGGTGTGCCTTCTGTGGTCGACCCTGGCATCAGCCCCTCATCACCAGAAAAGGCTGGGAGGGGAGGAGGAACTGGGAGCGAGTAAGCTCCTTGGGGGTCTGCTAAGCTGCCCAGCAACCTCAAGTAAGCTGCCCTCCACCCCTACCTACACATGGGCTCCCCACAGCACCCCCACTTCTTGGCCACTGAGTCATGGAGGCAGCAGGAGAAACACAAAAGGTCCCAAGATGAGAAGTTCAAATATGAACAGTGCATCCCATTACCATCGCCGTCACCTTCATCATTGCCATCAGCATCACCTTTACCTTCAGTGTCACCTTCACCATCACCGTCACCATCACTGGTACTTTCGCTTTCACCATCACCTTCTCCATCACTGTCACCATCACCTTCACCATTGCCATCGCCATCACCTTCCCCTTCCCCAGGGCTTCTGGACTCCCACGCTCCTCTTCACTGCCCAAGTTTTTCTACCTGCTACTTGCTGCCCTTTCAAGACAGGATCCCTGTGTCTTGATGGCATCACAGGCCCTGGGAGTTAAGAGTGACAGTCTCCTTCACCTCTTCTCAGAGATGAGCCCTCTTAAGAGCTTGGTCCTTTTCTGTGCATTAAAAAGTCAAACCTACATAGATATCACATAGACCTCCACATGTGGGGTGTACTTTACAGAAACATACTTTACACGTATTTTTCTCTGACTTGCCATTTTTAGTAGTGTGGAACCCTTCCCATATTCCTGTACACAGGTCTACGATAAACATTAGCTATTGCAGATTTTATACTAAAAACAAACAAGTCTAAATCGACTGCACTCTCGGAGCATTTTTCTCAAGTACATAAATTAAGAAGTCAAAGCCCCAAAGAGGGTGCATGTTTGTTTTGTATCCTTTTCCTAAGGTGATGGAGACAGAGCTGTACACAAGAAGGTACATGCTCATTCCAACATATGTATTTTCTTACAAAGTGGAATCGCTTTGTTCATATTACTCTGTAATTAACTTTCTATTTAGCAGTCTGCCTTGGAGATTTGCCAAGATCAATGCATTCTGACATTACTTGATTCTGTTCAACCACTGAATATTATCCCGTCATATGGATATATCATAAGACATCTACGATTCTCCTTTTCATGGACAGTTAGTTCCAGGCCTTTGCCGTTGCTGAAATGAACCACCTTCCACATATGTTTTCGCACGCTGCATCTGAGGTCTGAAGGCTGAGAAGCTGGGATGATTGGGTATGTGGTGAGGGTGAGACTGTAAGACCTCACCTAAATGAGGGAGAGAGAGAGATTCTCTGCATTCAGCAAACATGTTACAGAAATACGTGGCCCACAGTGATCACACACCCTGGTTTGGGGTTGAGGTGCGAAGCAGTGTCTAAGCCATCCTTCCAGCAGCTCCTTGCCTCAGCTATGACCTTCTCTGCCTCCTGCCATCCTTTCTGCAGCAGTGGGATCACCGGGGCTGCCTAGGAGACAGGGGGCCCCTCCATAGCCCTGAAGACCTCAGAGGCCAGTCTGGGAGAGGAAGACTTTGCACGTTCATTTCCAGACAAGGGAGGAGCTCCCAGCGTGGCCTCTGGGGTCCGGGCAGTCACTCAGCTGCTTTTCTGGCCAGTTGTGTTAAACTAATGTGAATCTGAAATGCTCTAAAACTGAGGCAGGAAAATTGGATCTGCTATTGATCCTCATCACTTGGGTGACTTCTGTGACCCGTATTAGCCACAGCCCAGCCCAGAGTAACGCTGTAAGACAGAGTCTGTGTGGTTACTTGATTCTGTTCAGTCACAGAGAGAAGGAGCCTGGGACTGGAATCCCCCACTCAGCCCCCTCACCCCACAAAGCACGAAAAGGACGTAAACATAAAGGTAGAAAGGAGTGGGGGCCAGAGTGGGGAACAAGTGACTCTTCTTTCACCTACAGAAAACTTTGCAGGCAGAGAAAGCAGTTGGAGCATCTCTGGGAACTTCAGGAACCGCCTTCCCCACAGGTCCCAGGGAAAAATCTCAGGCCACTTCAGTGCACTGTCTGCAGCCCCGGCACTGGTCTGCTGTATGCAGCACATGGAGAGCTCTGGACAGGCATATGATGTCCTGTTCAAGTTCAAAACAACATCTTGGAGAGCCAGGGCCAGGGCCCCAGAGAGTAGCTCCCAAGCTTGACACACACTGGGGAGGCCTGCAAGATGCAGATTCCCAGGTCACCCCAGAGAACATCTGATTTGATACATCTGGGGTGAGGTCCGGGTATGTATATTGTGAAAACATGTCCAAGGTCAAGACCTTTAACTTCCTTCTTGTGTTCCAGGCAGCCTGCAAGTTGCAGAAGGACCCAGGCTACTGCATGGTCGAGGGAAGCTGGGCAGGTGGGACCCCAAGCTTCTTCCCTTGACCTGGAGAACTTCTGCACTGGCCTAGTCCACTGATCATAAGACATACCACGTTTTCACGTACCTCTCAGAAGAGCATTGCCAGGTAAACAAAGACAAATTATAAGGTACATTCCAGTCTCAGAGATGTCAAAGGTAGAGCGTGTGTTCTGAATCCACAAAATAGTGTATTGTGGTCACATCCTTCAGTGATGTCCCACAATCCTTAGGATAAGTCTTCTCACCTCCTCCATGTGACCCCAGGACCCTGGGTTCTCTGGCCCCTGCCCACCTCTCCAGCCACCTCCCAACCATCCGCCCCTTTGCTGGCTCCCTTCTTTCAGGCCTTGGCATCCTCCTTGTTCCCAAAGGGGCTTTGCACAGGCTGTACCTTCTTCTCTTTCCTTCTTAAGCTACTCATTCTTAAGAGCACAACTCAAGCACCCCTTCCTCAGGAAGGCCTTCCCTGGACCATCTTTGGCAGGTCATACCCCCCACCACCACCTCCATGTGGCTGGTCCCAGATGCAATCTCACCTTGCTGTGTGAGGTTAGGTGATGAATGTCAGACTTTCCCTGCTCAACAGTAAGCCCCATGCAAGTAGGGACTGCCCTGATCTAACTTGATTCAGAATCCTTTGGGCCTAGCACTATGCCTGGCACTCAGCAGGTACACAACCACCTACACTGTGCTGATACCCCGTCCCACCAAAGTGGGGCTCCAGCTTTCAGTGACTTGAGAAGGCAAAGCTATAGGGGTCAGTCTGGGAGAGAGGCCTTATTGTTCCATGAGGCTAGATGACAACCTGTGACATGCCTGCACCGTTCTGCCCCAGCTCTTCCTCCTCAGCTTCTTCCAGGGCTCTCAACCAAGCTTGCTTGTTTGCTCCGCTGCCCTGAGGAGCTCAGTTCTGCTTTCCCACCCCTCCCCACCCCACCTCTACCTGCTATTCATTCAGGAAGCCAAACCCAGAGACAGCCAAAGGAGAGGGGCAAAGGCCCCTGCCAGTCTGTCCCCTAAGCTAGCAGGAGAAGTAGGCACCCAGGACCTGGCCAAGCAGAGCCGATTCTGGAAAAGTTCATCAATAGTCTGGGATTTTGACTTTCTAAGAATTCTTGTTTTTCAGGATGACCAATAGTTGCTCTGAGTAATACATCCAATTGAAAAATTGATAAAGGGTTTCTGAATTCATTATGTTGTGTCAGACACTGAAGAAACAAAAGATGATTCAAACCTAGTTCCTCACCTACTGCTTGAGTTTAAGCAGAAGTATTCAAATAGGCATTATACTGCAAAGAACGAGAAATATGATAAATAAAGTTGCAATAATAAGTAATTAAAAAACGTCTGGGATTTGACTTCAGGTTGTCTGAGTTTGAAACACTGTTCAACACTGAGAAAGTTCCTCTAACTTCTCTCAGCCTCAGTTTCTTCACCTGTAAAGTGGAGCTAACAAGAGCAGCTTTGCAGGGTGGCTTTGAGGAACACATAAGGCAATCGACTTGATTGATGCCTCCTCAATAGTGCCCATGGCCTGGGAAGTGCTTAGCACATGGCCTGACACTGTATAAGTGCTGTTATTATCCCCATCTGGGGCCAGGGTCTCACCCCCAGGGGCTGCTGAGCGCTCATCGACCTGGCCACCTTCATTGATCTGGCCAGGAGCCCCTGGGGAGCCCCTTCTGCATGGACAGGTCACCCTCTGCCCCTGAGCAGCTGCCCTTTGCCAAGTTCATGGTCTGGAGCAGCTGGCCAGCTGGGCCTCCCACTAACGAGCCCCTTGTCTGCCAGCTCTCTCTCCTCTCCAGTGACCCCTGACCTTCCTGGAAAAGCCCCCTCCTCCCCTTCTGCCTCTCCATGGCTGCTTCTGCTCTGCCTGTGCTGGACTTTCCTGGGCTTGGCTGAACCTCATCTGCAGCGCAGCCCCTGAGTCCTGGCCACTGCCCCCTGACATGTGTGCTCAAGGCCAGTGCTGTGGACAGATGGTCTGGATTCAAATCTCACCTTGGTCTCTGACCAGCTGTGATGGACTGAATGTTTTCACCCCCCACATTCATATGCTACAACCCCCAGTGTGGTTATACTTGAGATGGGACCTCTAAGAAAGTAAGGTTAAATGAGGTCTTAAGGGTGGGGCCCTGTTCCAATAGGATTAGTGTACTTATAAGAATAGACATAAGAGAGCTCAGTCTCTCTCTCCATGTGCACCCAAAGAAGGGGTCATGTGAGCAAACTATGATAGCAGCTTATGGGCCAACAGAAGAGTAAAACCTCACCCAGAATGAAACCTACCTTGCCAGCTCTCTGACCTCGGACTTCCCACCATCCGTAACAGTGAGAAATAAACTTCTATTGTTTAAGCTTCTCAGTCTGTAGCATTTTATTATGGCAGCCTAGGCAAACTAAGACACTAGCTGTATGACCTTGGGCAGGCATCTTAGCCTGCCTGGCCTCAGTTTCCCCATGTGTAAGCAGTGAGGACTCAGATAGAGACTGTAAGCACAAGTGACAGAGCTTAGCCTGTGGGAGGTCCTGCACCTAATGGTCATCACTCCCACACTGTCCCCTAAACATACCCTGAACCTGAAATACCCTCTCCCCACTCCTGGCTCCTGAATCCTTCCCTCCTTCCTAGTCCCTCTCCAGGGCCCGTTCTTGGACAACTGCCCTTCCTCTTTCTCTCCAGAACTCCTCAAGCCCTCTTATATATATCTGAGCCTGGGTGCTTGGCCTGAGGACCTGGGATTTTTCTCTCCCTAGATTTGGCACCCTGTCTCTCTCCCCGACCCCCTCACACACATTCTAGGCTCTGCCTCTGTGCCTCAGTTTACTCTCTTCCAGAGAAACCAAGTTCAAGACAGGTGCATAGGAGGTGCTGAAAACAACAGTGTCTAAAACTCCACCATAAAGTGTACACCCAGGGCCTTTGTATTTCACACACAAACACCCCTTTCACTAAGTCTCCATCTCTTTGGTAGAATCTTCTGGTTTGGGCTCTGGACACCTCTAGCATCAATGATATTAACAAGTGTCGACATTTACTGGGCTCCTACTATGTTGATCCCTGGATGTGCACTGTCTTATTTAATCCTTCCAACATCCTCCTGAGACCGGTTCTGTGACAGTCTCCACTTCATAAAGGAGGAAGGAAGCAGGTGCAGGAAGGAAGCCAGAGCAGGAGAGTGGGTGTGTGGACAATAGTGGAGCTGGAGGTGGTATGCAGGTGAGGCTGACGCTGGAGCCCCCCTACCACTACACTTATGTCTGAGCCACAGCTGGCCCCTCTTCCAGGCCAGAGGTGGCTCCCTGGGGTAGAACCTAGAATCTTCTGAGAGCCAAGCTTTGCCAAGACCCTGACATAGGCCTGGACCCCCAGGCTAGGATGATAATCACTGACCCTATGGACTGAGCGCTTCACAGTATTGGGGTGTGAGGATGAGCACACCCAGCCCACCCACTCCTCAAGGTGATGAGCCTGGGCCCATTGCCTCAGCTCTCTGCCGAGACACCATCTCTCATCCACTTTTTAACATCCCTTTCTCAGCTTTTACCCACCCATGGCATGGGAGGCTGCCTCAGAAAATCCACATGTGCACACACAAAGTGGTGCTGATGACATCAGCCACACTGTCACCAAGCCACCGAGCACCTTCCCACAAAGACTAGACTTCCCCTGAGGAACTGGTGGGCTTCCTCCTTGACACCAAAACTCATGTCACTGACAATATCTTCCTTTTCACTTTGGCTGCTGGGAAGCTCAAAGTCAGAACTTGACTTGGGCAATTATCTCACCTTTCTAGGGTTACCTTTGTCTCTGTGAGCTTGTCTATTTCTATCTATATGTTTCTATTTCTAGATTCTCTCCTTCCTTCCTTTCTTCTTTCCATCATTCATTATCAAACTATCACAAACATGGCATGACTTGATGCTATATGCCCTCGGAATCTGCTCTGGAGCAGGGGAGATACATGAACTGAAGAATCCCCAATGTATTGACACAACGATACTCCTGACACGCAGGGCTGTGTGGCAGGACCACATCTGTCAGGGGTTTGAGGGTTGGGCCCTGGAGCTGAGGTCTGAGGGATGACTGACACTCGGTTGAGGCACAAGGAGCCAAGGGTGGGAATCTTGAAACCAGCTGAAGCCCTGTGGAGGGAAGGGGCTTGTCATGCCTGAGGGACTGAGGGGAGGGGGCCAGGAGAGTGGCTGTAAGAAGGGAGGTCAGAGAAGCAAGTAGGGCCAACCTTGCAGGGCCTCAAAGACCACACTAGTGGGTTTGTGATTAATCCAGAGAGCAGAGGCTAAAATAACCTTACACTGTACATAACAAGGTGTGTGCTTTTGTGATAATATCATCCCCCCTGTTGACATGAGGACTCTAAACTCGTAGGCCTGCTGTGATGGGAATGAGGTTCCTAAATCATCTTCCTGGGAGAAGCTGCAGCCTGGCCTCCTTTGGGGGTGATAATAAGGATGGGTGGTCTGGGCATGGGCGGAGGCGAACATCGGATGCAAGACGGGCTGGAGGGCAGCAGGAAAGGCAGCCTGGGAAGTGGGCAGAAGGGCAGTGCTTGCAGGGCCCTGCCAGTGGAGGCTTCCTGCCCTGATAATGAAGGGCGGAGCTGGTCAGAGGAGCCTCCCTGCTTCCAAGTCCAAGATCAGGCTCCTCAGAGTGCTCCCAGCCCCCATGGGGCCCCCTTGCCCCTGCCCTGCCCTCCCTAGAAAAGGGGAATGGCGACAGAGAGTCATTCCTAGGCCATTAGGGCCCAGTGCCTCCCTCCCCTCCTGCTACATGGAGGATTTAATGACATGTCGCTTTAAAAGCCAGAAGCTCTTGCACTCAGGCTCCCTGGAGACTGTCCTGTCCAGATCCCAGCAGGACCCCTGATGGCCAGCACAGACCTGAGTCCTGACCACCCACCCCTGGAGGAGGCAGGGTTCCTGGGGAGGAGCCTCTAGGCTCTCAGGGCTCAGGTGAGAATCTTGTGGTGGAGAGGGTTAAACACCTCCAGGGTCAGCCTGGCCCCTATGTAAGAGGCTGGCCTGACATTTGATCCCAATATTAAGTCAAGGGAGAAGTGTGGGAGAAACTATGTGAGGGGAGAAATCTGGGTTCTGGACCTGGCTCTGGCCATAATTTGCTGTGTGACTGCTGACTTCTAAGCTTTGGTTTTCCCAAATGTGAAATGGGTGTATTGGTTTGGGCACCAGATGGGATTGAATGCACACAGGTTTACTGGAGAAAGGGCTGAGCAGGGGAGGCAGAGAGGGGAGATAGGGGAGGCAGGGAGGGCCCCAGGCCAGGATACAAGTCTGATGCTCCATCATGCCTGGGTTTAGGGGAGCCCTTGGGGAGTGTGCAGTTTCTGAGCACACATGGCAGTGGATGCACAGAGAGGTGGCAGCTCAGCCACTGGGCTCCCTGCACCAAAATCTCCTGAAGGGGAGTCGAGTGGCTCAGTGCCATGGCTGCCACATAGGGGTCCCAATGCCCACCTTGCTGTGCGGCGGGACGTGGACAAGCCACTGTGCAAACTGGGTAGTGCTACCCCCACATGAAGGACTATGCTGCCCATGTCACAGAAGCCAGTGTGTATGCAGCACGGCTAAGGATGAGGGTTTGGGCCAAGCCTGGGGAAGGTAGGGCAGCCTCACAGTCACTTCATGCTGGGAAGGCTGAGGGCAAACTGAAGCAGACCAGGAGGGTCAGGTAAAGAGCTGGGTCGGTGGACATGGGGAAGCCACCAGAGGTCGGAGCAGTAGAGTGGCCCATCCAGGCTGGGCCTCAGTAGACCTGGCATATCCAGCTGGGACAGAAGGTATGAGACCTGAGGCCAGCACCTCCCCCCTCCAAGACCCTCTGACCAGAGGGTTTTTCCAACCCAGGCCAGAAGACAGCCTCTACTTCTCCATTCCCTGTTTGGCCAGCCAGTGTGCCTCCAGAGAGCAGCCCCAGGCTCAGGCTGTGGGACTCACCATGGCAACCACACTCCCCCTGCCAAACCCCAGCCCCGGTTCCCCTTCTCAAAGTCACGCCAGAAAGAAGGCTGACTTCCCGGTGTGTGCCCTTCTCTTGGGCTCTGCTCCCCCCACACCCCCAGCCCCCAGTCAGGCCTCCATGAGCCCAGACACTCCTAGGCAGCTCCTTGCCCATTCCTCTTCCTCATGGCGACCATTAATTGAGCACTTACTGTGTGCCAGGAGCCATGTTGAATGCTTTTTTGAATTAGCTCATTGTATTTCTATTTCAATCCTGAAACTTATCTACTTTTATTTCTATGTTGCAGATGAAGAAACTGAGATCAGAGAGGTTGGCCACTTTGTCCCCAACTAGTCAGCAGGGGAACTAGAATTTGAACCCAGATCCAAAATATTACTGTTAAATAAAAATTATAATTATCCCTCAAATTTTTCCCTTCCTGACAGTTCTTCAATGCATTTCACTTCATCCTTAGACCAAGTTTAGGCGTGAGATTATTCCCATTTTACAGGTGAGAAAAATGAGGCAAGAGGACAGTGATAGCCCCAAGTTTACACAAGTGGTCAGGGTTGGGCAGGAAAGGACGCTGGGTCCTGGGAGGAGTGCAGGGGTGCCCAGGTGCAGTCGTGACCCTGGCTCATTGCCCTTTGCCACTGAGGCCAACAGCAGAGGGTGGGTACCCCTCCCCCAGTCCCAGAGATGCCCAGCCCAGAGGAGAAGCTAAGCAGACATAAACCAGAAATCCTTCCTTAAGATATGTTCATCCTTTCCCTCTGCATAAGGACAGACCTGCGTCAGGGCATACAAGAGGCTAACTCCAGGGAGTCTGGGAACCAGAATTGGAGGCGACACTTCTTGAGGCTTCTCCCGTATCTTTCCTTAAAAAAAAAAAAAGTAAAGTTACAAGTCTCAGTTACAAGTTTCCTTGTAACTGATGGCTGCTGTTCTCCAAGAAGAGGTTTTCCTTCCCTCCTCCCAAAAGCAGCCCGGGGTAGTTTGATCTGATCTTTCCAGCCTGGTCCATGCCTAGCAAATTAAGTTAAGGTATAGTAATGTATAGCAGCAATCTCAATATGAAGCACTCAGGAACCGGGGACAGTTTTGATCTCATCCTATGTAACAATCCAGAGGATTGCTGGATGGTTCTGGAGTGAGCGGCTCCCTTCTTGATGAACTCTTGCTCGTCTGATCACTCTCAGGCAAACGTTTCCAGAGACGGTAGCTAAGAGCACAGACTCAGGAACCAGGTCTGCCACTCACAGGCTGAGTGACCTTGGACAGGTCAGTCTCTCTGAAGTTTAGTTTCCACATCTGGAAAATGAGGATCATAACTGCAGCCTCCTGAGAGGGCCCTTGTGAGCGAGCAATGAGTTCACACATATAAAGCACTGGAAATCATACCTGGCACAGAGGAAGCATCAGCAACTATTCTGGATCTTTCTAGAAGTGGCTGGCTGGGTCTCAAGGTGTGTGCATATTTTTGTTTTACCAGATTCTGTCAAATAGGCTTGTTCCCATAACTCTGAGGGTACTAACTCAACAGGTTGGACTGTCCCTCCTAAAAAGTTAGTAAGAATCACCAAAATTGCAAGTCCCCCACCAGACCCCATGCTGCCCCCACCCGGCCTCCCAGTTGCTCCCGGGAAGACTCTCCGTGCACTTCCGGGGCCTACTAGTTAATCAAAACCCCCAGCCCCACACAGACCCACAGACCCCATCTTCCTTCTGTCAGGGTCTTTCTCCCCACTAGCAATCCCTCCATCCAAAACTATTCTCTCACTGCTAGAGGAGAGAGGCCCAGCCCAGGGATCAGGGGAAAGGACCTCCCCCCGGCAGCTTTGCCACCTCCTTGCAGACACATGGGCATGGCCTGTAGCGCCTCCAGTTGCAGTTCCAGGGCTGGGACTAGGGTGAGTCAAGCAAGGGAGCAGGGAATGCAATGCTCACTCTTGGGCCGGTGAGTCCCAGGTTGGTGCCACGACCTGAGTGCCTCCTTAAATTTTACGTCCCAGGCACCTTGCCTGCCTCACCCAGGCCTGTCCCTGCTCAAGCCTCTTATCTGCAAAATGGGGACCCTAACTGTGGCCTCCAGGGGCAGTCCTGTGGAGCAATGAAAGAGCTGGCTATGTGAAGAGGCCCAGCAAACTCTCTGCTGCTGGGTTTAGGATTATCAAGTGAAGCAGAAAGGTGACCCTTGGCGCAATAACTCAGAGACCCAAATCCGGATACCTTTCCCAGGAAGCACGCGGGGGATTCTGGGAAGATGCCAAAGGATGTAAGTATATGGTATATGCAAACCTGTGTGCTTTGGCGGCAGGGACGGATACGAACCTCACTCCTTAATACTCTGGAGGGCAGCCTAACCCCTTCATTTCCAGGGGAGCTGCATCCCTTGAACATAAAGATTCTGCAGCAACCACAGTCCTCTCGGGTTTGTGTGAGTTTTGAAGCCAAAGAGAGATAATTCAAAGGGAGATGTTGGTACTGCACCCCAAATCTTCAGGTGTGTCCAGGGCAGTGGCAGCTGGAGGCCAGAGCCAGAGGGACAGGCATGGGCCTGGGCAGGAGGGGGACTAGGCACTTTCTAAGGGACAGGGAGCTTGCCGAGCCTTCCCTGCCCCAATTTTAATTATTGACACTTCAAAACTGCCATCGGAAATGAGTCTTGCCATTAGTTCCATTTCAGAGATGAGGAACCTCATTTAGAGGGGGAGAAGTATCTTGCCCAAGGTCCTGGCTCAAGAATTTCCTGGGATCTCAACCTCTGTGACCTCCCCGGAATCTGGGCATTTTGAAGACTTGTTTTTGCACTTCCAGGAAGACAGCTGAGGTACCTGGCCTTCCAGCCACCGCCCTGGAAGCCTCTTGTTGATGGCTTAGCTTGGGCAAATCCTGGAGTACAGGGTGGCCATAGTGCTGGGCACTCCAGACCTTAGGACCCCCTTCCTCTCCCACCCCTCCCCTTGGAGGTGACATCTGGGCTGGCCCCATTAGCACCATCTTCACTAACAGTGCTGAGAGCTGGGGGTGGGGTGGTGCTGATGGGCTCCCCAGGGCCTACATCCCTGCCATAGAGGCCACATCCTTCCCTGCCCCTTCCACCCAGAGCCTGAGGCCCCCCTGGGGCAGCCAGGCTCCTACATCAAAACTGTCCAATTGGACTTGGCCTCAGGACCTGGGTGTCAGCCCCAATATCACATCACCATCAATAATAATAACAGCTACCACCCACTGATGAAAGGCTATCAGAAGGCCTGGCAGCTCCCGGCATTCTATTTAACACAGCAACTCTAAAGCAATGTTAACTGTACCCATTTAACATCCAGGTAAACTGAGGTTCTTAGTTTGTTTTCCCCAGAAGCAGACCTTAGGCAAGGGCTCGCTTGTGAGTAGTTTATTTCAGAGTTGACATTGGAAAACACTAGTAAGGAAGAGGGGAAACAAGACAGGGAAGGGAAGAAAGTCATAAAAGGGTGAGTCATTGTCAAGTAAATTACCACTGTGACCTACTGGGGATGGAGCTTGATTTGGGGGGGAGGGGGGAACTCTGGTGCAGAACTTGCCCCAGTATCATCCCAACTGAGGGGAAAGGGAACTGGGAAGTTTGTCCACCCTGAGCGCTTTATCGTCTGAGGGCTGCTTCCTGGGGCCAGCAGGTTCCAAGTGTGGTCACCTATTTCACTTCAGCCAGGAAAAGCCTCAGGCAGAGCCTCACAGAGTCTGCAATAAGCAGCCTTGAGTGTGAACAAGTGAGTGCCAATGGGGATGTGGGCCAAGCATCTGCAGTGTTTTCTTTCTGAGGCTCAGAGAGCAGTAACCGCTTGCTCAAGGTCACAAGTAGCAGAGCCAGGATTCAAACCTAGGTCTATCAATCCCAAATTTTAAACCCCAGGGTAGGAATGGGACCAGGACTAGGGGCTGGGTCTGTCTCAACTGGGCTCTAAAGCTTAGCCCCCACTCTTGCCACACCAACAAAGCCCTGGGCCTTGTACAGGAAGACACCAGAAAGACACCAGCCAACTCCCATGTTCTCCAGAAACCCTTCCTGCCCCGGGCGAGCTGCTGGCATGTTGGGGAGTTCAGACAAGATTTTTCTGCCAAAGGGAAGCCAGAGGCCCCTGGAATAAATGAGAGACAGCAAAGCCCAGACCAAGAAGGTGAATGCATAAAGGAGTGAATGAATGAATGGATGGATGAAATAAGCCAACAAATCCAATTAGCAGACTGAGGGCTTCTGCCCCCTCTCACAACTCCACGTACAAAACCCCACAGAAAGATAGCCCCAGAGTCACCACTTGCCCCCTCAACAGGTGGCAACATATCATTTTGTTTTGCATGTCACCACACTTAGAAATTTTTTTAAGTTTTGTTAACAATTAACAACTGTAAAACTTCATATCACATAAAAACCCCAATTTTCGATTTTGCTTGAAAAAGCAGAAGCTCTGGCAAAATGAAGTCCACCCTCCTGGATGGTGCTGAGTAGCTGCTGAACCCTGGGAC
>NW_003852551.1:1386415-1397462 GCF_000181295.1 Otolemur garnettii
CCCAGGCATGGGACACCATTGCAAAGAAACTGCATCTTTTTGGCTTCCCAAACTCATGGTGCATCCAGGTGCTTGGGATGGTCTGTTGGCACTTGCTGCCCCTCCACAGCCATGCCTGGGCTCCACTGAACATTCCTGGCAGTGAGGACACTCCCTCAGATGGATGGATGGCCCCACCTGGGAACCATGAGCACGCCCAGCAGGAGGGCAGCAGGTGAGAAAGCTGGACCTGGTCTGTTTCCCCAGCTGTCAGTGGAAGACAGCAGTGAGCGGCAGCTGCAGCCAAAAGAAAGCCACTCCCGGTGGTGTGACTCCAATCCTTCCATTGTGGCGTAGACCCTAACCCCAACCCTGACTCCCACAGACAAACTTCTGAGAAGTGGGCAGGCTGGGGCCAGGCGTAAGTGGTGCCTGTCTGGAGTATAGATGCTGAGTCTGAGCAAATTCAGCCAGATGCTTTATGAGCCTCCTCTGTGCCCAGCACTGTGCTTGCAGACCCGTCGCTTCCTAAACGTGAGCTCAGATGGGGATGGTGATTGCTGTCCCTGCAGAGACGGCCATCCCAAGTGTGCTAGTAAGCCCCCGCTTGTCTGCGTGCTCCCACCACATCCTGGGTGGAACGACCTCCTTGCTAGGGCTGTTGTGAGAACTAGACGACAACAATGACAAATGTGCGTGGAGAGCTTTCCCCTGCCCAGCATGGTTTGACACTGTACCCTACCCACACGCACCTCCCACACCCACCCCCACACTCGTGCTCCCAGGCACTAAGGCTGTCCCTAGCCAGTGGTGGAGCCGGGCTCCCTGGTCCCCCCTCCTCCTGCCCTGTGGCCAGCAGCTCCCAGCAGGCCCTGCGCTGGCCCCACGGCGCTCTGTCGGGCTCCCTGAAGCCACAGCCGGCCCCGACTCCCACAGCCAAACCGAGTCAAAGACCAATTAATATCCTGATACCTGTGGCCAGCTGAAGTGATGTGGAGCTGATGATTTCTTTTTCCATTTTACTCCAACTGTGGTTTCATTTTTTTTCCCAGCCCTCCTTTGGTCAGTGGTTTTAGGGGCACTAAAGTTCACTTTTGTGGGTAACCTGCACTGTTAGCTGTTGATTTAATTAACTCAGCCTTTCTCTTCCTTGACCAGAACAAGGCCAGCGGGCTGCTTTGCAGACACCCATTTGGACAGCCAATGGCCAGAGGCGTCTGGCGGGAGGAGCGTGTGGTCCCTGGCAGACACTCGCCAGCCCCTGGCCGTCAACCGCTGGGTGATTTCTGAAGCACTTCTGAGCCACCAGCTCCTGAGGCTCTGGGGGGTTTGCTGACATTTGACAGGTGGGAAAACCCAAGCTCCAAGGTGTGAACCTGATTACTTACTGTGGCGCTGGGCTTGTAGGCCAGGTCTGCCTGTGTCTCTGACCCTTTCTATTTTAGAGAGACTATTATTCCCCCCAGAGTTGTCCCACTGGACATGAGGCAAGGAGAAAACCAGAAGGCAGATGTGGGTGTGGAAGAGGAGCCAGAGATGTTTCCAGGAAGATGCCAGCTGAAGTCGCCATTCTTGGCCTCACGTCTGAGGTTCTTCCTCACAATAGAGCAAATCAGAGTCTTTGAGAAGTTTCCAGAATCCCTGCAGGACTGGCCAGGCGAGAAGAACCTTCAACAGAGGGACAGAGACCTCTCCCCAGTGAAATCCTCTGGCTGTGGAGGACCCTCAGGAGCACAAAGCCTGGGGCAGGAGGGAGGAGAGAGACCAGGTGCTTTACAACCGGAAATAGGTGAACAGCTCCAAGAACTGCATGGAGGCTCAGCTTGCTGTGTGACTTGGGGCAAGTCCCTCTCCCTCTCTGGACCTCAGAGTGACACTGGGCCCTGCTCCCAGAGAGTGTGGTGACCATTCCAGTTTGTGCCGCTAGTGTAACGTGGAACTCTGGCTGCTGGATTATAGAAGCTGGCAGGAGAGAAGAGTCAAGGGCAGGTTCTCAGCTTGGGAACAGATCCTCATCTCTTTCCCCTTCCCACTCCACCTCCCATAGGAAGCTGCCACCCCTCACCCAGGCCAATTCCCCAGCCCTGTGTCCAGGGCTCTGTGGACTTTTTTTTTTCCTTTTTGCCACCAGGGTGAATTGTCAATTGATTTGTTATTTATCCCACTGACAACAAAGAGAGTGAAAAGGTAATAATTCTGGGCCCTAGGGTAATTCAATTCCTGTAGCACCGTCAGCTACATTAACTTACTTCCTGGATCTCAATTCAATTAGAGCAACATTCCCCAGCATTAATAAATCAATACTCATGCCATTTGGATATATTTTGAATGTCTTTCATTATACATTGCAGGTTGGGGATGGCTGTTGAATTGGAAGTTAATGGGACAGGACAGGGCAGGTGGGGCTGCCTGGGGAGAAGCTTCCAGCCGTTAGCTCTAATTGCCTCTGCTGTAAAAGAGGACGTGAGTAAAACGGAGGCCTGGTTAACTGAGCTGAGCCCGTGGGAGACAAGGCCAGTTGCAGCTTCTGTCCGAGTGGATGGGAGCCACAGCAGTTGGAGGGACTGTGTTCACCACTCGTGCTCGCATTCATTCATTCATTCACTCATCACTCCTCCCAACCCTCCTCCTGCCTGTCCTCTCACTCTCCAGCCCCTCCTCACCCCTTCCCCAAACCTTCTTTTCATCCTCCTCCTATTCTTCCTTCCATCCCTCCTCCTGGTTTTTTCCTGTCCCTCCTTACATCTCCTCTCCCACCCCTCCTTCCCGCCCTCCTCCCGTCCCTCCTCCCATCCCTTCTCCTATCCTTTCTCCTACCTCTCCTTCTGGTTCTTCCTGTCTCTCCTCCCATCCTTCCCCCATCCCTCCTCCCACCTCTCCTCTTGGTTCTTTCTGTCCCTTCTTGTATCCGTCCTCTCATCCTTCCCTCCCACCCCTCCTCTCACCCCTCCACCTAGTTCTTCCTGTCCGCTCTCCCGCCTCTTGTCATCCTTCCCCTCTCATATTCTTTCCATCTCCCTCTTATCCTTTCTCCTCCTTTCTTCCTGTTTCCTTCATATCCTTTCATCCTTCTATCCACCCAGAATATTTTACTGAGTCCACCCTGGCTCCTGGCTCATATCCTATATGCCATACATGGTCTCCACCCTCAGAGACGCACACAGATAATTACAACACAACATGCGAGAGCAACAGCCTGAGCCAGCCGTAATCCCTCTGCGCAGGAGAAGCCAGAGCAAGCCTCAGAGACAACCCCATGGCAGGAAGATCTGACTCCAGGGATTAGGGCAGGTGAGGGAAAGCTCCCTGTGGAGGTGACACCTGGGCTAGGTTTGGCCTATGAAAAGGTCTTGGCTGGGAGGCTTGAGGGAGACCAGGCACTGCAGAGGGCCCAGGAAACCTGGGATTGTGGGGCAGGGGCATCCATCATGAGTATAAGCCCAATTGCTGAAGAGCTAGCTAAAAACGTGGGTTCCCAGGGCGGCACCTATGGCTCAAAGGGATAGCGCATCGGCCCCATATGCCAGAGGTGGCAGGTTCAAACCCAGCCCTGGCCAAAAACTGCAAAAAAAAAAAAATTGGGGTTCCCAATATCCTTCTCTGGGGACTCTGATGCAGGAGGCCTGGGAAGGGGTCAGAAATCAGGGCCAGAGGCCATGACACAAAAGACGCCTGCTTAGCAGAGTTACCCTGCATCTGAGGCAGGCCAGAAGTGGCCATGGGTCTCTCACTGAATTTCCCATCTGATAATATCCCTTGAAGGCAGCAAGGTAGTACAGTTTTCTCCCTTTGATGAATAAAGAAGCTGAGGACCAACTAGATAAGGGCTGGGCCATAGGTGTGGTCTGCACCTTCCCTGCAGGAGGCCCTGGCCATTGCCTCTGCTACGCCCTCTCCTGGGAACCACACAGCTGGCTCCGCCCCTTCGGTATTTTTCACCTAGTTGCATAACAAATTATCCCAAAATTCAGGGGCTTGAAACAATGAACATTTGTTATTACACAGTCTCTGTGGGTCAAGAATCCCAGAGTGGCTGATTCTGGCTCAAGGCCTCTGACAAGGCTGCTGTCAGATTGTGGGCAGGGGCTGCGTCACTTGAAGACTCAACCAGGGCTGGAGGGTCCACATCCCAGGTGATGCCTTCACATGGCTGTTGGCAGGAGGCCTCAGCTCCTCACTGGCTACTGGAAGACCTTTCCATGGTGCTGCCTAAGTATCTCGGCAGCCGGCCTTCCCTAGCAAGGAGAGAGAGAACACAACATCACCTACCCTCAAAAGTCATATGGCATTGCTTCCAGCACATTCTACCATTTGTTTTGTTTGTTTGTTTGTTTGTTTGAGACAGAGTCTCACTATGTTGCTCTCGGTAGAGTGCCATGGCATCACAGCTCATAGCAATGTCAAACTCTTGGGTTTAAGTGATTCTCTTGCCTCAGCCTCCCGAGTAGCCGGGACTACACTACAAGCACCCAGCACAATGCCCGGCTATTTTTTTGTTGCAGTTGTTTAAGTAGCCTGGGCTGGGTTCAAACCCACCACCCTCAGTGTATGTGGCTGGTGCCGTAACCACATTCTACCATTTGAAGTGAATCTCCAAGGCCAGTCCACAATCAAAGGGAAGAAAATTAAGCTTCATCTCTTGAAGGGAAGAATATTGAGGAATTTGTGGACACATTTTAAAACCATATCTTCCTTTAAGCCTTGCTCAAATGTCACCTTCCCAGAGATGCCCTCTCTGACACACCTGTCTACAGAACCCCTCGCCCCCTCATCATTCTTTCTCCCCTCCTGATGCTCTACCTTTTTCTGTGGCATTTGTCATCACCTGACATCCTATCTGTTTTAATTATTTATCTTGTTTATTCTCTGCCTCTCCGCATCAGAATAGGCTCCATGACATCAGACCCTGTCAGTTCTGTTCACTGCACTGGAATGGTCCCTGCATATAATAGGTACTTAATAATTGTTAAATGAAAGGCTACAGATGGAGGTGAAGAAGGTCAGCCCGGCTGGGCAAGCAGCACTGGTCTGAAGGCAGCCCTGGTTCCAACCTGGCCATCAGCCTTAGGGGTGAAGCTGGACATGCCCCTTGCCCTATCAGCCTCAGTTTCCTCATGTCACAGGAGGAAACTGGATTCCTTGTTCCATTTAACAAGTATGTCTCAAGCACCTACCAAGTGCCACAGAGTGTTCTGGGCCCCAGACAGACACAGCACCTGCTCTCATGAGGCTGACCCTCCAGAATAAAACCACTGAGGGTCCTTCCAGAAACCATGTGCTCCTGCTCTGCCCTCAGGCCTCCAACAGATGCTGCAATGAACCAAACTGTGTCCTCCCCAAAAGTCATATGCTGAAGCCCTAACTCTGAATGTGATGGTATTTGGAGATGGGGCCTTGTGAAGGAATTAAGGTCAGATGCGGTCTTGATAGTGGAGCCCCCATGACAGGATTAGTAGCTTCATAAGAAGAAGAAGAGGGAGAAATGACTTTCTATACCACATAAGGGCCCAGCAAGGAGGCGGCCATCTGCAAACCAGAAAGAGAGCCCTCACCAGAAACCAAACTGTTGGCACCTTGATCTGGGACTTCCCATAACTGTGAGAAATAAATGCCTGTTGTTTGAGCCCCCTACTCTGCAGTATTTGGCTATAGCAGCTTGAGATGACTGAAACAGATCCTAACAGCTAATTGCCAGAGTTCAGAGATCCACAGGCTCCACATTAGGCTGAAATGTTCAAAACCCAGAATTCTCCTGGGAAAGTCGGAAGGGCCTCTGGATGGTGGGGTGTCTTTAAAGCCAGTCCAAGGGGACAGTGGAGAATAAGCTTTGGCTCACCTCTGTGCCTTTGCATATGCTGTTCCTCTTACCTAGAACTCTGTCCCCCCAATCCTCACCCTTTTCACTAGGGAAGCCCTCCCTGGCTCAGAGACTGGGACGGGGGCCCTCTGCTTGTTCCCTGGCCCCCGCTGTAGGAGTGGCACTCTCCACATTGGGCTGAAATTGTTGCTTCACCATCTGTCTCCACTTAGTGTCTCCTGTGAGCACCCAAGGTCAGGACTTGAGCTGGCATGCTCAGGGCTGGCCCCACATCTAGATGGGACCCAGCTTCATGGAGGCAAAATTCTTTGCCAAGATCACACAGCTGGTGGTTCTCTGAGCTGTGGCATAAACCCAGGCCTCTCTGAGTGTGTACTTGTCACTCTCCTCCACGGGTATGTTCTCTGATGTTTCTTTCCAAACATTTTTCCATGTATCTACACGAAAAAATGAGTCTGCTCATGACTCTGATGGAGGAACTAAGACCCAGAATAGTCATCTGACCAGACCAGTCACATGGCAAGTGAGGAGCTGGGATCAGAATCCGAATTTCCCAGTACCCCCAAATTTGCCGACCATACCCAGCCTTCCCTGACCCACAACTGGCTCCTGAGGAAATCTTCTTTGGCCCAGCAATTCACCAGCCCCTCCCAGTGAGCTCTGACTGTGACCAGCGACTCTCCTGCATGCTCTCTTCACAGCTCTCAGACACCTGGGAGAAAGCTGCTATTAGTCCCACTTTCCAGATGGGAAAACAGAGACCCAGAGGTGTGAGGGCACTAGTCTACTATCACTTCACTCAGTGAGCAAGGGACAGGGCAGGGATTTAAACCTACTGTGTCAGAAAGTCCCTGGGCCCAGGTTGGTGCTGGAAGAGCCATACTGATGGAAAGAAGGGGACAATTGGGCAAGAAGAGGCCCCCGGGCCTGAGGTGTGCTGAGCCAAGGCAGTCTGCTCACTTGAGACTGTGATGGACTCTGCAGCCAAGCCAGGTACCTGTGCTGCTCATGGCTGACTCCCCTGGGCCTAAGGATGGGGCAAGTAACCTCAGGAACCTGGCACCCTTGTGGGCCACTTGGGTGATGTCCCTAAAGGAAGAAGGGACAGGAATCCCAAACCCACAGCTTAGGCATGAAGCCTGACTGTCCCCTGCCCCGTACTTGGTCTGCACTAGACCAAGGCCTACCCAAGGAGGTCCTGGGGGAGGCAGGGCGAGGTCACTAGCCTTCTACCCTCTGCCCATCACAGTGGCCTCTCCCCAGCCACAGACCCCACTGCAGACCTCTAGACAACTGAGCCATGGCCTCCTTGGGGAAGAGCAAAGGCCTGTGTGGTCACTTTATAACTTGATACAGGTTTTTATACTGGGTAGTGGTCAGAGATCTTGGACCACATCAGCCTGAGGCCCTGTGGGAATGATAAAGGGGGCAGCTCTCTTGTATCTGAGTATAAACTTCTCTTTGGGCTTGGCATCTATAGCACAGTGGTTACGGCACCAGCCACATACACCAAGGGTGGCAGGTTTAAGCCTGGCCCGGGCCATCTAACCAACAATGACAACTACAACAAAAAACATCCGGGCGCTGTGGTGGGCGCCTGTAGTCCTAGCTACTTGGGAGGCTGAGGCAAGAGAATCACTTGAGCCCAAGAGTTTGAGGTTGCTGCGAGCTGTGACACCACGGCACTCTACCAAGGGCAACATAGTGAGACTCTGTCTCAAAAAAATAAAAATAAAAATAAATAAATAAATAAACTTCTCTTTGAGGACGGTGTCTAAGTCCCACCCATGTCTCCCATGTCTGTATCCAGCATTGGGCCTGGAGCACAGTAAGGTAAGAGTCTCTTGAATGAATGAATGAATGTTAAGCCACAGCCCCAGGCAAATAGCAGCGACCAGATCTCATCCTTGTCTTTCTCTCTCTCTTTTTTTTAAAGTCCTTGTCTCTTGCCCCAGGACCAGCTTGGGCCCACCCTGAGTCACTCATGAGCATCGGTTTCAATCAGGCACATCCATCACGCCGCTCAAGCTCCTTTCCTTAAAGAACATTAGGGAGCAAATGTATCATCGGTGACTGGAGGCCCAATAAAGCAGGCACCTCGCGAAATTTAGTATTCAACTCGTAAAGGCCTTAAAAGCATTTTTCAATTATGAATGGCCTGGGGGGAGTCGTTCTTTCTTCGCCGGGGGATGAATAAAGATGGAAAATAATAGCATATCAATATTGTTGCAACTTAGCAGGATTAATCTGGGAGAGTTAAAGTCGTTGCTTCTCCCTGCTGCCTGTGTGTTCAGGTACACTGGAAGGACTCAGCCAAAGTGACCTTCACCAGGACCCCCCCTCCAATAGGTCAACACCTCAGGTGCCCTGACCCTGTCTTTACCTCTCCTGCAACCTCAACCCAGGACATCCGCTGGCTCTGAGCCATTCTTACCCACTTGAGGCCTCTAGGGACAGCCTTCTCATGATGATCACTAAGATTTGTACCACGACTGGGGTTTAAATGAGTCTTTATCTTGACTGCTGTGATGGTTACTCTAATCTACACATGTGGTAAAATGTCACAGAACTATACACATTCCCCCAAAAACAATGTGCATGTAAAATCTGGGTGAAGGCTACATTTTTGTACTATTCCTGCAACTTCTTATAAAATGTCAAAATAAAAAATTATAATAGTATATAAGTTATAACATGGTATAATATAATTATATAACATATTTTTACATAATTATAAAATATAATTGACATATAATAACATAATTTAAACAATACAAAAAATAAATTTAAACTTAAAAAGTTGTTTTTGCAGTAGCAAAGAGAATGGGCCTCCCCTGGAGGAAGTATATATAGGCATGAGAGTTCATTTTAGAAACAATTTTGCATTGGCTAGTATAGTAGGCAGAATAATGCCCTGACCCTCACCAAAGATACCCATATCCCCATCCCTAAAACAGATTATTTTAGACTACATAGCAAAGGGGAATTAAGGTGGCAGAGAGAATTGGAATTAAGGTTGCTAATCTGTCAACTTTGAGAAGGAGAGATTGGCCTGGATTTTCTGGGTGGGCCCAATGTGATTACAAGGTGTATACAAGTGGAAAAGGGAGGCAGAAGGGTCAGAGTCAGAGAGAGATCTGAGGATGCTACAAACTGGTTATGAAGGTGGAGGAGGGAAGCCACGAGCTGAGAAATGGAGCAGCCTTTAGAAGTTGGAGAAAGCAGGGAAACAGATTCTCCCCTAGAGCCTCCAAAAGGAACACAGCCCTGCCCACACTTTGATTTTTAGCCCACCAGTGAGGCCCATTTTGGGCTTACATCTCTTAAGCTATAAGATAAAAAATGTAGGTTTTTATAGGCCACTAAATTTGTGGCAATGTGTCACAGCAGCAGTAGGAAACCAATGCACCTAATAAATAATATTTTTGAATTAAATATGCACCAACCTTAGGACTCAGCAATTCCACCCCTAAAGAAAAGTTTTGGTCTGCATTAAGCCACAGCTGTGGTACAGGGACATGTACAAGAATGTACCCAGTAGCATTTAAAAAAATAATCCAGCTAGAAACAATCTAAAGGCCTATCAATAGGAGATAGATAACTCCACCATGGTATATTTCTACAATGGCTATTACAGAGCTGTGAAAATGAATGGATTATAGCTACACAGAGCATGGGGATGGATTCCAGGGCACAATGCTAAATGAAAGAAGCAAATCAAAAAGACCTATAGAAGGATATATAAAGCTCACAAATCGATATAACTACCAAAATACATTGTTAAGAGCTGGTTTTTTCTTTAAGGAATAAAACTATAAACACAAAAAAAAGAATAATTAATATGAAATTAAGTATGGCAGTCATCTATTGGGAGAAAGTTATAAAGGGATCAAGACCCATATGGAACCTCTAACGCACAGTAATTTCTTGAGCTGGATGACCGATGCTGGTACAGGTATCTGTTTTATAATTATAACTATTACAGATGTTACAGCAACAATCATATGTTATTATTATTGCTTAAACGTTACATGAATGTTTATAATCCCTTTGAGTGACTAGTACAGTTCACAACAAAGTAAATATTAAGTATCCTTACTTTTGCACATTCATTGGATCCTTTGTCATTACACTGAGAGTATGGCAGGATAAGGTCATTCACCTTCAATGTATTGTTGAGAAATTGAGGCTCTGAGGGATTAAGTGATTTACTCAAGCTCACCTGCCTGTGTCCCAAGCCTCATTTCTATCCCTTCACCCATCTCTCTATGCTCTGGCCTGATTCATTTCAAGGAAGCAATGAGATAAAAAAAAGGAGAAATTAGGGGTCTCTTCCAAGCTTTTAAATTTCAAATTTGGGGGTTAAAACCTCAGGTCATGGAGAAACTTTGCCAATTACCTAAGGAGTGAGAGAAAATGCCGCCTTCCCTCAGATTATGTAAAGATTGCTGGGTTGGGGGAGGGGGGAGGATGGGTGAAGGGAGGGTGATTGCTGGGACCACACCTATGATTTATCCTATAAGGGTACATGTGAATCTTTCTAAATGTTGAATATAAATGTCTTAATACAATTATGAGAACGACATGATGGCCATGTTGGTCAATTGAATGAAAGTATTTCAAATTGTATATGGAAACAACACACTGTATCCCATGATAGTATTAATGTGCACAAATATGATTTAATTAAAAAAAATATCCCTGGGTTGATATAAGCATAAATGTGAGTGGTGGGATGGCATGTGGGCATTGGCAGGAGTTAGAGTAGTGAAGAATAATGTAGAGATGCTCCCTGAGAAAGGTGGAACCTATGTTATATTTCTCCTAGGCCAAGTATTAGGGGAGGGCAACAGAACACTGAACAGCTTCATAGGATCTGAAAAAAAATAATAATAAAGCTATCAATCTCACTTTTAGGGAGAACCCAGGGAGGCAGCAAGATCCCACAGTGTAAATGGCTGGGTGGTATGTAGGCTAAGGGCCTTGAATAGCTTCATCAAGTTTCCTGAAGTTGGTTTTGTATAGAAAGCACAGATTACCAAAATGTGAAATTAAAAAGGAGACATCACTACAGAACCTACAGATTTAAAAATTAGCAAGAAGATATTAGTTTCACCCTAGTAAATTAGATAATTTAGATGAATTGAACAATTTCTTCAAGCAACTAACATAAACTGGACAGAAAAAGAGACAGAAAACGATAATTTTATGTAATTTAAAGAAAACATATCCACCTTTTTTTTTTTTTTT
>NW_003852551.1:1397573-1402444 GCF_000181295.1 Otolemur garnettii
TCCAAACATATAAGGAAAAAATGATACCAATCTTACACAAACTGTTTCAAAGAATATTTTAAAATAACATTTTCTGAAGCCAAGCACAATGGCTCATGCCTATAATCCCAGTGCTCTAGGGACTGAGGCAAGAGGACCATCTGAGGCCAGGAGTTTGAGACAAGTATGGGTTCTTTACAAAAAATTTAAAAATTATTCAGGCATGGTGGCTTGCACCTATAGTCCTAACTATTCCAGAGGCTAAGGTAAAAGGACCAGTTGAGCTCAGGGGCTTGAAGCTGCAGTGAGCTATGACCAAGCCATTGTACTCCAACCTGGACAAGAGAGCAAGACCTTGTCTCCAAAAATAATAATTAAAATTTTTAAAAATTAAAATAACATTTTCTAACACATTTTTGAGGACAGTGTAACCTTGATATCAAGACATTACAAGAAAGAAAAATTACAAGCTGATCTCTCTCACATTAATTAACCTCCTTGTTGTAAAATGGAGATAATACTACTTATCTTTCTTTCCTTAGAGAGTTTTTGTAAGGTACATGCAAACATCCTTATCAAAATATAAGCAACCAAATCCATTCGTGTAAAGATTATTGTCGTCACAACCAAGTTGGATTTTTTCCCAGAGATTAAGAGGTTTGGCTTAAAATATTAAAAATCAGTTATTATAATGGGCCATATTAATAGAATAAAGGAAATAAAGGATGAATTTATAAAATCATCTCAACAGATGAAAAAATCATTTGATAAAATTTAATACTTACTCTTAACCTGAAAAAGGTGTATGCAGAAAACTATGGCAAACATTAAACCTAGAAGTAAAATATTGAGATTCTTCCTGTGAGATTGCTAACAAGGCAATTGTGTCAACTATCACTCTTATCACTAAGAAATAAAAGGCCTTAGGATTCTGAAGGAAGAAGCAGGAGACAATATGGTGGTGTTCACCGAAAATCTAAAATAATTTATAAATAATTAAAATTAACTAAAAAAAACTTAGCAAGTAATTGTATTTCTATAGATCAGTAACAGTAATTAGAAAATAAATGCAAAAAGATATTATTTGTAACAAAATATGAAATAACTAAAAATCAATTTAAAAGGAGATCTATAAGATCTCTAGACTATAAAACATTATTCAAAGAAACTAAGGCTCTAAGTCAACCCAAAAAATAAGCCCTAGCAGGATTTCTATGCATTTGTTAAATATAAGCCCTAGTCCAATGATAAGACCTAGCAATACCTTTTATCTGCCACAGCTCCTTTCTCCAAGGCATGGGCACTTGCACAGGTGTACGTGTGGTAACTCTGGTGGCAGGCATCCTATTGCACACGTGCAAACGGCCAGGGGAAAGGAGTTCACGCATCACTAGCACCAGCCCCACCAAGAAGGTTGGCTCCCCGTCAGGTTCCAGAAGACGATGACTTAACTGTATTTGAATAAATGCAGATTGTTGTATTATACTTAATAAAAATAAGACATGCCCTGAAAATAAGACCTAGTGTGTCTTCTTGAGAAAAAATAAATATAAGACAGTGTCTTGTTTGGGGGGAAACACAGGCTGCACATCTTCTCTCTGTAAGTCCACAGGAACCACAGAATCTAGTTCCTCAGGGATATGGCCTTGACCTGCTGGCTCTCGTGGGCTCTCTTTGCCACCCAGAGATGTCAGCTGCTGAACTCCACACCCAGGTAGACTCCCTGCTTAAAGACACAGATGGCTGTCTTATATGTAGCACCGGGATTGAAGAGACTTTTTTGGATTGATATCAAGGATCCTGGAAGGAGCCACCAAATTTGGGATCCTTTAAATCTGGGTGGGAGGCAGGATAAAGACTACAGGAAGACATTCTCCAGAGGAAGAAGGAAGAAGGTAGCACAGATCTTGGCTGGGAAAGGAATGCTGTGCCTTTCACATTAGTGAGGGAACTCCTGAATGTTTCCAAAAAGTCACCTGCTGGGTGGACAAGGAAACACTGGGCAGGCTGAGAAGACCAGTTCCAGGACAATGGAGGGTTCTGTTGATAACAGCCAAACCTATCATTACAAACTCGCTACCATAAACCAGATACTGTACTAAATGCTTTCAATACGTTGCCTTGTTTAACCTTCTTGGCAACCCCAGGAGGTAAGAATTACTCAGATTAAAAGTGATAAAAATATTATATGCCTCATGGACAATTTTAATACTACCAAAATATATAAGGTAGATTGTGAAAATCTCTGCTGATGTCACTCACAGATATGAGTATATCTGTTTATGTGTATTTACCCATTTGAAAGATGAGAAAACTGAGACTCAGAGAATGAGAATACCGCTAATGTTTCTTAAGCACTTGGGATGCATGGAACTCTGCTTGGTACTTTTTATACTTTTTTTGGTGCAAGCCTCAGTGGAAATCCTTGGGAGAAGCCTGTCCCACCTGGTCTCCTAGCCAGGGATAAACCCCGGGCCAGTGGATTCACTACGCAGACTTGATGATGAGAAAAGGTCCTCACTCCTCCATCAGCTCTCTGATCATGAGCTACTTCATCTCTCACCAAGACCAGAGAGACAGCCTTCTCGCTATCTCTCCAGCTCCACTTGCAGCCCTGTCGGTCAGGCCAGGTAAGGGCGTGCCATCGCAGCCGGACACAGGAGCAAAGATTTGCTTCTGTTCATTGCTGGGCAGGTGATCCAGGTCATCCTCACTCTGCAGCCGGGGTGGATGGAGCCGCCTCTGGAACATCACAAATTGTTTCGGAGGATGAGAAGGAGACATTGCAAATCACGCAATGCCTTAAAAGTGGCATGTGTCTGTGGCATGCCCAAAAGTGACATGTGTCACTTCTGCTCACACTTTATTGGGTAGAAAAGCAAGTCACACAGCTGAACCTGATATCAATAGGGTAAGAATATATGACACACCCCACCCCCTCCCCACACACACAGGGAGGAGAAGTGAATGGTTGAGAACACAACCCCGTCCTACCTGCCACATCCCACCTTGCACCAATGGATTTTCAGTGGTGCAGAGAGTGAGCTTTAAACACACAAGTGAAATCATCACGTCCCTGCTTCAATCAAACCTCTCCCCTTCACCCTTAGGATAACATCCCAACTCCTGCCAGACCTGGCCACACCTCCCTCACATCTCAATGTCCATTGCTTTCTGCTCCACACTATTGCACCCACACTGGCCTTCTGATTGTGCAAGCTCATACCCACCACAGGGCCTTTGCACATGCTATTCCTAAAGCTTCGGTCAATGCTTTTTACCCAACTCCTCCCAGGCCTGGCTTTTCTCATTTTTCAGGGTTCAGCTTAAATGTCACAGCAAAGACACTTCCTTATCTGACCCATTATTCTGTTTACGCCCTTCCTGATACTTAACAAGCCAGAATCAGCCTGTGTGTAATAGCTGTATTGTTTATTGTGTGTCCTCCACACACCAGAACATACACTTCTTGGCTGTGCCTGTGTCTGCTCTACTCACCACTGCACCTCTGTCTTAGTAGGAGCTCAGCAAATGTTTGTGGTATGAATGAAAGAGCTGGCTTGAGACAGGAGGAGCTAGGCCCGGCCCCAACAGCCAGCAGGTGTCAACATCATGAGCCTTTCCCGTTCACACTCCACCCCCAGGATGGCATTGTAGGGTGGGCAGAGCGGAGCCCAAGTCTTACCTCTTCCCTGCCCTTGCCTGTCCGTGTCAGTGTAGTCAGAACCAGAATTATATGCCATGGAAAAAATAGAAGCAGAAGCGATCATTTACTGAGTGGCCACTCTGGGCTGGGAGCTGTGGTCTGCTCCAGTATGTATCTGATACAGTGTGTATCTTAAAATGTTCACTGTAAGCCATTGAGGTAGGTATTATGATCCTTGATTCACAGATGAGGAAACTGAGGCTCAGAGCAGCTGCCAGTTTTGCCTACCATGGCTGTGCAGCTCCCAGCTGCAAGAACTGGGATTTTTGAAACTAACTTCAAGCAACAAACACCTGAGCAAGGTCTTCTGTGCCACCTGACAGTTCTGGAAGCAAGAACTATCTTGACACCTATGTTACACAGAATAATGGCCTCCAAAGAGCCCTGTGTGTGTGTATTTTTTTAACCTAGACTTCCTGAGTCAGCCACGGGTCTTAATCCCCCGAAGCTATGCACATGATAGTGACATGGCTAAGGACTTTAGAGGTGCGATTAAGTTAAGGCTCTTGAGATGGAAAGAGAATCCTGAATTATCCCTTTTGATCCCTCAGGCCCACCTGGATGAGGGAGGCAGATGCATCGGAGTTGGAGAGAAAGAAGGGGAGATGCCAGGATGATGGCTATAAACACGGAGGATGGAGGTCACAGCCAAGGAACACAGGCAACCTCTAAAACAGTGATTTCCAACCGGAGTGCTGTGGCACACTGGGGTGCTGTGAGAGGATCTTAGGTGTACTTGAAAAGTTTTAAAGATCATTAATTAAATCATCTTTGAAAGAAGTTCAATGCACAGTACGTATATTCTTTTTTTTACTTTTTTTGGTCAACATAATTTAAATGTGCCATGGAAGTTTAACTATAGGTTCAAATGTGCCTGGAGATAAAAAAAAAAAAAAAAGATTAAAAATAGCAAAAGGCAAGGAAACAGAAGGAGGACAGCCCTGCGACACCATGACTTTAATCTGGTGAGATTTTTGACCTACAGGAGTATAAGATGACAAATTTGTGTTGGAATGTGTTTATAGCAGCCCCCTCATTGTCCTGGGGGTATGTCCTATCTCTCTAGTATCTTCTTGAAATATGGATTCTCTGATCACAAAAGCCCAGCAAACAATGGCATGGCATACAGAAGGCATTTAATAAGGACTTGAGCTGAGTGAGTCCAAGAGGAGGGGGCTTGAGAGCA
>NW_003852551.1:1402501-1406074 GCF_000181295.1 Otolemur garnettii
ACTGGTTGGCGAGGCCCCAAACAGCAGGCCTGGGGCACTACAGAGAATTAATTCTGTTGCTGGAAGGATGCCCTAACCTAGGCCGACTGCTCCCATTTGACAGGTGCAAATGCCAAGACCCAGACAAAGCAAATACAAGCTGGTGGCCAAGATTAGAAATTCCATCACCTCACTTCTGGTCAGTCTTGTGCAGTGTGACCTGCCGTCAGGCCTGCCTTGCTCTCAGCCTTGTCTCCCCTCATCCTGCCGCCCCCATGGCTTCTCATCAAACTCAGCCCCCACTCCAGACTCTGGCCTGGAATAAGGGGGCTAATGGCCCAGCCCCAACCCAGGGCTCAGCCACAGGTGTTTCCCACTCTGTCCTGACCTTTGCTTTGCCCTCCCCCTTATCTATCAGCACAGCTGAGTTTGCAGCCTGCCTTCCCTGGGGTCCTAACTTCAGAAATGGGGGAGTCTCAACCTGGGGCGAGCTTGAATTACTCAATGCCGAGAGGAACTGGTCCCCGTGCTTGAGTCTCTGCTGCCCCCAACTCCCCATCACTGGGCCCTCCTCTCGGACTTGCTGTGACATCACCTGCCTAGACCCCCACCTTTGGCTCTTGAGCACTTCAAGGTGGCCTAGACTTTCTGCCAAGGCCTCAAAAGTTTTCAATTTCCTACCCACCCCAACATCTTGGTATCCTTCAACTATAGAGACTGTCGAGCTCCCCAAATCCCTCAAACCCATCCCATAGAGAAGCCTACAAAGAGGTGAATCCTAATACAAAAGCCCATGCACAGAGACGGTAATTGCTTGGAGGTCACACAGCAAAGGCATGGAGCCCCAAAAGTCAATGTCCTTGCCTGGGACCACTCCCCAGCATCCCTACCACTGCACAGCAACTTCCTCTGACAGCCTGAAGGGCAGGGAGAGCAGCCAGCCCCACTGACTGATGGCCAAGACCACAGTGATGCTATTCTTTCCTCGAGTGAGCGCTGCCCACCCTGCACCATATTTAGCCATTTAATGCAGCCAGGCCTGCTTCATCCCTGCCTCTGAGATTAGCTCTGGAACCGGGCTTTGAATGCCTGCCCAGAGACACTCAGCTTAAAACACCAGGAACCAGAAAAAAAAAATCGACCACATTTAATGGAGCCGTCAGTGGGAGGGTCTGAATCGTCCATTATGCAGCCCTGCCCGCCTAGGGAGCCCAGCCACGTGGCCGCTGACCACAGCATTAAGGCGACATTAGCCCACAGGCCAGGCTGGGGGAGGAGCCACCAGAGTCCCTGGCCTGAAGGCTTACCTCGCCCAGTCCTCACGGCCTAGGGCCCCAGGGATTCCTGGTGTCACTCAACAGGCAGCAACAGGGCAGCAGGCTTCCTTGGATAATCTGCTCCTCCGGTCTCAGGTCCCAGCTCTGGGACAAGCCTTGGGTCTGTCTCTAAGGTCTAAGACACATGCAAGTACTGCTCATCTGCGCGCAGAAGGACAGATAGTATTGGTGAGACACCTCTGGGGGCCCCTGTTTCCCCAAATAGTACCCTGGCTAACATGTGATTTGCCTCCATTGTTACTGCTTTCCTTTTGCTATTAAAAAAATTGCCCTCATTAACATCCAATTGCTCTACAGCACTGTCTCCCAAAATGGGCTCTAGGAAACAATCTCTCAAGATGCTTCACAGAAAACAAAAAGGGGAGAGAATACTTGCTCAGTATTCAGGCAAGTTTGGGAACCACTGCAAATGCTGATTCCCTTTTAAAGAGTTATAAGGCTAGTAAATGCTCTGAGAAGTCCTGCATTAGAAAATCCATTTCCCAGACTTTATTGGCAGAATATCCTTTAATATGTTGAGGGTCTATTACCCCAGGAACATCTTTTGGGAGATAACCTTTTAGGGTTTAAGATAACCTCTCCTTCCCCTAAGCCTCAACTAGAGTCAGAGGTTCCAGTTATGAGGCTGGTCAAAACCTGTGAAGAGTAAGAGTGACTTTGGACTTCAATGACAGATTAATCTCTGAATCTAAGGGTCACAGTCAAAGACCCACCTAGAACTAGAACATAGACCCTCCTCTCACTGGGAGGAAAGCCATGCCATGTGGTGAGAAGAGCATGTGGGATGCCCTCCAGCCCTTAACACACCCCCTCTGGTACAGCAAGGATTTCGCTCTGGCAGGAAGGTCTTATACTATTGTTAGCACTGGCTCTCAGAGATTTCTTCAGTAAATTCATGGGCTGCCCAATGTCCTTTTGGAATCCCCAAACAAGATAATGAATAGACCTGAATTCTCTGCCTGGTTTCCCTGATGGCCTACTGTGTGACGCAGGGAAGGCCTTTGACCTCTCTGAGCAGGTGTCCATGGGGAGCCCTGGGGATGCCACACCATGAACACATATCTTCTGCTGCACTCCTGGGAATGTTGGTCTGGCTGTGTGAAATGCCCTGAGCTCCCACCAGTCAAGCTTGATTAGCACCTTCTCTGTGTTGGCCCTCTGCAAAGTGCTGAGGTCTCAGTTTACCCCATTCTGAAGAGTCATGATTATCTTGCCAAAGGCCCATCTGTTACTCCAGTTGCTGCAGTCTTCAATGAAGAAAAGCAATTTGGTGAACATGAATCTCCTGTGAAAGAAGAAAGCAAATGGGGACCAAAGCTCCTTTCAGGTGAACATTCCAGGACTGCAGAGCTCATGCAGCATGAGGTTTGTATTTCCAGAGAAGGCCACCACAACAATTTCTGTCTCACACATTCTTCTCTCTCTGTGACAATGACCTCTATGTCCCTTCCCTTGATCATGGCTGGGCAGAAGTGACACTATGTGACTTTGGGAGTTATAAAGAACAATATGGCTTCCTCTTGGTTTTCCTGGGATGCTCCCTCTGGGAACTCGGATGCCAAGCTCTGAGGAGGCCTAGGCTATACGGAGAGACCACATTAACAGGCTCAGCTGAGGTGCATACCAGCTTCCACTATCAGACATAAAATTGAGCAAGCCTTCAAGATGACTGGAGCATCAGCCACAGTGTGAGCACAGCAGTGTGAGAAACCTGAGCGAGAACCGCCCAGCTGAGCCCAGTCAATGCTCAGAACAGACAGACAATAATAAAATGATGGTTATGGCCTCAAGTTGCTGAATTTGGGAGGATATTTTATATGGTAGTAGATTATAAGAATGGGTGGCAAGTAGCTTCCTGCAAACCATCTCTACAGGGGTAAGGAGGGCCTTGCACACCCTGGAGTGTCCTCTCTACCTTCTGTCCTCTGCTATACCAAAGGATATACCCAGCTCCCTGGCTTAAACATTACAAAGCTCATGTTCCACTTAGGTTTGAGTCAGGAAGGGGAATGCTGTTGGCCTTAGCACTGTACAACTCCTGTTATTAAAATATATTTCCTGAAACTGAAGAAACTGGAATAAAGTATGGACTTTAGTTAATACTAACATATCAATCCTTGTTCATTAATTATGACAAATGTACCATACTAACAACATAGTATTAATAATATGATATTAATACTAAGGGAACCTGGCTGTAGAGTATACAAGAACTTTCTGAACAATCTTCAAAATAATTCTGTAAGTCTAAAACTGT
>NW_003852551.1:1406108-1407050 GCF_000181295.1 Otolemur garnettii
GGCTTATTGGGACAATGCTCCATATTGGGCATCTACCATACGCTAGTGTCTGATGAATTATAATTCCTTTCACATTTAAAGCATTTCTGCCAGTTAGACAACACGAGCCCTATTTTACAGATGAGGAAACAGAAATGCAGTGAAGGTTGGTTGCCTTAACTGAGGTTGCACAGCCAGTATAGGGAGGGCCATGATTACAGGCAGATCTCACTGACTTCCCTTCCCGGGGTCACCTTCTTTCTCTCCTGGAGAAGCTGAGTGGGTGAGGGGGACAGAATAGCTCATGGAGAGCACCCAGGCCTGGGCCCCATTTGAGCCTACCTTTCACTAGCTGACTCTCTACGGGTAGCTTTCTTTACCTCTCTGAGCCTTGGTTTCCTCATCTGAGAAATGAGTTATAGAAGTAGCATTGTTATAAGGAGTAGAGCAAACCCAGGTGTCGTGGTTTGATGGTGATGTGCCCCATGCTGCTTCCTAGAGGAGGAAGCTGAACCATGCAGTGGTCCAATGGCCAAGGGCAACCTGATGTCCTTCCAGCTTTCTTGGCCTGGGGTGCTGTGAGTCTACACTGTGGTTCTTCAAGGCCCAGCCAGTGGTCTGGACCCCAGACAAGGTCAGGGACCACAGAGTGGCTAAACTCGGCCTCTGTGTCTCCACCCCCTTGGGCTGGAGCCCTCTCCCCAGGCATGCACGCTCCCACCAGGCAGAAGTTCCCAACCTGGCTGGAGGGTCCTCGCTGAGAAACTTCTTCCCTTCCTCCTCTTCAGTTTGCTTCAATAGGCATTTACCGCCAGTCTGTGCTGCCTCTCCCACTTGTCCCTCCAAGTCCACTTTCTCCTTTCTCCACCCTCTCTGAGCCCAGGGAGCTGACCTGCATGAGCAACATCAACATGGCTGATGCTCTGCGGCTTCCTGTTGGGTTCAGCCAGTGGGGTCACTGGC
>NW_003852551.1:1407397-1408983 GCF_000181295.1 Otolemur garnettii
TTTGGGGTACTTCTTAACAAGGATTCAGACCAAACACCTCCACCCCAACCCCAGGTTGACATGTGGGGACAAACCTCAGCCGTCACATAGGACAATGGTGTTAGGAGTCTAGACCATAGGGCCAGTAGGGCAAATTTCTAACTCTATTGCAGACAAGCTGTGCGAGAGCTTGGTCAAGTGACTTAGCCATCCATGCCTTAATTTCCTCTTCTGTAAAATGGGAATAATAAATAGTACCTACCTCGTGGACATCTGTGAGCACAAAATGAGTTAAGACAAAATTCCAAAACTGAGTCTGGCCCTCAATGTATACCAGTTACTGCCATGAGCTTCCCCATTCCCAGGTCAGAGCCACACTGGGAGGCTTCTGGGGCAGCCAGTCCAATCTGCCAGAACACAGATACGGAGCCAGAGCTCCTGGCTGCGCCCAGCTCCCCGTCCTACCCTGTGCCCTTGAGGTGTGCTGGGGTGCAAGGGAGGGTGCTTCCTGCTCCCTAGCTCTGCCTCTTCACTGGGACCACCTCCAGATACCACTGTAGCAGCTTCTAGAAATCCCCACAGCCTAGAGTGCAGGGCTTAGGCCAGAGTTGTCTCTGTTCCCATCTGCTTCCCAAGCCAAGAGCTCCCCCCACCCCATCATGCCACAGGTCTATGGCCCAGGACACCCATGCATTTACCCTGAGCTCCTACAATATGCACATGCTACACTGGGCATTGAGAGGCCCTCAAAGACTAGAACCTGGGCCAGGGAGACAAACAAGAAAACAGACAGACGTCACCCCAGGTCAGTCCTTTGGGTGCTGAAGAAGCACTTGAGTCAGCTCAAGGGGCAGCAGGTTGCAGGGATGTGGGGAAGTGCAGCCTTCCCTGGGGCTGGTGGGGCTATGCAAAGACACAAAACAGCCTTGGAGCTAAGCAGTTTCTTTTATTATTTCAGTCCACAATCCTTAATTGAGCACACGCTCTGAGCCAAACACGGTTCCGGGCACTGTGGAAATAGCCGTGACCAAAACAGATGAGGTTCCTGGGCTGATGTTCCAGCCATGGGAGACACTGCAAATGGCTGGTGTTGATGAGCTGAGGAAGGAAGATGGTGGGTGGCAGGCAGATGGCATGGAGCAGGGAGGATGGGCAGGGGAACTGTGGGAAGAGACCAGGCAGGGAGCTAAAGGAGTAAGTGGGGACCACGTGTCATCTGAAAGGAGGGTGCTCCTGGCAAAGGGAGAGGCAAGGGCAAGGCCTGAGAGCGAGCCAGCCTGGCCCCCTGCAGGCAGTCAGGGGTGCTGGGAGTGAGGCAGGAGGGATGGGAGGAGGAGGTGAGCCAGAAGAAGATGGGGTTTTCTCCTGGGGCCAGTGGGAAGCTACAGAAGGGTTTAGTGAATGCTCGTGGCTTGTTAATGCCAAACGGTGACCCATATCTCCAGCCATCTCAGGGGGCATCTCTGCTTACACACCCCCCACCCCTTTACCACAATGCTGGCCTGAGCCCAAATCTCCCCCAGGGAAGCCTCCCCACACCCATCCCAGCCTCAGCCCAGTGGTTCTCAGAACCATGCAGGATGGAATAGGCAGCAGCCCGTGTCAGG
>NW_003852551.1:1409052-1409418 GCF_000181295.1 Otolemur garnettii
CTATGTGAGCCTGGGGAGGCCTGTGCCCTCTCCAGGCCTCGGTTTCCCCCATGACGACACTGCCAGCTCTTCCATACTGCAGCTCCACACTTTGCCCTCTGTCTCAGGGGCAGACTTGCCTCTGGGTTTGACCTCCCCAGCACAGCACCCCTCCCCTCACCCCCCCACCTCTTCACCCCCACCCCACCACCACCTTCCCTCTCCCAGAGCCTCCAGAAGCAACTATTCCATCTTGCTCCTCACCCCAGGGAGGACTGAGGCCTCTTTTAAAGAGCCCCACTCTGGAGACCCACATCTCCCTGAGGCTCCCGGACCGCCGCCTTCCCCTCCTGCCTCATCACCCATGCTCCTCTGGGCTCCTCTGTC